>NC_137894.1:110887208-111355730 GCF_963455335.1 Martes martes | reverse complement strand
TGATTATGTAGTGACTTTGACCCCTATTACAGTCTTTGTTTTAAAGTGTATTTTGGGAGGAGTCAAGATAGCAGAGGAGTAGCAGGCTGAGATGACATCAGGTAGCAGAAGTTCAGCTAGATAGTTATCAGACCATTCCCAACACCTACAAATCCAACAGGAGATCAAAGAGAAGAAGAGCAGCAATTCTAGAAACAGAAAATTGACCACTATCTGAAAGGTAGGGCCTGTGGAGAAGTGAATCTGAAGCAACAGGAAGACAGACCGTGGGGGGAGGGGCTGGCTCCCAATAAGCGGTAGAGCAACGGAGCACAAAATCAGAACTTTTAGAGGTCTGCTCCACTGGGGAACATTGCTCCAGAGGCTAAGCAGGGGTGGAGCCCTTGTGGGGACAGCGTGGTCTCAGGTCCCTCGGGGTCAAGAAAGGATCGGGGGTGTCTGAGTGTATCAGAGCTCACAGGTATTAGAGCGGGGAAGCTGGCTACAGAGACTGAGCAGAGGAGTGAGTTCTCAGCTTGAGGTTACCTTAAACTGTGCTCTGTGGCACAGTCAGGCCACTGCTCTTTGAGCAGGGACCCGACAAGTGTCAGATCCAGGGAGACTCCCTGGAAGAGTGGCAGGGATCTATTGGGCTTGGAGGCTCCAAAAAGGGCTATGTGCTAGGGACAGAAATGTTCGGTCACAGGCTGGGTGAGCTTGGAGCGCAGCTGGAGACCAGGGAGACAAGAGTGATTGAATGCTTTTCTCCAAGGGCACACTGAGGAGTGGGGCCCTGAGCTCTTGGCTCCTCTGGGCTGGAGATCAGGAAGCCGCCATTTTCATTCCTGTCCTAAAGAGCTCTATGGAAAGTGTTCAGGGAACAAAAACTCCAGAGAGCGAACTGGATCAGATTACCTAGCCCAATCCCTGGCAAGGGTGGTGCAAAGACACTTGAGAACCACTACAACAGGCCCCTCCCCCAGAAGATCAGCAAGAAATCCAGCCAAGACCAAGCTCACTGATCAAGGAGAACAGCGGAATTCCAGAGGAGGGGAAAGCAAAGCATGGAATTCATGGCTTTCTCCCCATGATTCTTTAGTCTTGCAAAGTTAATTAAATTTTTTAAATTTTATTTTTTCTTATTCTCATTTTTTTAAACTTTTACTCCTTCTTCTTTTAACGTTTTTTAACTAGTTTATCTTAACAATACCTTTCTTTAAAAAAATCTTTTTGGGGACGCCTGGGTGGCTCAGTTGGTTAAGCGGCTGCCTTCAGCTCAGGTCATGATCCCAGGGTCCTGGGATCGAGTCCCACATTGGGATCCTTGCTCAGCAGGGAGCCTGCTTCTCCCTCTGCCTCTGCCTGCCTCTCTGTCTGCCTGTGTTCACTCTCTCTGACAAATAAATAAATAAAATCTTAAAAAAAATTTTTTTGAACCTTTATTATTATAGTTATATTTTATCCTTCATTGTATCTAACTTTATCATTTGTGGTTATTTCTTCTAAAAAATTTTGGGATACAACTTCTTCTAATAGATCAAAATATACACTAAATCTAGCACAGGGTTTGTTCTAGTCTCCAGCCTGAGCAAATTCTCCCCTTTCTTCTCCCAACCAACTTACCTTATTAACACCCTTTTTAGAAATTTTTTAAAAAATTTTCATCTTTACAGTCATATTCCATCCCTTCATCGTGTTTACCCTTATTTGTGTGTCTGTGCGTGTGTGTGTGTGTGTGTGCACGCGCATATATATATTTCTTTCTTTAAAATTTTGGGAAGTAGTTTCTTCTAAGAGACCAAAATACTCCCCAAATAAAGTGGGTGGCTCTGTTCTATTCACCAGGTCTAATATATATATTTTCTTTCTCCTTTTTCTTTTTCTTTTTTTAATTTTTTTTGAACTTCTTTTTGCCCCCTTTCTTCTCCGCACAATTTGGGGTCTCTTCTGATTTGGTTACCACACATTTTTCTGGGGTCTTTGCCACCCTTCTAGTATTTTATTCTCTCATTCATATATTCTTATCTGGATAAAATGACAAGGTGGAAAAACCACAAAAAAAAGAACAAGAGACAGTACCGAAGGCTAGGGAGCTAATCAATACGGATGTTGATAATATGTCAGATCTAGAGTTCAGATTGACGATTCTCAAGGTGCTATCTGGGCTCAAAAAAGGCATAAAAGATATTAGAGAATCCCTGTCTGGAGAAATAAAAGCCCCTTCTGGAGAAATAAAAGAACTAAAATCTAATGAAGCTATTCATGAGGTGCAATAAAAAATGGAGGCTCTTACTGCTAGGATAAATGAAGCAGAAGAGAGAATTAGTGATATAGAAAACCAAATGTCAGAGAATAAAGAAACTGAGCAAAAGAGAGACAAACAACTAATGGACCATGAGGGGAGAATTCAAGGGATAAGTGATAACATAAGATGAAACAATATTAGAATTGGGATTCCAGAAGAAGAGAGAGGGGGGCCAGAAGGTATATTGGAGCAAATTATTGTAGAGAATTTCCCTAATATGGCAAAGGGAACAAGCACCAAAATCCAAGAGGCTCAGAGAACCCCCCCACCCAGAATCAATAAGAATAGGTCCACACCCTGTCATCTAATAGTAAAACTTACAAGTCTTAGTGACAAAGAGAAAATCCTGAAAGCAGCCCAGGAAAAGAAGTCTGTAACATACAGTGCTAAGAATATTAGATTGGCAGCAGACTTATCCATAGAGACCTGGTAGGCCAGAAAGAACTGGCATGATATATTCAGAGCACTAAATGAGAAAAACATGCAGCCAAGAATACTATATCCAGCTAGGCTATTATTGAAAATAGAAGGAGAGACAAAGAGCTTCCGGGACAAACAAAAACTAAAAGAGTTTGTAAACACCAAACCAGCTCTACAGGAAATATTGAAAAAGGTCCTCTAAGCAAAGAGAGAGCCTAAAAGTAACAGACCAGAAAGGAACAGAGACAATATACAGTAACAGTCACCTTACAAGCAATACAATCATATATCTCAATAGTTACCCTGAATGTAAATGGGCTAAATGCCCTGATCAAAAGACACAGGGTATCAGAATGGATAAAAAACAAAACAAAACAAAAAACACAAAAAAACCCCCATCAATATGCTATCTACAAGAAACTCATTTTAGACCCAAAGACACCTCCAGATGTAACGTGAGGGGGTGGAAAACAATTTACCATGCTAATGGACATCAAAAGAAAGCTGGGGTGGCAATCCTTATATCAGATCAATTAGATTTTAAGCCAAAGACTATAATAAGAGAAGACAAAGGACAATATATTATACTTAGAGTGTCTGTCCAACAAGAAGATCTAACAATTTTAAATATCTACATCTCTAACATGGGAGCAGCCAACAACATAAACCAATTAATAACAAAATCAAAGAAACACATCGATAATAATACAATATTAGCAGGGGACTTTAATACTCCCCTCACTGAAATGGACAGATCATCCAAGCAAAAGATCAACAAGGAAATAAAGGCCTTAAATGAGACACTGGACCAGATGGATATCACAGATATATTCAGAACATTCCATCCCAAAGCAACAGAATACACATTCTTCTCGAGGGCACATGGAACATTCTCCAGAATAGATGACATCCTGGGTCACAAATCAGGTCTCAACCAGTCCCAAAAGCTTGGGATAATTCCCTGCATATTTTCAGACCACAGTGCTCTGAAGCTAGAACTCAATCATGAGAGGAAAGCTGGAAAGAACCTAAATATTATGGAGGCTAAAGAGCATCCTACTAAAGAATGAATGGGTCAACCAGGAAATTAAGAATTGAAAAAAATTCATGGAAACAAATAATAATGAAAACACAATTATTCAAAAGCTTTGGGACACAGCAAAGGCAGTCCTGAGCGGAAAATATATAGTGATACAAGCCTTTCTCAAGAAACAAGAAAGGTCTCAAATACACAACCAAATCCTACACCTAAAGGAGCTAGAGAAAGAACAAAGAAAGCCTAAATCTAGCAGGAGAAGAGAAAAAATAAAGATCAGAGTAGAAATCAGTGAAATAGAAACAAACAAACAAACAAACAAACAAAAACCAATAGAACAAATCAGTGAAATTAGGAGCTGGTTCTTTGAAAGAATTAATAACATTGATAAACCCCTGGCCAGACTTATCAAAAAGAAAAGAGAAAAGAGAAATCATGAATGACAGAGGAGAGATCACAACTAATACCCAAAGAAATACAAACAATTATAAGAACATATTATGAGCAATTATATGCCAGCAAATTTGATAATTTGAAAGAAATGGATGCATTCCTAGAGACATATAAACTACCACAACTGAACCAGGATGAAATAGAAAACCTGAACAGACCCATAACCAATAAGGAGATCCAAGGGGTCATCAAAAATCTCCTAACAAACAAGAGCCCAGGGCCAGACGGCTTCCTAGAGGAATTCTCCCAAGCATTTAAAGAATAATTAATCCTATTCTCCTGAAACTGTTCCAAAAAAATAGAAATGGAAGGAAAACTTCCAAACTCATTTATGAGGCTAGCATTGCCTTGATCCCAAAACCAGACAAAGACCCCATTGGAAAAGAGAATTACAGACCAATATCTTTGATGAACACAGATGCGAAAATTCTCACTAAAATACTAGCCAATAGGATCCAACAGTACATTAAAAGGATTATTCACCATGACCAAGTGGGATTTATTCCTGAGAGGCAAGGTAGGTTCAACATCTGCAAATCAATCAATGTGATACAATACATTAATGAAAGAAAGAACAAGAACCATATGATACTCTCAATAGATGCTGAAAAAGCATTTGACAAAGTACAGCATCCTTTCTTTTCTTTTCTTTTTTTTTAAAGATTTTATTTATTTGACAGACAAAGATCACAAGCAGGCAGAGAGGCAGGCAGAGAGAGAGAGGGAAGCAAGCTCCTTGCTGAGCAGAGAGCCCAATGCGGGGCTCGATCCCAGGACCCTGAGATCATGACCTGAACCAAAGGCAGAGGCTTAACCAACTGAGCCACCCAGGCGCCCCGTACAGCATCCTTTCTTGATCAAAACTCTTCACGGTGTAGGGATAGAGGGCACATACCTCAATATCATCAAAGCCATCTATGAAAAACCCACCACGAATATCATTTTCAATAGAGAAAAAGTGAGAGCTTTTCTGCTGTCAGGAACACAGCAGGGATGTCCATTATCACCACTGCTATTTAACACAGTACTAGAAGTCCTAGCCTCAGCAATCAGACAACAAAAAGAAATAAAAGGCATCCAAATTGGCAAAGAAGAAGTCAAACTATCACTCTTTGCAAATGGTATGATACTTTACGTGGCAAAAGAGTCCACTCCCAAACTGCTACAACTCATACAGGAATTCAGTAAAGTCTCAGGATATAAAATCAATGCACAGAAATCAATTGCATTTCTATACACCAACAACAAGACAGAAGAAAGAGAAATTAAGAAGTCAATCCCATTTACAATTGCACCCAAAACCATAGGATACCTAGGAATAAACCTAACCAAAGAGGCAAAGAATCTATACTCAGAAAACTATAAAGTACTCATGAAAGAAACTGAGGAAGACACAAAGAAATGGAAAAATGTTCCATGCTCATGGATTGGAAGAACAAATATTGTGAAAATGTCTATGCTACCTAAAGCAATCTACACATTTAATGCAATCCCTATCAAAATACCATCCATTTTTTTCAAAGAAATGGAACAAATAATCCTAAAATTTATATGGAACCAGAAAAGACCTCGAATAGCCAGAGGAATGTTGAAAAAGAAAGCCAAAGTTGGTGGCATCACAATTCCAGACTTCAAGCTCTATTACAAAGCTGTCATCATCAAGACAGTATGGTACTGGCACAAAAACAGACACATAGATCAATGGAACAGAATAGAGTGCCCAGAAATAGACCTTCAACTCTATGGTCAACTAATCTTTGACAAAGCAGGAAAGTATGTCCAACGGAAAAAAGACAGTCTCTTCAACAAATGGTGTTGGGAAAATTGGACAGCCACATGCAGAAAAATGAAACTGGACCATTTCCTTACACCACACACAAAAATAGACTCCAAATGGATGAAAAGACCTCAATGTGAGAAAGGAATCCATCAAAATCCTTAAGAACACAGGCAGCAACCTCTTCGACCTCAGCTGCAGCAACTTCTTCCTAGAAACATCACCAAAGGCAAGGGAAGCAAGGGTAAAAATGAACAATTGGGACTTTGTCAAGATCAAAAGCTTTTGCACAGCAAAGGAAACAGTCAACAAAACCAAAAGACAACTGACAGAATGGGAGAAGATATTTGCAAATGACATATCAGATAAAGGGCTAGTATCCCAAATCTATAAAGAACTTCTCAAACTCAACACCCAAAGAACAAATAATCCAATCAAGAAACGGGCAGAGGACATGAACAGACATTTCTGCAAAGAAGACATCCAGTTGGCCAACAGACACATGAAAAAGTGCTCCATATCATTTGGCATCAGGGAAATACAAATCAAAATCACAATGAGATACCATCTCACGACTGCCAGAATGGATAAAATTAACAAGTCATGAAACCGCAGATGCTGGTGAGGATGCGGAGAAAGGGGTTCCTTCCTACACTGTTGGTGGGAATGCAAGCTGGTGCAGCCACTCCGGAAAGCAGCGTGGAGGTTCCTCAAAAACTTGAAAATACAGCCACCCTATGACCCAGCAATCACACTACTGGGTACTTACCCTAAAAATACAAATGTAGTGATCCAAAGGCATACATGCACCCAAATGTTTATAGCAGCAATGTCCACAATAGCCAAACTATGGAAAGAACCTAGATGTCCATCAATGGATGAATGGATAAAGAAGTTGTGAGAGAGAGAGAGAGAGAGAGAGAGATGTATATATATATTCATATATTCTATATATGAATGTATATATTCATATATAGTATTCATATATATATGAATACTAAGCTGTGAGATTTCATATGTATATATATATATATATATATATATATATATGAATACTATGCAGCCATCAAAAGAAATGAAATCTTGCCATTTGCGATGACGTGGATGGAACTAGAGGGTATTATGCTGAGTGAAATCAATCAATCAGAGAAAGACAATTATCATATGGTCTCCTTGATATGAGGACATTGAGAGGTAGGGGGTGTGGGGGGTTTGGGGGGGTAGGGAAGGAAAAAATGAAACAAGATGGGATCAGAGAGAAACAAACCATAAGAGACTCTTAATCTCAAAAAACAAACTGAGGGTTGCCGGGGGAAAGAGGGTAGGGAGAGGGTGGTTGGGTTATGGACATTGGGGAAGGTATGTGCTATGGTGAGTGCTGCGAAGTGTGTAAACCTGGTGATTCACAGATCTGTACCCCTGGGGCTAGTAATACATTATATGTTAATAAAAAATAAAAAATTTTTAAAAAATTGTATTTTATATGACATAAGCACTGCTACCTCAGCTTTCTTTTCATTCCGTTTGCATGATAAATGTTTTTCCGACGCTTCACTTTCAATCTGCATGGGCTTTAGGTCCAAAACGAGAGTCTCTTATAGGCAGTATATAAATGGGTCTACCTTTTTATCCATTCAATCACCCTGTTCTTTTGATTGAAGCATTCAGTCCATCTACACAATATAATTATTCATAGGTATGTACTAATTGCCATTTTGTCACTTGATTGTCAAGATAAACTGAAAGGGAATTATATAATATATAAAGAATAAAGAAGGGTGCCTGGGTGGTTCAGTGGGTTAAAGCCCCTCCCTTCGGCTCAGGTCATGATCCCAGGGTCCTGGGATCGAGCCCCACATTGGGCTCTCTGCTCAGCAAGGAGCCCGCTTCCCTGACTCTCTCTCTCTGCCTGCCTCTCTGCCTACTTGTGATCTCTGTCTGTCAAATAAATAAATAAAAATCTTAAAAAAAAAGAATAAAGAAAATCTGATAATAGAAAACACTAAACACAAGTTGAATGATTTTCGTTTCATGTTCTTTGATGTATCTGTTTCAGTACCTTATATAGTGCCTTCTTTTTTCTAGAGATATCCTACCTTCTTTTCTACCATTTTTTCCTCTTTTTTTTTTTTGCTTTGGGGGAAAATAGCAGGATGAGAACTGACTTTTTCTTTTGCCATTATTATTATTATTTTTTTAAGATTTTATTTATTTATTTGACAGAGAGAGAGATCACAAGTAGGCAGAGAGGCAGGCAGAGAGAGGGGAGAAAGCAGGCTCCCTGCTGAGCAGAGAGCCCGATGCGGGGCTCAATCCCAGGACCCTGAGACCATGACCTGAGCCGAAGGCAGAGGCTTTACCCACTGAGCCACCCAGGCGCCCCTCTTTTGCCATTATTGATGTGGAAAAGAGATCAAGATGACTTGTAAGTAACTTAACATCTAATATTTAACTAGTGCTTGTTATCTGTCATATAATTTACTGGTAATTTTATATTACACTCAGAACGCCCATGAGGTAGTTATTATGTATTACCTTCCAGCTTTTTATATGTAAACATAAATTTCTGATACCTTTGACAGATACTACTTACCCTTTAGTTCTAATTTTTAAATAATTCTACATCTGGTACAGAAGATAAAATTATTATTTTTCTCAGCACTAGAGCTGGATAGCAACACATTATTCAACAAAAGGTTGAGATACATCTGCCTGAACTCATAAAATAAACACCACATGAAAAAACAGAAATAAGAAAAGGATTTTTATTTCCTTTGAAAGATTATTCTGTTTTATCTTCTTCAAGCATATCAAATTAGAAAAGGCATAAACAGCCACATATATTCAATATTAAATGATAATACAAAAGTAATTTTTTAAAAAAAGGAATATATTTAAAAATCAGGTCACTTCAGCTAGCACACTAGACTCATTAACAGACTGAACTGTCATTAACTTCAATATATATATCATCTAGTATAGAGCTACCAAGGAGAAAAAGACAGACAATAAACAAGAATAAAAATCCTGAGCCTCGGGTCATGATCCTGGAGTCCTGGGATCGAGTCCCATATCGGGATCCCTGCTTGGCAGGGAGTCTGCTTCTCCCTCTGACCCTTCCCCTTCTCATGCTCTCTCTCTGTCACTCTCATTCTCTCTCTCTCTCTCTCTCTCAAATAAATAAGTAAAATCTTTAAAAAAGAAAAAAAAAAAGAAAATTAAAAAAAAAATCCTGAGCCTATTTTTAAATTAATTGTGGAATAGTTTGTTATTTTTATTACTTAAAACACCTTCCAAAATATATAAAGTATGGGTACCAGAATGAATCCATTTATTCATTCAGCAAGTATTGTTTGAGTACTTACCACAGGCAAGGCCGTGTAAGGCCATGGGTCACAAGACTAAGTAAATAGTCTTACCCTAGGGGAGTTTACAAATTTACAGAAAAATATCAGTAAGTGTTAAGATAATTAAATAAGTGCTACGGGTACATGAAAGGCTATGTGAATGACAGGAAGAGTGTTTCAGTCTTAGGTGAGGGAGGGTAATGGTGATTAGGGGTGAAAGAAGGAAAAATCCAAGCTTGTACCTAAAAAACAGGTGTTACAGAGGCAGACTGGGAAGAACATTTCAGGCAGAGGAAATGGTATGTAAGAAGGACAAAAAAGCTAGAAAGAGAACCTGGTATGTGTGGTAACAGTGAGAATGGATGGGTGGAATGGAGTAAGTAATTGGGATTCCCTAGAAAATTCATATGTCAAAATCCTAACCCCAATGTGATGGTATAAGGAGATGGGGCCTCTGGGATATGCTTATTAGGTCATGAGGGTAGAGCTCTCATAAATGGAATTATTGTCTTTATAAAAGGGACTCTATAGAGCTCTTGACCCATCATCACATAAGGCTAAAAAGGTCAGAATTCTACATCCTAGAAGAGGCTCTCACCATAACCTAACCATGCTGGCACTCTACTCTCAAACTTCCAGAATTGAGAATTGTGCGAAGTAAGTTTCTGTTTGTTTAGACGCCACCCCGCTCTTAATTGGTAATTTGTTATAGTAACTCAAGTTAAAACAGTGGGAAATGCTGTTAAAAAGGCAGTTAGCAGAAATAATTTATATAGGTCCTGGAGAATAATCTTAAAGAATTCAGTTTGTATTCATAGGAAAATGACATTTCACTGAAGTTTTGAAAAGAGGAATAATATGCTGTTATTTTTGTTTCAAAAACATATCTCTGGGCTGTGATGTGAAAAACTTTTTGGACAGATGGAAAACAGGAAGCAAAGAAACCAGTTAAGAGAATGTTGGAATAACAGATGTGAATTCAGATGGTTGCAATAGTGATGTAAAGAAACGGACAGGTTAGAGTTCTTTAAGTATATTCTGACTTACAGAGAATGGAACAGCAACTTTTATATTCTTAAATATATTTTTCAAAATTTAAATACATAAAGAATAGTTTTTTAAATGGGATATTTCAGTGAAAACTGGTCCTAATCAAGATTTATACCAGAATTTCAATATATTGTGTTAAACTTAAAGGCACAGATATTTAAAGAATATTTAAATATATTCTTATTTCCATTAAAAATAAATTTTTATTAAGTATTAAATAAATAAAAATTTATATTGCTGGCATAAAATATAGACAATAAGAACCCACCTATGTATCTATAATCTAGATAATAGATAATACATATGTAGATAATAATAAGAACCCACCTATGTATCTTATATCATCAAAGACTACTTATATCTTCAAAGACTACTGTGTGCCTTTTCCTGATCTCAAGCCTTTTGTTTGCAAAAAACTCTCTTCCTGAATCTTAAAACCATTTCCTTGGGCGCCTGGGTGGCTCAGTGGGTTAAGCCTCTGCCTTCCGGCTCAGGTCATGATCTCAAGGTCTTGGATCGAGCTCCGCATTGGGCTTTCTGCTTGGCGGGGAGCCTGCTTCCCACCCCTCTCTCTGCCTGCCTCTCTGTCTACTTGTGATCTGTCTCTCTCTGTCAAATAAGTAAACAAAATCTTAAAAAAAAAACAAAACATTTCCTTACTTATTTTTATAATAACCTTATTGAGATAGAACCCATATACTCTACAACATATCCATTTAAAGCGTAAAATCAAAAAATTTTAAAGTATATTCACAGATTTGTGCAACCACCATCATGATCAACTTTAGAACATTTTTATCAGCCTGCCCAAAAAATCCTATGCCCATCAGCAGTCCACATTTTCTTTCAATCCCCAGCCCTATACAACTAACAATCTACTTTTGTCTCTTTAAGTTTGCATATTCTGAAATTTCATGTGGAATCACATAACAGGTGGTCTTTTGCGACTGGCTTCTTTTACTTAGCATAATGTTTTCAGGATTCATCCATGTTGCAGCACACATCAGTCACTCATTTACTTAAAAAAATACTTTTGCACATATGTTTATCTAAACATATTGTTCTATCCAGTTTAGCATGTTTTTGAAATTCATACAAATGGAATCATGTGTACATATTCTTATATAACTTGGTTTTCTCACTCAACATTGTGTTTGTGGCATTTCTCCATGTTGATGTTCATAGTTATGGTTCATTTTTACTGATGTGCCATATTTTATAGTATAATTACACCACAATTTATCTATCTATTCTGTTTATGGGCATTTTTTTGCTTCCATTTGTTGCTATTACAAAAAATGCAACTATTATAAAAAAACATTCTTTTACATTTCTCTTTGTATGTATATGCAAGGTTTTCTATAAGCCAATGTTCTTTAACTTGCAGGTCAAAGCCAATTAAAAGGAGGGTAACTGACTTAAATAGTCATAAGTAGCATGCCAAAATACCCAAAAAGGAACAGAAACTACCAGAATGCTTTCCTTATTGCTAGGATTATTGTTTCCTAAACATTTTGTAACTTCTATATACATATATATGCACATCTGTGTATACATATATATGTATATATACATAACCAAATAGAGACATAAACACACACATGTGTGTGTGTGGATATGGGATTGCAATGTGAAGTATATTTCTTACTGTGGCTCATGGTCAAAAAGCGTAAGGTACCTTTCAAGGGTATATTACTAGATGTGGTTTATGAGTCATAGTAATAAGCAGATGTGTATCATTACTATATAAAAACAAATCATTCTCCACACTCCCACCAGCAGGATTGCCGCCCATCCTGACAAGGCTTGATGTTGACAGGTTTTTTTTGTTTTTTGTCTTTTTTCTTTATGTTGTTTGAAAGACTAGATGATAGACAAGTAATAAAGAAACTACAGTAAAATGTTAATGGCAGAATTTAGGTAGAATCTATAAAGGGTAATCACTAAAATTCTTTCAATGTGGCATGTAAAAGGTCAAGGTAAAATTGCCTCAACTTCTAACAGTTTCTTACAAAGCAATACCATACTGGACTATCCTTATATTTGAACCACAATTTAGGCTGATCTTATCCTATAAACAGCTCTGATAAAACCACTTTTCCTAAGAAGTGTCCATAGAGTTACTAGAAAATTACATACTTCACCTTGACCAGTTTGAACAAGGCCTACTGATTTTCTTCAAATTTCCTAGTCACTATCTTTACCCTGTTTTCCCACTTTTACAAAATTGGGAAGATTTTGTGGGAAACAGAAAACAGGATAGTTCTCCCACTATTACAAATAGGATAGTTTTCCCACTATTACAAATGTATAAGCACCTTATTGTTCATTTATATATTGGCCTATTATTTTTGTTCTGTAACTTATGCATCTTCATTTGTTTCTGCAGGGTGTTCAGACTTATAAACTTCAGAGGGCAGGTGTAGACCCTCCAGCCTCTAGTAGAATGTTATGATCATTTGTACATTTAATAAATCCATTTTTATGTAACAAGGGAAGTTCAGAAAATTGAGCTAAAGTTATATAATCTCCATGTCCGGAAATAAAAAATAAACACAAAATAAACCTTGCAAAATTTGGCTCTCTTTAAAAAAATATATTTTGGATTTATAGGATAGCAATTGATATATATATATCTTGATCTTTTATCTAACAAACTAGATGAACTCTTCCATTGGTTCTAAATGACTACTTGTTTTTATAAAGTTTCTGTATAGATAATCACGAAGCTCTGTTTTGACCTTTCAATGCCTATTCTATTTATTTCTTTTACTTTGTACAATTTTGAACAGAAGTAGCTATAGTAGGACTCTGTCTTATTCCTAACTTTAAAGAGAAGACTAATAGCATCTATTAACTGTATTTGCTTGATCAGGTAAAGGAAGATCCCTTCTAATCCTAGCTTGCTAAGAGGTGTTATTTATAAATGGGTGTTGAATTTTGTTAAATGGTTTTTATAAGACTGTATTATTTTTCCCCTTTAATTTGTTAATGTGATGATTCATGTTAACCAGTTATCTAATGCTGAATCATCTTTGTATCCTTGAAATAAATCAATGTTGGTCTTGATGTATTGTTCTTTATATATTGCTGGATTTGGTGTGTTAATATTTTATTTTTGAAGTTTTTTTAATCTATGTTCACCATGATATTAGCCTATATTTTTCATTTTTTCAACTATTCTTTTCTGGTTTTGGTAACAAGATTATTATAGTTTCATAACACGAATTAGGAAACATTTACATTTCTACTATCCTCAGGAAGAGCTTATATAAGATTAGAATTATTTGTTGTATAGAATATGGCTCTAAAATATGAAAGTTGTATAGAATATGGCTCTAAAATGAACTGTTCTTTAAAATATAATTTATTTTTTTGAACATTACATTTACTGAGAAACTGAGAAGATTAAAAATATAGAGCTCACTATACCCTGCACCAGTTTCCCCTATATTTAGCATCTTACATTAGTATGGTATATTTTGTTAGAATTAATGCAACAATATTGGTATATTATCATTAACTAAAGTCCATACATTATTTATATTTTCTAATGTCCTTTTTCTGTTGCAGGATTCCATCCAGATTGCCATATTACACTTAGTTTTCAAGTCTTGTTATGCTCCTCTTGGCTGTGACAGTTTCCCAGACTTTCCTTGGACTTAATGAACTTGACAATTTTCAGGAGTACTGGTTAGGTATTTTGTAGGGTGCCCATTACTAGAGTATGTCTGATATTTTTCTCATAAAACTACAGTTGCAGGATTTGGGGAGGAAGACCACAGAAGTAAAGTGCTATTTTCATCAGATCATATCAAAGGTACAAAATCATATCATGATACATGAATGTTACTGACTTTGATCACTTTGTCAGATTTCTCTGCAGTGAAGTTACTCTTTTCCTTCCCTTTCCATACTATACTCTTAGTCACAGCATGCAGCCCAAACCAAGGAGTGAGGAGTTAACGTGCCCCCTCCTTGAGGGTAGAGCATCTACATAAATAATTTGGAAATCTTCTACATGAAAGATTTGTTTCTTTTCTGTCACTATTAATGTATTCAATCATTTATTTATATTAGATGGCCTCATGGATATTTATATCCTGGGTTACAATAAAATACTACTGCATTTTGTTGCTCAAACTGTTCCATCTTTTACCATTGGGAGCTTTGTCAGTTGGCTCTTATGTTTCTTTGACATACATCCATCAATGTAGTTTTTTGTTTGCTTTTTTGAGCATTTTCTTACTTTTGAGCACTAAAAGACACTCGAGACTTATCTTGTATATTTCTTGCCCCACTGGAATAGCCATTTGTCTGAAGAGAAATTCCTTTTACTGGCCAATAGTAAAAAACCAAGATCTGAGCATTAGGTGTGCTTGTTGTTACTGAGGCATTATTTCTTTTGGACCCTTTCTGCCAAAAGAGGAAAGGAATACATGTGTGTATGCTAACCTGTGTAGATACACATATCTACAAATATTTCTATTTATAACTATTTGTATGGTTAATACTAAATTAATATTAACCTAAACATGGTTAAAATTAAATATAATCTTAAACTTAACTTGAATCCATAGTGATGTCTCCAAGTCTGAACCCATGGATCATTCTAGGCTCCTCCAGAGAAATACGTGATTTCTATACTAATGAGAAACATGATTCCCAACAATCACCATCCATTTACTTAATTGTTCAAACATACATAGCAAACATATAGAGTGAATTGTTAGCCAGAATTAACCAGAATTGTTAACCCATATTTCCAAGGGATAGAACTAACACCTAGAATAAAGTCCTTATATACAGTTCCTTTATCTTTAGTCTTACAAATACCACGTATATCCAAAGTTACAGTAGACCCCCACCGGTTATCCATGTTTTCACCTTCTACAGTTTGTTACCCATGATCAACTGCAGTCTGGAAAGAGATGATCCTCTTTGTAACATATCACTGGAAGGTCAATAGGAGCCTAACACTATGTCACACCGCCTATGTAATTAATCTCACTTCATCATATTACATAGGCATTTTATCTTACACATCATCATCATCATCATCATCATCAGGATGAGGAGAATATAATAAGATACCTTGAGAGTGAGACCACATTTACATAACTTTAATTACAGTATATTGTTATAATTGTTCTACTTTATTATTAGTTATTGTTATTAATCTCCTATTGTGTCTAATTTATAAATTAAACTTTGTGATAGTTATGTATGTATAGGAAAAAAACACAGCATATACAGAGTCTGGGACTATCTGTGGTTTTAGGCATCCACTGGGGGTCATGGAATGAATGTATCCCTTGTGGATAAAGGGCGACTACCGTATTTAAGTCGGTATCTTTTCCCTCGACCCCTTCAATGAGATTGTTTCTTATATTTGCAATACATTTAGATGCTCTTATCGGAGTCTGCATTATTTTCTAGGATCTGCCAACTGCTTAAATGTTGTTTTAAAAAATTTTTGCATATGTTAAGCATTCTTTGTGATGTAAAGTTCTGTGAGTTTTGACAAATGCATAATGTCATGTTTCCATATTTGCCACCCTACAGTATCATAGGGGATAGTGTTACAGCCCCCCGAATCTGTTCTGATTCACCCATTCATCTATGTCTCTCTTCCCACAAATTCCTGGCAGTCACTGATCATTTTAATATTTATACTGTTTAAATTTTTCTAAAATGTCACAAAATTGGAATCATATGGTATGTACCTTTTCAAACTGGCTTTTACTTAGCAATATGCATTTAGGATCCTGTGTGTCATTTTGTGACTTGATAGCTCATTTCCTTTTATCATTGAGTAATATTCCATTGTGTGCATGAAACAAAATTTACTTATCCATTTACCTGCTGAAATACATCTTGGTTGATTCTAGCTTTTGGCAATGATTTTCTGAACATTCAGGTGTGGATTTTTATGTGGGCATAAGTTTTCAAATTAACTGGGTAAATATCTAGGAGTTCTTTGTTTATTTTGGATATAAGTTCTTTTTTAGATATTGTGATAGAAGAACTAGATGAAAAAATCAATAAGGATATGGAAAAACTCAAAAACACCATCAATTATCAGGATCTAATTGACACAGAATGTTGCACCTGACCGAACAATCTACATTCTTCTCCAGTGCATTCACCAAGAGAGATCATACCTGAGACCATAAAAATAAACCTCAAGAAGTTTAAAATAATTGAAATCATGCACTGTATTTGATGTCCACAATAGAAGCAAATGAAATCAATAACAGAAAGATAACAGTAAATTCCCATACACTTTGAACTACTTATAAACTACTTAGAGTTTATAAATTTCCCATATACTTTGAACTACTTATAAACTACTTCAAGTTTATAAATTTCTAGATAACCAAAGGAACAAAGAAGTTTCAAAAGAAATGAAAAAAAAATGGCAGTGATTGCAAATGAAAAGACAATATATCAGATTTTGTGCAGTGTACCTAAGACAGTGCTTGTAATATATTACAAAGGAGGTAAAATCTCAAATCAACAACATAAGCTTCTGCCTTAAGGACTATAAAGAGCAAAATAAACTCAAAATAAAATAAAGAATGAAATCATAAGGAGCAGAGATCAGTGAAATTTGCAAATGGAAAAATAAAGAAAACCAATGAAACAAAATCCCATTCTTTGAAAATATCAATAATACTGAAATATCTTAAGCAAGATGGAAAAGAAAAGAAGACAAATTACCAATAAAGGAATGAAATAGTAATATTAATATAGACAGTTAAGACAAAAACATAATAATCAGAAGATACTAGGAAAAGTCCATATACATAAATTAGATAACTCAGATGAAATGAATTCCTTAAAAAGCACAAAATGTTACAGTTAATCAAATATAAAATAGATAGTTTGCAAAGCTTTATAATTTTTATGGAAATTGAATCTACAGTACAAAAACTCTAGAAAAACAAATCTCTAGGTCATGTGGTTTCACTGGTAAGTTTTACAAAATGTTTAAAGAGAAATTAATATAAATCCTACATAAACTCTTCCAGAGAATAGAAAAGGGAACACTTTTTTTTGGAGATTGTGTATCTTTTTAAAAATTTAATTTAATTTAAGTTTTTTTCGGTGTTCCAAAATTCATTGTTTATGCACCACACCCAGTGCTCCATGCAATATGTGCCATCCTTAATACCCACCACCAGGCAAACCCAACCGCCCACCTGTCCAAAACCCTCAGTTTGTTTCTCAGAGTCCACAGTCTCTCATGGTTTGTCTCCCCCTCTGATTTTCCCCAATTCACCTCTCTCTATCTGCCAATGTCATCTGTGTTGTTCCTTATGCTCCACAAGTAAGTGAAATCATATGATAACTGACTCTCTCTGCATGGCTTATTTCACTCAGCATAATCTCCTCCAGTCCCACCCATGTTGATACAAAAGTTGGGCATTCATCCTTTCTGATGGAGGCATAATACTCCATTGTATATATATGGACCATATTGAGATACCACCTTACACCAGTTAAAATTGCAAAAATCAACAAGACAGTAAACAACAAGTGTTGGAGAGGATGTGGAGAAAGGGGAACCCTCTTACACTGTTGGTGGGAATGCAAGTTGGTACAGCCACTTTGAAAACAGTGTGGAGATTCCTTAAGAAATTAAAAATAGAGCTACCCTATGACCCTGCAATTGCACTACTGGGTATTTACCCCAAAGATACAGATGTAGTGAAAAGAAAGGCCATCTGTACCCCAGTGTTCATAGCAGCAATGGCCACCATCACCAAACCAAGATGCCCTTCAACAGATGAATGGATAAAGAAGAAAAGGGAACACTTTATATTACTTTTTTTATGAAGCTAATGTTACCTTGACAGTAAAAACATATAAAAAGATTTTTAAAAATCCTGTAAATCAATTTCTCTTATGAATATAGATACAAAAATTCTTACCAAAATATTACCAAACAGATTTCAGCAATATACAAAAAGAATGAAAAGGAAAAAAAAAAAAAAAAAGAATGGTATGACACAAGCCAGTGGAGTTTATTTTAAGAATGCAAGACTGGTTCTATATGTAAAAAAGTCAATCAACAAAATCAATCACACTGACAGGCTAGGAAAAAAGAAGATCACATAATTATATGAATTTATGCAAAATGTATATCAGTATCCATCCATCATAAAAAGTCTCAGAAAAACTTGGAAAAGAAATAGCAGAAACTCTCTCAAACTTAAAAGCTTTTTAAGAAAGCCTATAAATGACACTATACTAATTGATGAAAGACTGAAAGCTTTTCCCATAAGATCAGGAAAAAGGCAGGGATGTCCATTCTCATCATGGCTCCAGAACACAGTGGTGGAAGTTCTAGTTAGTACAACTGGCAAGAAAAAAAAAATCAAGTCACGCCAATCGGGAAGGAAGAAATTGCCCCTATTTGTAGATAACATATATGTACTGAAAATATGAAAGACTCTTTAAAAAAAAAAAAGGCAACAGAAAATACCCTCCTAAAACTAATCGTACTAGTATGTCATCTAGGTTGTAGTACATAAGATCAATAAACAAATGATACTACTACAAAGAACAAATTGGTGGTTGCCAGAGGGGAGAGAAGTAGGGTGATGAGTGAAATGGGTGAAGTTATGGAATGAATAAGTCCCAGGGATGAAAGGTACAGCATAGGGAATACATAATATATGGTAACAGATTGTAGCTACATTTGTGGTGAGCATAGCATAATATATAAAGTTGTCAAATCATAATGTTGCATACCTGAAAGTGAGGCGCTATTATGTGTCAACTATATTTTAATTAAAAAAAATTAAAAATTAAATACCATTTACAGACTTGTGATGTCTAGTACTGCATGTTAGAAGCTTAGGAGTTGCCACTCCATCCTAAAAACAAGTAAAAGGCTGAATGGACTGAAAAATGAACTCTTTCTAGATCTGTAAGAGATGGAAGATACAGGTCAAACTACTGTCTCCAAGACTGGAGAGACCAATAGGCAAAACAGAAAGTTCTGGCTTACCAAAGCAGAGACTCACAAGGAAAACAGCTACAGAAAACAGTGCTGAGGTGGGAAAGCCTGAATTGTAATTGATGAATAGTTGGATGCTTGGTATGGACAAGTGGATGTTAAAAATTCCAGGAAGACCCAGTCATAGGGGACCCTCCAAAATACTGTGAGATTTATTTCCAAGAGTATAACCAGGTTCCTATGGAAGATAATGAAAAAAAAATCCTTGTGCTTCCATCAAAGGGAGAGGAAAGGAACCATTTTGAAATACTGTTAGTACTGTGTTCTTCTTAATAAGGCCTGACTTCAGGGATAACCAGTTAATCAGAGCATAATCCGCTGGGATATTATCAGAGTCTAATTGACCTGGAAAAAGCAACATACCCAACTTCTGCTCACTCTAGTCATGCTGTCCCACTTAAGGTTGGGGGTGTGGTGAGAAAGAAATGAGAAACATTTGCGAGGTGCAAAATCCAGAGGCACAAGTTCACTAAAGGACTGATACCTAATTGTAGGACTATAAAACACTTCCCCACCCCCCAAATCTCATCACCATATTACTAAAGGACATTTAAAACATTTCCTTTTTTGTGGAGAAAGAGGAACCTCTTGCACTGTTGGTTGGAATGCAAATTGGTACAGCCACTGTGGAAAATGAGATGGAAGTTCTGCAAAAAGATGTAAATAGAGGATACATGCACCCTGATGTTTATAGCAGCATCATCTACAATACCCAAATTCTGGAAACAGTCCAAATGTCCATCAACTGATAAATGGATTAGGATGTGGTACACACACACACACACATACACACACACACACACAAGTATTACCCATAAAGAACAATGAAAACTTGCCATCTGCAATGATGTAGATGAAACTACAGAGTATTATGCTAAGTGAAAATGAAATAAGTCAGTCAGAGGAGGACAAATACCATTATGATTTCACTCATATGTGGAATTTAGGAAACAAATGAGTATAGAGGGAAAAAAGAGAGGCAAACCAAGAAACAGACTCTCAACTTTAGAGAACAAACTGATGGTTAACAGAGGGGAGGTGAGTGGAGGGATGGGTAAAATAGGTGATGGGGATTAAGGAGGGCACCTCTGTGAGCACTGGGTGTTATATGTAACTGCTGAATCACTAAATTGTTTACCTGAAACTAATATTACATTGTGTATTAGCTAACTGGAATTTAAATAAAAATATTAAAAAAAAATCTAAAAAGAAACCCAGTTCCTTTCATCTAGTACACAATGTATGGCTATCAAGAATAAAAAATTACAAGGCATACTAAAAGGCAAAAACACAATTTTAAAAGACAAAGCAAACATCATAACCAGACATGGCAGGGATTTTGGAATTATCAGATCAGAATTTAAAACTACGATTAATATGTTAAGGGTTGTAATGGATAAAGTAGATAAAATGCAGGAACAGATGGGTAATGTAAGCAGAAAGAATCCAATGAAAGAACTAAAAAGAAATGCTAGGCATGAAAAAACACTGATCAGTAATGAAGAATACCTTTGGTGGGCGCATTAGTAGACTAGACACAGCTAAGAAAACAATTTCTGAGCTAGAGGATATATCAATAGAACCCTTGAAAACTGCAAAGCAAAAAGAACAAAGACTGAAAACAAAATAAAATATCCAGGGACTGCGGGACAACTACAGAAGGTATAACATATGTGTAATGGGAATAACAGAAGAAGAGAGAAAATAACAGAAGAAATACTTGAAAAAATAATGTTTGAGAATTTCTCCAAATTAATGTCAGACACCAAACCATAGATTCAGGAAGCTCGGAGAACTTCAAGTAGGATAAATGCAAAAATGAAAAACAAAAAAACCCCAAACTACACCTATGCATATAATTTCAAACTACAGAAAATTAAAGAAAAAGAATTCTGAAAAGTGTCAGAGAAAAAAGTAAAACAAAACCCTTCCCTAAGGAGGAACAAAGACAAGAATTATACCTGACTTTACCTCAGAAGCCATGCAAGCAGGAAGAAAGTAGAAGGAAATACTTAACTGTTGCAAGAAAAGCACAACCAACTCAGAATTCTGTACTGTGAAATTATCCTTTTAAAAGTGCAGGAGAAATAAAGGCTTCTCAAATAAAAATTGAGGTTATTTGTTGCCAGTAGATCTGCCTTGCAAAAAATGTTACAAGAAGTTCTTTAGAGAAAAGGGAAATAATGTAGGTCCTTACATAGAGCGTAAAAGATGGAATAAGTGAAAGTAAAATAAAAACTTATTTTTCTTATTCTTAGCTGATCTAACATATAACAGTTTGTTCAAAATTATAATATATTCAGTTACATATAAAAATATAATATATTCAGTTATATATGTTTATGTATATATCTCATGTGTATATATATGTTTATATATAAGTGAAATGAGTGTCAGCAATAATACAAAGGATGGGAGGAAGGAATTAGGATAATTTTATTACAAGGTATTAACACTATTTGTGAAACAGTATAGTGTCATTTGAAAGTGGACTTGGGTTAATTGTGAATGTATACTGTAAACTCTAGGAAAACCACAAAAAGAGTAAAACAAGAAGTATAGTCAATATGCTAAGAAAGGAGAAAAAAATTGAATCATATATAAGGCTCAATTAAACAAAAGCAGAAAAAGCAAAAGATAAAAATAGGAATGAAGAACAGCAAAAATTGGAAAAATATTGAATATGGTAGGCATTAATCCAGCTATATTAATAATCACTATGAATGTCAATGGTCTAAATGCACCAATTAAAAGACAGAGATTGTTAAGATTCCCAACTATATATTGTCTAGAAGAGACCCACTGTAAACATAAAGGTACATATAGGTTAAATGTAAATGGATATAGAAAAACATACCATGCTAACATTCATCAAAAAAAGGAGGAGTAACTGTGTTAGTTTCAGACAGTTATCCATGCTAAAGAAAGATATTTATAAGGATAAAGGGTCAATTCCCCAAGAGTACATAATGACCTTAACGTGCATGCTCCTAACAACACACTGTCAAACTTTGTGAGGTAAAAACTAAAAACTGCAAAGAGAAATAAGCCCACTATCATACTTAAAGACTACAATACCACCCTGTCAGAAATGGATAGATACATGAGTATCTGAGCAGAAAATGAGTAAGGACAAACTTGAACTCAACAACTCCATCAAACAACTGGGTATAACTGACATCTATAAACTACTTCATCCAATAATGATGGAGTATACATTCTTCTAAAGCTCATGTGAAACTTTCACCAAGGTAGACTTTCTGGGTCATAACACACACCTTAACAAATTTAAAAGGATAGAAATCCTACAGTGTCTACTTTCAGACCACAATGGAATTAAACTAAAAATCAGTAACAGAGAAATGACTGGAAAATCCCAGAATATGTAGAGAATAAACAGCATGCTTTTAAATAATACTTGGGTCAAAGAAGAAATATCAAGAGAAATTTTGAAATATTTTGAAGTAAGTAAAAATGAAAGGGGATAGAGGAATTGTCAAACAGGTGAAGTGGATTAAGAAGTACAAATTTCTAGTTATCACACAAATAAGACAAAGAAATGAAAATTTTAAGAAATAGTAGAGAGAGAGTAAGGAGGAGAGGGAGAGATAGAAGGAGAGAGAGAAACTAAACTTTGAAATGCAGAGAAAGCAGCGCTTACAAGGAAATTTAGAGCATCTAATACAAATATTACTAAAAATAAAGATCTTAAATCAATCATCTGAATTTCTACCTTAAGAAAATAGAAAAATAAAAATAAAATAAATTCAAAATAAGCAGAATTGAAATAAATAACAACAATGAGAGAAGAAATAAATGAAATAGAAAATTGGCAATTAATAGAGAAAATCTATAAAACCAAAACTAGGTCTTTGATATTATAAATAAAACTGATAAGCCTCTAGCCAGGCTAAGTAAAAAAGAGAATACACAAATTACTAATATTAGAAATAAAAGAGGACATCACTACAGTTCCTATGCAAATTAAAAAGACAAGAATACTTTGAACAGCTCCATACCCGTAAATTTGATAACCTAGATGAAATGGACCATTATTTTAAAAATCCAGTCTGCCAAAACTCACATAAGAAGAAATAGACAGTCTAGATAGGCCTAGTAACTTCTATTAAGGAAATTAAGTCAAAGATTAATAATCTTCCGAACAGGAAGCACCAGACTTGGATGTATCCATAGTGAATTCTACCAAACATTTAAGGAAGAAATTGCCTCAATTCTCTATAATCTCTTAAAGAAGATGCAAAGGAAATACTTCTAAACTCATTCTATTAGGCTGGTATTACCCTAAGGCCAAACAAAGCAAAGACAATGGAAGAAAAAAACACAAAACTACACACCAATGTCTGCAAAAATCCTCAACAAAATATTAGCATATTGAATCCAATAATGTGTAAAAAAATTATACACTATGACCAAGTAGGATTAATCCCGGGTATGCATGGCAGGTTCAACATTTCAAAATCAATTAATATTATTCATCACAGGCAAAGAAAGAAAAGTCACATGATCATATCAATAGGTGCAGATCAAGGATTTGACAAAATCCTAGACCCATTTGTGATCAATATTCAGTAAACTAGAAATAGTATGGACACAGGGGAAATGTCCTTAACATGATTTAAAAAAAATACCTATAAAAACCCACAGCTAACATATTACTTAATGGTGAGAAACTCAAAGCTTTCTTAGTAAGATCATGTATGGTATCCCCTCTCACCACTCCTTTTCAACACTGTACGGGAAATTTTAGCTAATGCAATAGGACAAGAAAAGGAAATAAAAGGTATACAAACTGGGAAGGAAGAAACAGAACTGCCTTTGTTTATAGATGACATGGGTCAACTATGTAAAAAAATCGAAATAATCATCAATAAAAAAACCTTCTGGAACTAATAAGTGATTATAGCAGGGTTGCAGAATACAAAATTAATATACAAAAGCCAATCATTTTCCTATACACCGGCAAGAAACAACTGAAACTTGAAATTAAAAGACGAGACTAGTTACATTAGCAGCCCTCAAATGAAAAACATATAATCTAAAAGAAATCTGTATAATAGCTATATGAGGAAAACTATCACTCAGTGAAATCAACAAAGAACTAAATAAAGTTCCTATCCCATGTTCATGAATAAGACTGAATATTGTTAGAATGTCAGTTCTTCCCAGCTTGATCTGTAGATTCCACAGCATTTTGAATAAAAATTCCAGCAAATTATTTAATGGATATCTATAGACTGATTCTAAAGTTTCTATGAGGAGGCAAAGGATTCAAAAGAGTCAACACAACACTGAAGCAGAATGAAGTTAGAGGACTTATAGTAACAGACTCTGATTCTTAATATAAAGTTATAGTAATCAATATAGTGTAGTATTGGTGAAAAAACAGCAAATAAATGAATGGAAGAGAATAGAGAGTCCAGAAATGTAGACACACATAAATATAGTCAACTGATTTTTGACAAAGGAGCAAAAGCAATATAACAGAGCAAAGACAGTCTTTTCAACAAATGGTTGCTGGAACAACTGGACATCTACATGCAAAAAAATGAAATCTAGATACAGACTTTACATCCTTCTCAAAAGTTAACACAAAATGCAACATAGAAAAAATGGAAAACATCTGTAGTCTCTCATTTCTTATGATACCTTGAGTTTTGTCACTTTTTGGGGGGGGTATTTTATAACTTCCTTAGAATTTTATCTCTGAGAAATCTGTGAGGTCTAATTTGAAGCAGAATCCCTTGAGAGATGACTTACTTCTGTCAATTGCTTAGGACATTTTCAACCCAAAGGTACTTTGACTTTTCCCTTGTTTGATACTTTTCATATTGCACAAGTAGTCCCAACATGAGCCATCACAAGGTTATGATATGGAGGGGAGAACAGCTGGACTTAACTCCCTTCCAAAGCTTCCAAGGCCGAGGAGACACTTGAAGGATCATTCTTAAAAAATACATGGAGTTGATCCTGCGCTCTAGATGTTACGATCTATAAATGAATCAAAACTGCATAGAATTGCTATGCTCTGTGCAAGGATCTGAAGATACCTATGTAAGGAACTTGAAACATGTTATTCAGGTTGTGTATTATATGACTCATGATGAATGGGTCTCAACTATGATAAAACTCTTATGGGGCTTATAATACATAGCAAACTATACTTGCTGGGTGAGGAAAGGTGTCAGCTTCCCTGCCTGTGTCACCACCCCGTCTGTCTCACTTCTCTTTTGTAACCTGATGTACTTCCTCTGATTTTGAATCTGGATGTTGTGCCTGAAGTTTTGTAGAACTGACCCAAGAAAATGTACATGCTGTGTATGTTGTATTTCCTATCCTAAAGTATTTTTTTAAAAAATTGTGGTAAAATATACACACCATAAAATTTATCATTTTAGTTAATTTTAAGTGCATAGTTCATTGGCTTAATGATATTAAAGTTATTGTGCAACCAAAATCACTGTCCATCTCCAGAACTTTTTTGTCATGCTATATGATACTCTGTGTCCATTAAACAATAACTTCCTGTTCTACCCTTCCAGCCCCTGGTAACCATGTTCTACTTTCTATGTATTTGGCTATTCTAGATACCTCATATAAGTGAAATGAGTATTTGTCCTTTTTGTGTCTGGCTTATTTCACTCAGCATGTGTCCAAGATTCATCCATGTTGTGTCATATATTAGCAGCTCATTCATTTTAAGGCCAATATTCCATCGTATGTATATAACACATTTTGCTTAACCATTCATCTGTCAATGGACTTTAAGTAGCTTCCACGTTTTTGCTATTGTGAATAACGCCACTATGAACACTGGTATATAAGGATCTGTTCAAGTCTCTGCTTTCAGTTGCTTTGGGTGTATACCAAGAAGTGGAATTACTTCACCATATGGTAATTCTTTTTAATTTTTTTGAAAAACTGCAAAATTCTCACCAGCAATGCACAAGTGTTCCAATTTTTCCACAATCTTACCAACACTTGTTTGTTTATAATAGTTATTCTCATGGGTATGAGATAGTATCTCATTGTGGTTTTGATTAACATATCTCCAATGATTAGTGTTGTTGAACACCTTTTCAAGTGCTTATTGGCCATTTGTATATCTTTTTTGGAGAAATATTTATTCATTTTTAAATTGGGGTTTTTTTATGTGGGAGTTCTTTATATATTCTGGATATTAAATCCTTATCAGATATATGATTTGTAAATGCTTTCTCCCATTTTGCCATTTTACTTTGTTGATAGTGTCCTTTAAGGCACAAAGGTTTTAATGCTGATAAAGTCCAATTAAAAGCTTCTTTTTTGTTGTTGCCAATAATGTTGGTGTCATATTCTAGAAAACCACTGCCAATTCTAATGTCATGAAGCTTTTCCTAATGTTTTTTTTCTGTGAGTTTTATAATTTTAGTTCTTACATTTAGGTCTTTGATACATTTTGATTTGATTTTAGTGTATTTTGTTAGGTAAGGGGGAAACTTCATTCTTTTGCCAATGGATATCCAGTTCTCCCAGTATCATTTGTTGAAGACTGTCTTTATCCTTACTGAATTGTCTTGGTACCCTTCTCAAAAATCATTTGACCTTATAGGAAAAAGTTTATTTCTGGCCTCTCTATTCTATTCCATTGGCCTAAAAATCTGACTTAATGCTAGTACAACTTTTTTGATTATTGTAACCTTGCAGTCAGTTTGGTATCAGGAGCAGGAGTCTTCCTGCTTTGTAGTTTTTTCCAAGGTTGTTTTGTCTTTTTGGGGCCCCTAGAGAGTCCATATAAATTTTAGGATGGATTTTTCTATTTCTGCAAAAAGTTATGTTACTGTATTTTGATAGGGATTGAATTAAATCTGCAAATTGCTTTGGATAGTATTGACATCTTAACAATATTGTTTTCCAAACCATAAACAAGGAACTTACGTCCATTCATTTAAATCTTCCTTAATTTCTGTCAGCAAAATTTTAGTTTTCAGTGTACACGTCTCTCACGTCCTTGATTAAGTTAACTACTAAGTATTTTATTCTTTCTGATGCAATTTTAAGTTGAATTGTTTTCAAAATTTCCTTTTTGCATCTTTCATTGTTATGAATGGGAACACAACTGATTTTTGCATATTGATTATATATCTTTAACTCTGCTGAATATATGTATTGGTTCTAATTGGGGGTGTGTGTGTGAGAGAGAGAGAGAGTGTGTGTGTGTGCATGTGTGTATGTAGAATTGTTAGGTTTTCTACAAATAAGATCATGACAAACACATAAATTTACTTCTCCCTTCCCAATTTAGAAACCTTTTATTTCTTTTTCCTGCCTAATGTTTTGGCTACAATTTCTAATAGTATGTTTAATGAAAGTAGCAAAAGTGTGCATCCTGCTCTTATTCTTACTTTGGAGCAAAAATTTTGTCTCTCACCATTATGATGTTAACAGTATGTTTTTAAATATAAGCCTTAATTATGTTAAGGCAGTTTCCTTCTATTCCCAGTTTATTGAGTTTCATTAATATGAAAACATGCTGAATTTTGTCAAATGCTTTTTCTGTATGTGGTATATTTCATTGATTGCTTTTCATATGTTGAAACCATCTTTGCATTCTAGGGACATATTTCACTTGCTCATGGTATATATTCCTTTTAATAAACTGCTGAATTTGTTTTGCTAGCATTTTGTTGAAGATTTTTACATCAATGTTCATAAAGGATACTGGTCTATAGTTTTCTTGTAGTTCTTTGTCGGGCTTTGGTATCAAAGTAATGCTGATCCCATAGAATTAGTTAGGAAGTATTTCCTTTTTTTCCCATTTTTTGGAAGAGTCTGAGAAGGACTGGTGACTGTTTTCCTTTAAATGTGTGGTATAGTTCTCCAGTGAAGCCATCTAGTATAGTCATTTTATTTGTAGGTAAGTTTTTGATTACTGAATCAATCTCATTATTAATTACAGATCTATATGGATTTTTAAATTTTTTTCTGATTCTACTGAGTAGGTTTTGTGTTTGTAGGAATTTTTCCATTTTATCTAGGGTATCCAATTTATTGACATACAGTTGTTCATGGTATTCTCTTATAGTCCTTTTTATCTCTGTAGAATTGGCAGTAATGTCCTCATTTTTGTTTCTGAGTTTAGTAATTTGAGTCCATCTCCTTTTTCTCTTGGTCAATATAGCTAAAAATTTCAGTTTTGTTGATCTTCTCAAAGAGTCAATATTTAAACTGATTTTCTTTATTATTGTTACATTTCTATTTTATTTCTGCCTTAATCTTTATTATTTTCTTCCATCTGCTAGCTTTGGATTTAATTTGTTTTTTTGTCTAGTTCCTTAAATTTTAATGTTATGTAGTTGTTTCTGAGATCCTTTTTTTTTTTTAAAGCTTTTATTTATTTGTCAGAGAGCGAGTGAGCAAGTGAGCACAAGCAAGGGGGAGTGACAAGCAGAGCGAGAAGCAGGCTCCCCACTAAGCAAGGAGCCCAATGCGGGACTCAATCCCAGGACTCTGGGATCATGACCTGCCCCAAAGGCAGATGCTTAACCAACTGAGCCACCCAAGCATCTCATGAGATTTTTTTTTTAATGTAAAAAAGAAGGGTTTTCTTTCTTAACCCATTTACAGCTATAACCTTCCCTGTTAGCATTGCTTTCCGTGAATCACTTAAATTTGGTAGGAGACACAGAGCCAGAAGACAGTGGAAAAATATTTTTTAAAGTGCTGAAAGAAAATGACTGCCAAGCCAGAATTCTGTATCTAGTGAAAATATCCTTCAGGAATGAAGGTAAAATGAAGATATTTCCAGAAGGAAAGTTATTAGAAGGTTATGTCAGCAGACTTGCTCTCAGCCAATAACAACACAACAGTGATCAACACTTAAATAAGACTTATGAATTAGTTGTTCTAAGCAATTTATATGAATTCACCTAAACCAAAAATGTTAGTACTATTAACATCCTCACTTGTAGATGAGGGAAAAATCCCTCAAAAATGTTAAGTAGCTAGTAAATAGTAGAGCCAGAATGGAACCCAAGCAGTCTGGCTTCAGAGAAGATGGTCTTAACTATTACTTGATACTACCTTGTAACTGACTTGCACAAAAAAACTGGAGGATATTTCATCAAACAGATGAAAACCATTTTAAACAGATTTAGTAATTAAAAAAATATTTTTATTTAATGCTACTCTCTAGAGATAAAAATAGGAAGGCAAGGTAAGAATGTTGATATATTACTTTGAAAAAATATTCTATAGAATTAGGATGAAACACTGATTTATCAACAGTAATTATAACAATAAACATTTTTTGAGTTCTTACTATGTGTCAGTTGTTTTGGAATCTGAGGATATAAAAATGAATAAGAGAAAAGTTCCTTTTCTTAGGGATTTCATACAAATTAGGCGATACAAATAAGTACATAACTACAAATATAGCATGTGCTATAATAGAAGCATGTACAAAGCCCAAAGTACATACAAGGCGAAAATACTGTAGAAAGGAAGCATCGATATAATCATGGCTGTTTTAAAACGGTAATTTTTAAAAAGACCTAGAAAATGTTCACAAAAAAATGAACATTTGGGAAAATATTCCAATTTCTTATGCATAACTCACATAGACTACTCTGTTTTAAATTTGTAAATAAACTCTCAGTTTAGTCAGCAATGAACAGAAAAAAAAAGCCAAAGAATCTGTTACCATGTTGCATATTTACTTTAATTTTCAAAGCTTTCAGCATAAAGATGATGGACTTATTCCAAAGTACTTAGAATCAACTCCTGCTGATTAATTTTCCATTCACTCAGCAGTCCATCCTCAGCCATTATGTGGATTCAGAAGGGAGAAGAGGAATTAATCCAGAAAAATCTTTCAAGAAAACAAAAAGTGCTATTTCTACACTGGATCAAGAAAGCTCTAAAGAGTTACTTTAACAGCTACAAAGAATGATTTCTCCAGCTAAACTGTAGGATCCTTAAGGTGAGGACTATGTCTTAATTTTCTTTCTATCCTTAGTATCCCTGATGGTTAATATGGGGCCTAGCAAACAGAGTATTATTATGTTTGCTGAATTAGATTTTTATTACAAAAAGAGATGAAGTTCAATTTTTTCTTGACTATATCCTTGTATGCCAAGAAAGAGTTCTTTTATGTTCAAAGGCACTACTTAATTCCATAGAGAAAAGAGATCAAATGTGACCCTTGACCTCAGAAGTATAGGAAATATAAGTATAGTTAAAAAAAGAGAAGCATAGGGGCATCTGAGTAGAGCAGTCAACTGAGTGTCTGACTCTCACTTTTGGCTCAGATGTGATCTCAGGGTCATGAGATCGAGCCCCATGTTGGGCTCTATGCTCAGCATGGACTCTGCTTGAGTTTTTCTCTCCTTCTTTCTGTGCCCTTCCCTACTGTACTCTCTGAAAAAAAAAAAAAAAATCTTACAAAAAAAAAAAAAAAAAGAACAGCATGAAAGAATCAATGTAAGTTCCTTAAAGATCAGCATGGACTTTTAAATTTAAAATTTCAACATGCTATTGTAATTCTTTTTTGCTCTTACTTAAATTAAATGTTATAGTCCTTGTAATAGCAAAAAGAATAGAGTAACTAATGACCAATTCACATTTTCCTGTAGTTGTGCTTCAAGTGTCTGCTATTAATGGGATATAAACTCTAAGTAACAGAAAAGGCATTATGATTCATATTCCATGTGTTATGTAGATATACTTAGTTCTATATTCATATTGCACACAGGATGAATAAATGGTTATATGTAATGATTATGAAACCATGCAATTATAAAGTTGCTGTATATTTTTAGCTTGCTCTGTGATCAACTGCCTATTATTCAATGGTCATTAAATCAACAAATTCTCACTGAGTTGATAGGTCTGTCTTTAATTTAAATGATGTATGTTGTCATCATTAAAGGAGATTTTAATCTAACATTTAGAAAAACAGTAACATCACACAGGGAATGGATGTCAACATCTATGTCAATAAAGGCATAGTGTTAAATATACTAACTTAATATACTACCAATATATTATTAATCCAGCTTCTTTTTATGACCATACACGAATATGCCTATTTACAAGTTCCTAACATGAGAATAACTTATTGAAAAAAACCTCTACTGTTTTGTTTTATTAAATTAGCATTTGATGACAATTAATGAATGTTAACTGATGATTAGAAATAATCACACACAAAAATAATTTTACATCTTAGTAAACTGGACTTTTTTGTAGGACTGACACCTTTTTAGCAAATTATAATATTTTCTAAAAGTTTAAACATAATATGTAAAAAAAAAAAACTTGAAGGAAAATGGTCAAGATTTACCTAGACAGGATACTAAGACTCTTAACTCTGGGGAAGAAAAGGGAGCAAATTTAAGTGTTATTGACTGAAGTTTCTTAAGTTTATCAGTCTATTGTAGTGGTTAGTGGTATGGAATTAATTTTCTTTGCAACATGTTAATGACTTTCTTACCTAGAGAGCATGCCCAGAGGTGTAACATTAAGTGATCCCATCAGCATTGCCAGGGCCATCCCTGGCGCTTCCCGTTCTATTACTTCTTTTGTGGCCTGAAATTAAAGATTAAATAGCAGACTGAGTGAAAGTAGCCAAAAAGAAGGAAGGCAGAGTAATAAAATTAACTTAAAAATAATTATAAATCATGCTTCCTATAGACCATACTTTGTAGTTCCCCAAACATTGTTTTAAGATATCAAGACTCAGTTCTTTGGGACCAATGAATAAAAGCTGAGAACCAGGATATCCAGGGAACTTTATATATTAGCAGACCCTTCTTATCTCTTATAACTCGGAGGTTTTTGATGTAAGTCTCATCTAATAACTAAATTTTAAGATGTAGCCTTAGACTGCTATAATAGCTCAACTGATTTTCATAGGGCAAGAAATAGGGTACTTTTTGACCATTACCTATGAAACAATTATTCCCTAAAACCTGAGATCATTTTGTGTTTCTCCCATCTCTATGATTTTATGATATAATCATTAAAGCGAACTCAGGAAGTCACCATGTCAACTTTCTCATGTATTGGGTAGAAGAAAACTCAATTCACCATCTTCTATATTTTCAATACAAATTAAATATCTTGTTATATTAAAAAAGAATCAATGAAGTGATAGGCTTTCACTATACAACATAAGTTTTAAGATAGGGCATTCTCAAGACAAGTATGGTTAAACCTGAAATAAGAGAAGGAAGACAGTAAAATTTAATTTTCTAAAGGTCAATCAAAATAGGTATATATTTATATTGTGATGGTAAAGATATGTTTTAGGCTAAAAGTTATGAGTGAAATACATGATCGAATCCATTCCTAATTCTCTAGATGTTAACAGTTTACAATAATTGGGAGAATTATAGGAAGAAAGCTTGCAAAATAAACTATTCCAGTAAGTAAGAAGAAAGACAAATAAAATAAAAGGCAAATTATGGAGGAATATAGAGAAAGGTTGATTTTTTAAGTATTTTATTAGAAGTAGTAGGATAGTATTAAATAAGATTGTAGTTCTAGGCAAAATTTAGGTTAAGGACTTGGCAAAGTAAAATGCATCAAGTATATGTTATATGCTGGTCAATCTTATGAATATTTAAGATGCATATAAATTAGTTATTAATATCTTATAATTACATAGAATAAAGAATTACCAGAATTAATGTGATCTATTGGTCCACTGAATCCCAGCATAATGCAGAATTTAACAATGGCAGAAATTCTAAAGAAATATTAACACAGGGCGGGGGAGGGATAGGGTGGCTGGGTGATGGACCTTGGGGAGGGTATGTGCTATGGTGAGTGCTAGGAATTGTGTAAGACTGAGGATTCACAGACCTGTACCCCTGAAGCAAGTAATACATTATATGTTAATAAAAAAAATTTTAAAAAAAAATTTTAAAAAAATTTTTAAAATTTAAAATTTAAAAAAAATTTTTTTAAAAAAAATTTAAAAAAATTTTAAAAAAAATTTAAAAAAAATTTTAAAAAAAATTTTAAAAAAAATTTTAAAAAAATTTTTAAAATTTAAAATTTTAAAAAAATTTTTTAAAAATTTTAAAAATTTTAACACTACCATTATGATTTTCAATAAAACCTGCCTTAAAAATAGAAAGTTTTTAAATTCTCTAAGAGATTCTTAAATTCCTAAGTTTGGGAGTTAATTCCTTTCATTTAAATATATAGCTAAGAAATGTCAAGCTAGCATGATACAGAATCTATTGTTTTCCAAATTAAAATTATCTGGTATGATTTTGAGGTCTCCTGAGAAGAAACACTATTTCTTTATTACAAACTGCTTTATTGATGTTTATAACGTTTTTAAGAGACTGTAAAATCTTAGCATCTAAAAAATCAAGCCTGTAATATTACTGAGAACAATCTTAAAAGAATTCTTTCAATAGGACTTAAAAAAGTCACATAAACAATGTTCAACATTTAGTGAATTTGGGATCACGTAAAGATGATGTACTCCAACGTATATCAGCACACTTATTTAAGGGCAAATGAAAAAAATACAAAAATAACTGAGAAGAAGTCTTTCACTTAAATAGATACTTCAAATAACAACATTTAACTATCCATACAACAAATATTTATTATGCATCTACTATGTACTAGGTATTATTCTAGGCATTGATGTTACAGTAGTGAATAAAACACACTTCTAAGAGTGTGTAAATTCAGTGTCACCTACTACATGAAAAACCTGATTGACAAATTACATATGAGAATTACCTACAAGAGATGCAATTCACTAATTTCTATAGATTCTCTAAAAGACACCATCAGATTAGGTCAGGCCACAGTGGTCTACCTAGAATGCCTTTTCTTACTTTCCAAAGAATTGTTTTACTGTATGCAAGTGGATCCAATAAAATGGCTCAGTGAAACTCTTATTTGTATCGGGAAGTGTTTGAGACCATTATATACCACGTTTATTTGTGATCCTCTTTAGGAAGAGCCATTGGAGAAACTTTCTTAAGTGTTATACCTAGGAATTGGTACTCCTCTGTGCCACCACATTTTTTTTTTTTTTTTTGGTCTTTCTAGAAAATTGTAATGCTTGTGAATCAAGTTACCCTTGAAAACACAGACAAATCTATGGATACTTTCTAGTACAGAATACAGCTTAATTTCATCTTATTTTTCCTTGCCTTATTTCCCCACATTTATTTTATTAAAAGTTCTGTTGTATTTTGCGTATTTGGGCAAACCATCCTAAATATTTTTCAGAGTTTATTTTATTAAAAGTTCTGTTGTATTTTGTGTATTTGGGCAAACCATTCTAAATATTTTTCAGAGTATTAATAACTGTATGGATGATGGATGGATGGATGAAAAAATGTATTCTTTACACAGAAGTCTTCATCTTTTTCTAAATATAATTTAGGGAGTACAATTAATAATGGTGAACCTTCTAGATAATTTGGGCCTATAGACACAAATTTTCTTTATTTGAAAACATAAAAGGAAAGTATGTACTGTGGTGATGCCATTAAAAGGCACCAGTGTCTACAGTGGTGAGTGCTGAAGTTGTTAGACTCTTTCTAGGACAGACACATATCAACCTCTTTGATAAGGTATTCTAAATAATGCACGAAATAATCTTTTTTAAATCTACATCAAATATAGCATTTCCATAAAACACCAGAACCCTCCTATTTCCTTTTTATTTTCTCGTCCTCTAAAGCTGTTTGGTATAACAGAAAGATCACCATCTGTGAAGTCAGACAATGCCAGCACACAGTTAAGCTTCATGAGAGCAAGAGCTGGATGGGTTGCAGCACCTAGCACAGTGCCCAACATACAGTATATATACTCAATACATATTTGTTGAATAAAAGGATGAATAAATGAGCCAATATAGGTTTGAAACCCAGTTCTATTACTTAGTTTCTCTGTGAATTAGAACAAAATATTTAACCTCTTGGGGCTTCAGTGTACTTATGAATAAAATGGAGATAATAATAAAACCTACCTACATTTTATGAGAATTAAATCACCTAGCATAGAATAGGCATTCAACACATGTCAATTCTCTTTATGCCTCTTCTTTCCAATTCTCCTTATATCCTTGCAGTTTTGATTATACCAGTTAGAGAACAGGAACAATACAAAAATCCAGAAACCAAACCTAGAAAACAGTGGTTGAGAAGCAAACATGAGGGGAAAGAGAACGGAGAGCAAGAACCTAAATGTAAGCACACTGGCAAGTGGGGAATAGGGAGTAGAATACTGAAATACTGGATCTAAGGCAATAAGCAACCAAATGAAATGCTGGAATTGGAAGATGGACAGGAGGGTAAGAGCTGGGTAAAAACATCTATAAACTATAAATGAAAAGGTACAACTAGAAGGCAAAAAGCAAAGGAATAAAACTCAATTTAAAATAAAATGAGGAAACTATCGAAATTCCTAGAAAATAGAAACAGTAGAATGGTTTTAATAAATGTAGCTTTATCTGTGCTTGTTAATGAATAGATGACATGCATTCATTATCAATAGGGTATATATAATCAATGGCAAAAAAGAATGCAATTAAAAGTTGGAAATTTTTTCTTAATTAGCTTAAAATTGTTTCTAACTTTCTTATACATTATTTATTTAGCAAATTCTTTTTTTCCTTGAGGAATAGCAGAAGTTTATATTCCTACTTCATATATAACCTTTTCTGAACCACTAGAGTTCAAAATAATAAGGTTTAATTGGATTTAGAACATTTCATCTTTAACTTCTAAATACTTTCAAAACTACGAAAGTTATAAAATACTTTCTAAACTATGAAACCGCCTATGGAAAATCACTTAATGTGATCTTTTTCTTTTATCAATGACACTTTACAGGTAACATTAAAGTCCAAAAGTGCCTCAAAGACTGTTCAAATTGCAAAAAAAAATCGTGTCATATACAATGATTTTATAACCCAGAGAACTTGTCAATGAAATTTAGATCCATTTTAATTTCATAGGAAAAACAATCTTAAAAAATGTTATTGCTAACAGGCAATGATGTTTAAATGTGTACAGGACACATATTAGCTAAATGTAAATGTGAGAAATTCCTTATACTCATGGTGACTGTGAAAAACCACTTAGAATAGCACTTTTATTTATTTTTCTAGACATATTTTTGTCAACAGAGTATAATCTATATATTCATATTTATATGCTTGTTACTTGACTATATAAATTTAATAATATGTCCTAACAATTACTGCACTGCCTTCTACTGATTAAATAATCTTAAACTTTGAAATGCCATCTAATAATGTTACTAATAATGTTATTAATAATGTTACTCCATCAAGGTAGAATATGGTTAGAGAAGTGGTTCTCAGTCTTGAGCATGCATCAGAATCTCCTAGATGCCTTGTTAAACACTGACTGCTGGGTCCCACCCAGAGATCAGAGATTTTGATCAGAAAGTGGTTGGGGCCTCAAAATGTACATTTCTAAGAAGTTTTCAGGTTGTGCTTGCAATGCTGGTCAAAGGACCACACTTTGAAAAGCACATTGCAGATGGGAGGAATGCCACTTATCTAATCTTCATGATTACCGTATATTCAGCTTTGTAAAGTAGATTGAAATATCTGTGAAGAGTCTTGTGTGTGTGTGTGTGTGTGTATGTGTGTGTGTGTGTGTGCAGTCTTTATACTAGAGTAAATATAGACTTACTGAAGAGGTAAATTAGATAAAAAATAGGCAGTTTAATGACAGCCTTAAATTTTCCTTAATTTATCGATTAAAGGGCAAACACATTAATTTTATTTTACACTTTAAAAAAGAGTTATAATAAACTAACCATTCAGAGCTTGCCTCTATAATTATCCTTTGGTACAAAAAAGCTGATGGGCCGGCTGGGAAACCGGGGCTCCAAAACAGGGATCTTCCCGCCAACCCTCTCCAAGATGGCGGACTTTCCCGTCACCCTCACTGCGGCCTCTGTGTCACCGTCAGGAGACGGAAACTCTCTACGCAGGAGCTTCCGAATTGGGAACTGCCCATCACGGACCGCCCTCACCCCATACCTTCCGATCACCAAATATGGATGTGAGCCCATGCCCTACCTTGGCCTGATAAAAGACCCCCGCCAACTCCCTCCCAGTGCGATTTCCCCCACTCCCCTTTCCGGAGTCGAGGAACGTCGCCCCAGGGTACCCACCTCCTCCCTGCGCGACTTTCCTGACTCCCCTTCTCCTGAGCCCTGAAACTTCGCCAGAGAGTGCCTTTAATAAATCTTGCCTTGCGCCTACCTTGCCTGGTATTGTGTTTACCTCGCCTGCGAAACTTTACAGAAACTATCTTTAATACATTTCTTTTCTCAGGACTATACATGATGGATAAAACTTGTACGTGACTAACTCCTAGGGATATTCAAGAAGCACCAGCTATAAATCTACTCCTTTCTTCTCCCATTTAAGAAACAGAGCAGGGGCGCGTGGGTGGCTCAGTGGGTTAAGCCTCCGTCTTCAGCTCAGGTCATGATCTCAGGGTCCTGGGATCTAGCCCTGCATCCGGCGCTTTGCTCAGCAGGGAGCCTATTTCCCTCTCTCTCTCTGCCCGTCTCACTGCCTACTTGTGATCTCTCTCTGTCAAATAAATAAATAAAATCTTAAAAAAAAAAAAAAAGAAAGAAACAGAGCAGAATGGAAGAGTCACATTATTCTAAGGGCAGCCTTGAACTTAATTCTAATTAATTAAAATACTCATTTACATATTTTGTTAATTTTAAATTAGTTGGAAACACCTTTCGGCCAATCATAACACATCAGTATATCATAACATGTGACTAAGTGATTAAAGGCTACTGTTACACAGGAGAAGTTGCAACCAGGGAATGAAGGTAGTTATCTCAGTTTTACTTGGAAGATATGATCTTATTTACTTATTTATTTGTTTTCCTTAGTTTTTTTTTTTTAATTTTTTTATTTTATAAAACATATAATGTATTTTTATCCCCAGGGGTACAGGTCTGTGAATCGCTAGGTTTACACATTTCACAGCACTCATCATAGCCCATACCCTCCCCAATGTCCTTTTCCGCCCACCACCCTCTCCCGTCACCCCTCCCCCCCACAACCCTCAGTCTGTTTCTTGAGATTGAGTCTTTTATGGTTTGTCTCCCTCCCAACCCATCTTTTCATTTTTTCTTTTCCTACCTCCCCCCAACCCCCCCCCCCGCCTTGCATCTCCACTTCCTCATATCAAAGAGATCATATGATAGTTGTCTTTCTCCGATTGACTTATTTCGCTAAGCATGATACCCTCTAGTTCCATCCACGTCGTCGCAAATGGCAAGATTTCATATCTTTTGATGGCTGCATAGTATTCCATTGTGTATATATACCACTTCTTCTTTATCCATTCATCTGTTGATGGACATCTAGGCTCTTTCCACAGTTTGGCTATTGTGGACATTGCTGCTATAAACATTCGGGTGCACGTGCCCCTTCGGAGCACCACGTTTGTATCTTTAGGATATATACCCAGTAGTGCAATTGCTGGGTCGTAGGGTAGCTCTATTTTCAGTTTTTTGAGGAACCTCCACACTGTTTTCCAGAGTGGTTGCACCAGCTTGCATTCCCACCAGCAGTGTAGGAGGGTTCCCCTCTCTCCGCATCCTTGCCAGCATCTGTCATTTCTTGACTTGTTAATTTTAGCCTTTCTGACTGGTGTGAGGTGGTATCTCATTGTGGTTTTGATTTGTATTTCCCTGATACCAAGTGATGTGGAGCATTTTCTCATGTGTCTGTTGGCCATCTGGATGTCTTCTTTGCAGAAATGTCTGTTCATGTCCTCTGCCCATTTCTTGACTGGATTATTTGTTCTTTGGGTATTGAGTTTGATAAGCTCTTTATAATTTTGGATACTAGCCCTTTATCTGATATGTCGTTTGCAAATATCTTCTCCCATTCTGTCAGTTGTCTTTTGGTTTTGTTCACTGTTTCCTTTGCTGTGCAAAAGCTTTTGATCTTGATGAAATCCCAATAGTTCATTTTTGCCCTTGCTTCTGTTGCCTTTGGCGATGTGCCTAGGAAGAAGTTGCTGAGGTTGAGGTCAAAGAGGTTGCTGCCTGCATTCTCCTCAAGGATTTTGATAGATTCCTTTCTCACACTGAGGTCCTTCATCCATTTTGAGTCTATTTTCGTGTGTGGTGTAAGGAAATGGTCCAATTTCATTTTTCTGCATGTGGCTGTCCAATTTTCCCAGCACCATTTGTTGAAGAGGCTGTCTTTTTTCCATTGGATATTCTTTCCTGCTTTGTCGAAGATTAGTTGACCATAGAGTTGAGGGTCTATTTCTGGGCTCTCTATTCTGTTCCATTGGTCTATATGTCTGTTTTTGTGCCAGTACCATACTGTCTTGATGAAGACAGCTTTGTAATAGAGCTTGAAGTCTGGAATTGTGATGCCACTGGCTTTGGCTTTCTTTGTCAATATTCCTTTGGCTATTCGAGGTCTTTTCTGGTTCCATATAAATTTTAGGATTATTTGTTCTATTTCTTTAAAAAAAATGGATGGGATTTTGATAGGGGTTGCATTAAATGTGTAGATTGCTTTAGGTAGAAAAGACATTTTCACAATATTTGTTCTTCCAATCCATGAGCATGGAATATTTTTCCATTTCTTTGTGTCTTCCTCAATTTCTTTCATGAGTACTTTATAGTTTTCTGAGTATAGATTCTTTGCCTCTTTGGTTAGATTTATTCCTAGGTATATTACGGTTTTGGGTGCGATTGTAAATGGGACTGACTCCTCAATTTCTCTTTCTTCTGTCTTGTTGTTAGTGTAAAGAAATGCGACTGATTTCTGTGCATTGACTTTATATCCTGACACTTTACTGAATTCCTGTATAAGTTCTAGCAGTTTTGGAGTGAAGCCTTTGGGTTTTCCACATATAGTATCATATCATCTGCAAAGAGAGAGAGTTTGACTTCTTCTTTGCCAATTTGGATGCCTTTTATTTCTTTTTGTTGTCTGATTGCTGAGGCTAGGACTTCTAGTACTATGTTGAACAGCAGTGGTGATAATGGACATCCCTGCCATGTTCCTGACCTTAGCGGAAAAGCTTTCAGTTTTTCTCCATTGAGAATGATATTTGCGGTGGGTTTTTCATAGATGGTTTTGATAATATTGAGGTATGTGCCTTCTATCCCTACACTTTGAAGAGTTTTAATCAGGAAGGGATGCTACACTTTGTCAAATGCTTTTTCAGCATCTATTGAGAGTATCATATGGTTCTTATTCTTTCTTTTATTAACGTATTGTATCACATTGATGGATTTGCGGATGTTGAACCAACCTTGCAGCCCTGGAATAAATCCCACCTGGTCGTGGTGAATAATCCTTTTAATGTACTGTTGGATCCTATTGGCCAGTATTTTGGTGAGAATTTTCGCATCTGTGTTCATTAAAGATATTGGTCTGTAATTCTCTTTTTTGGTGGGATCCTTGTCTGGTTTTGGGATCAAGGTGATGCTGGCCTCATAGAATGAGTTTGGAAGTTTTCCTTCCATTTCTATTTTTTGGAACAGTTTCAGGAGAATAGGAATTAATTCTTCTTTAAATGTTTGGTAGAATTCCCCTGGGAAGCCGTCTGGTCCTGGGCTCTTGTTTGTTAGGAGATTTTTGATGAGCCCTTGGATCTCCTTATTGGTTATGGGTCTGTTCAGGTTATCTATTTCTTCCTGGTTCAATTGTGGTAGTTTATACGTCTCTAGAAATGTATCCATTTCTTCCAGATTGTCAAATTTGTTGGCATAGAGTTGTTCGTAGTATGTGCTTATAATTGTTTGTATTTCTTTGGTGTTGGTTGTGATCTCTCCTCTTTCATTCATGATTTTATTTATTTGCGTCCTTTCTCTTTTCTTTTTGATAAGTCTGGCCAGGGGCTTATCAATCTTATTAATTCTTTCAAAGAACCAGCTCCTAGTTTTGTTGATTTGTTCTATTGTTTTTTTAGTTTCTATTTCATTGATTTCTGCTCTGATCTTTATGATTTCTCTTCTCCTGCTGGATTGAGGCTTTCTTTGTTGTTCTTTCTCCAGCTCCTTTAGGTGTAGGGTTAGGTTGTGTATTTGAGACCTTTCTTGTTTCTTGAGAAAGGCTTGCACCGCTATATATTTTCCTCTCAGGACTGCCTTTGTTGTGTCCCACAGATTTTGAACCGTTGTGTTTTCATTATCATTTGTTTCCATGATTTTTTTCAATTCTTCTTTAATTTCCTGGTTGACCCATTCATTTTTTAGAAGGATGCTGTTTAGTCTCCATGTATTTGCGTTCTTTCCAAATTTCCTCTTGTGATTGAGTTCGAGCTTCAGAGCATTGTGGTCTGAAAGTAGGCAGGGAATGATCTCAATCTTTTGGTACCGATTGAGACCTGATTTATGACCCAGGATGTGGTCTATTCTGGAGAATGTTCCATGTGCACTAGAGAAGAATGTATATTCTGTTGCTTTGGGATGGAATGTTCTGAATATATCTGTGATGTCCATCTGGTCCAGTGTGTCATTTAAGGCCTTTATTTCCTTGTTGATCTTTTGCTTAGATGATCTGTCCATTTCAGTGAGGGGAGTGTTAAAGTCCCCTGCTATTATTGTATTACTGTCGATGTATTTCTTTGATTTTGTTATTAATTGGTTTATATAGTTGGCTGCTCCCATGTTAGGGGCATAGATATTTAAGATTGTTAGGTCTTCTTGTTGGACAGACCCTTTGAGTATGATATAGTGTCCTTCCTCATCTCTTATTATAGCCTTTGGCTTAAAATCTAATTGATCTGATAGAAGGATTGCCACCCCAGCTTTCTTCTGATGTCCATTAGCATGGTACATTGTTTTCCACCCCCTCACTTTAAATCTGGAGGTGTCTTCGGGTCTAAAATGAGTTTCTTGTAGGCAGCATATTGATGGGTTTTGTTTTTTTATCCATTCTGATACCCTGTGTCTTTTGATTGGGGCATTTAGCCCATTAACATTCAGGGTAACTATTGAGAGATATGAATTTAGTGCCATTGTATTGCCTGTAAGGTGACTGTTACTGTATATTGTCTCTGCTCCTTTTGCTCTGTTACCTTTAGGGTCTCTCTTTGCTTAGAGGACCCCTTTCAATATTTCCTGTAGAGCTGGTTTGGTGTTTGCAAATCCTTCCAGTTTTTGTTTGTCCTGGAAGCTCTTTATCTCTCCTTCTATTTTCAATGATAGCCTAGCTGGATATAGTATTCTTGGCTGCATGTTTTTCTCGTTTAGTGCTCTGAATATATCATGCCAGTTCTTTCTGGCCTGCCAGGTCTCTGTGGATAGATCCGCTGCCAATCTAATGTTTTTACCCTTGTATGTTACAGACTTCTTTTCCCCCGGTGCTTTCAGGATTTTCTCTTTGTCACTAAGACTTGTAAATTTTACTATCAGGTGAAGAGGTGTGGACCTATTTTTATTGATTTTGAGGGGTGTTCTTAGCATCTCCTGGATTTTGATGTTTGTTCCCTTTGCCATATTAGGGAAATTCTCTCCAATAATTGTCTCCAATATACCTTCTGCTCCCCTCTCTCTTTCTTCTTCTTCTGGAATCCCAATTATTCTAATGTTGTGTCGTCTTATGGTGTTGCTTATCTCTCGAATTCTCTCCTCGTGGTCCAGTATTTGTTTGTCTCTCTTTTGCTCAGCTTCTTTCTTCTCTGTCATTTGGTCTTCTATGTCACTAATTCTTTCTTCTGCCTCATTTATCCTGGCAGTGAGAGCTTCCATTTTTGATTGCACCTCATTAATAGCTTTTTTGATTTCAACTTGGTTAGATTTTAGTTCTTTTATTTCTCCAGAAAGGGCTTTTATCTCTCTGGAGAGGGTTTCTCTAATATCTTCTATGCCTTTTTCGAGCCCGGCTAGAACCTTGAGAATTGTCATTCTGAACTCTAGATCTGTCATGTTACCAATGTCCATATTGATTAAGTCTCCAGCCTTCGGTATGGCCTCTTGTTCTTTTTTTTGAGGTGAGTTTTTCTGCCTTGTCATTTTGTCCAGATAAGATTTGCTTTCTCCTGCTGTGGAATTTCACTGTTCTTGGTGACTGAAGTTGGTTTTGGATGGGTTTCTTGTTGATCTTCTGGGGGAGGGGCCTGTTGTAGTGATTCTCAAGTGTCTTTGCCGCAGGCGGAATTGCACCGCCCTTGCCAGGGGCCGGGCTAAGTAATCTGCTTGGGTTTGCTTTCGGGAGCTTTTATTCCCTGAGCGCTTTCCGTAGAGTTCCGGAGGACGGGAATGAAGATGGCGGCCTCCCAATCTCTCGGCCTGGAAGAGCCAAGAGCTTGGGGTTCCGCTCCTCAGTGCGCTCTCAGAGCAAAGCGCCCAACCGCCCCGCCTCCCTGGCCTGCGGTCGCACCCTGAGGAAAGCAGTCAACCGCTGGAGCTGGAGAAAAGCGCCAGGTCGCTTCTGTCTCCGTGGCCTCCGCCCGCGCTCCGAGCCCACCCAGCCTGCGACCGGCACAAGGTAACCCCGGGCTTAGAGCTCAATCCTCAGCTTTGTCGCTGTAGCCGGCTTCCCCGCTCTAAAACCTGCAAGCTCTGCAGCACTCAGACACCCCCAGTCCTTCTGTGACCCTGCGGGACCTGGGGTTATGCTGACCCCGCCTGGGTTTCCCCCCGGTTTAGCCTCTGGAGCGATGTCTCCCAGTGGAGCCGACTTTTAAAAGTCCCGATTTTGTGCTCCCGTTGCTCCACCACTTCCCAGGAGCCGGCCCCTCCGCCCGGGGTCTATCTTCCCGTCGCTTTGGATTCACTTCTCCGCAGGTCCTACCTTTCAGAAAGTGATCGTTTCTCTGTTTCTAGAATTGTTGCTCTTCTTCTCTTCGATTTCCCGTTGGATTTGTAGGTGTTCACAATGGTTAGATAAGCTGTCTAGCTGATCTCCTGCCACCCGATGTCGTCTCAGCCTGCTACTTCTCTGCCATCTTGACTCCTCCCCCACTATTTTCCTCAGTTTTTAGCCTTCTTAACTATTTACATCTTCTTCCACTCCTGGACATAGAAAACTTCAAAATGGAGATAATCCCATTTTGTTTTTCAGTTAAAGTTACAGAGTGTTTAAATGAAATCTTGGTATGATGACAGATCAAAGGAGACAGTTTAACTGTACAGAGGAAACATGAAAGAAAGAGTAAAAATTTAAGTACTGCAGCAATGTCATCTTCCATTCTGTTCAACGAACATATACGGTGAGCATGAGATGCCAAGAGTACCACAGTTGAAAATCAGTTCCCCATTAAGTGTCACAGAGTTAACATATTCCCATGCTAAGTAAGGTTCTAATGTTTAAAGATAAGCATTTCTTGTATAGTATGGCCCATGAAGCAAGCCAACCAATTTATCTAGCTCAACCAAAGGATTTATTTTTCTTTTTTAATTATTTTTTTAAAAATTTTATTTATTAGGAAGAAAGAGTGAGAGAGAGAGAGCACATGAAAGAGAGCAAGAGTGAGAGCAAGAGGGGTAGAGAGAGCAAGAGAGAGAGAGCAGGGGCAGAAGGAGAGGAAGATAATCAAATTATCAAACAAAAAATCAGGGAACTCAGATGAGAAAATTATTTGTATAAGTGATTTTCATGAGAATACTTATCTTCATATTCCATGTGTATAAATAGCAGTACTTTACATCTCATTGCAGGAAAGGTGAAAGAATAGTGATATTTCTATGGATTATTAGTATTTTTTTATCTGCAATATACATTTATTAATTTTTGGCATTATATAAAAAAAGATTATCAAATTAATGTTTGATAAAGGAAGAAAAATAACTCACTGTGTAGAAAGAAAAGTTGTAGAGTTTAAAGTGTTGGTTCATATATCTTTTATTTTTATTTTTATTTTTTTAAAGATTTTATTTATTTATTCGAAAGAAAGAGAGAGATACCATGGTGGGGAGGAAGGAGAAGCAGACTCCCTGCTGAGCAGGGAACCTGATGTGGGGCTCAAATCCAGGACCCTGGGATCATGACCTGCAAAGGCAGGCACTTAACCAACTGAGTGACCCAAGCACTCCTGCATACGCCTTTTAGTCTATATAGGAAAAAATCTTACTCATTCATGCTCCTCAGAAGTGATATATAGATATAGGAAAATATCCTATTTCTCAAATCTGAAGAAAGATGAAGTTGAAAGATGATACAATTTGAAATTGTACTAAAAGGGGATTGTCTGGTTAGTCAACTGGTGAGAACACTACCCAGTCTCTATTCCCACTACTCCAGAGTTTTAAAAAAATTTTTTTCAATGTAATTAGTAGTGTATAATATAAACAGAGACATAACAGCTGCCTAAAAAAAAAAATCTATACATTGAATTTCTACTTTACTAATGATGACACATAATTACTTGGTATACCTAAAGCAATGCGAATTTTAGTATTCATATAACAACATAACTAACTGTGCTTAAACATACTAATTGAGAATAAAAGGTCCTACTTTAGGCTTATATGTAGTACTTGCAAATGGCTCACTGCCAACTGATTTTCGAAAGCCTAAAACTTTGCTCTTTTGCACTAAAATGTAATAATTCTCACTGTGGCCTCTTTATATAGTATCTACATTAAGCATATGTAATTATTATGTTTAAAAGTTCTCATTCTGTAAAACTAGATTCTCACCAAAATAGGCACATGTGATAAAATGAGGGGAAGAAGAAATAGGTGAAGTAAAGAAAGTGGGATGAGTGGAAGACCTGCTGAGACAGAAAAAAGCAGAAACAGCTCTTTTCTATTTTAATTATCATTATAAAGTGTTGTATTTTGTCATCTTATACCACCCTCAGTTTTAAAATTAGAAGCCAACTGGGAAAGGAGAAAATGAGTAAGTCCTTCCTAAAAAGAAAAAAATCCAATATTTCTGTTGTTTTGAGATAAATTTAACTAAGTTCCATTAGTAAAGATCAGAGAAAAATGTATACACTTAAGTATTTAAAGCTTATGGCATGCTGTAGCTTGAATTAAACAAGTTGCTCTACAGTTTTGCTCATCTAAAGATTGATCATAAAGCTACTAATGAGGGAACAGAAGGCTGGTTGAGGACAAAGCTAAAGGCTGACACCCTGCAACTTGCCCCCACCCCCACTCCTTGGGTGGGAAATATGTGACATTCTTTAGGGATCTCCCAACTATCCTAATGTTAATAACTTGCTAAGAAGAGGAAAAGGACCTTGACAATGGCAAGGCATCTGATATCCAGAATGTTGTAGGTCCTCTTTAGCATATGAAAGTTCTTTTGAAATCTCCCTTTTTCCTTACCTCCCCCAACCCCATCTTACATAACCTGCCACCCCTCACAAGCCCAGGGCAGCTCTTTCTGCCCATGGGTTCTGTCCCCATGTTTTAATAAACCACTATTTTGCACCAAATGTATCTCAAGAATTACTTCTTCGTCAAGGGCTCTGGACGCTACCCCACTGAACCTCACCTATATTCTAAAACTTCATCACTAATGTCTCAGTTTATAATCAGGCTTTTTATTTACCATCTATAACCTAAGAGTCCTTCATTGCTCACATATTAAATGAATGTCAGTTTATGTTTTTCTGCCTCTGGGAATTTATCTCTCAGTTTTCAGTTCATAAAAAAGGTTAATGATATTTGTTACTCTTCTTATAAAACTAAAGTGTTAAAACTATAAAACATTTTTAGCTAATTGAAAGGATGTCACAATATAATGCTGGTATGATAACAAATATACTACATTAAGTTTAGAATGCTCTGACAAAGGCTCTTATTTCTCTTACTACATTGGAGAGCTAAACACGAGTAATATTTTTTCAACTACATAATTCAATAATTATAAGTTTTTATTTATGGTGCTTTTCTTATAAAACATCTACTGATATCTTCTATTTAAATTGTTAACATATTCCTGCATTAGATAATACAGAGGAGATTTATTAGTTCTCTTTTTATAAATTCTATGACTAATTCAATGCCACAGGGTAAATCAATAGAAAACTCCAGAAAGGATCTCAGACCTATAGACTCTGATCTGAACTTAATCTGTTAATCTATTATTGTATGTTTTCAGTTTATAAGCCATTGCACCCTTTGGACACAGGAATGATATTTTTTTCTTCTGCTTAAATGCAATAAAACATATAAAATACTTAGTATTATTCCAATACATATCAAATACTTAAGAAATGTTAGGTACTATTATTTATAATAAAACATAAATCTAAAGTTACTTAGGTTGTAGAAATTGTTATCACCAAAGCAATTGTGAAAACTTAATAGTTCTATAAGAAACAGTGCAGAATAGAAGCTATCAGAGGAGTATATCTCCTTTGACTTTGTATGTGTATGGATTACCAGAAGATGTCTGAAAAATGCAACATGCCAGCAACTATCTTGAAAACTTAGTGAAGAATTATCAAGAGTAGCAGTTTTGAAGACACTGATTACCAGGAAGATAGCCTTGAACATTACCATACCTCTGAAGGAAACTGGGAAAAGAATGTGAGAAGATAGAAAATATCTTTTGAAGGAAAAAGAGCTAATAGTACCTCTTGATTTATGCTTTTGCCTCAGTCCAACAGAAAAGAACAATGCAGGGGTATCTGGCTGTCACAATCAGCTAAGTGGCTGCTCTTGATTTCAGCTCAGGACACAATCTCAGGGTTGTGGGATCAAGCCCCACCTTGAACTCTGTGCTCAGCACATTGTCTGCTTGTCCCTCTCTCTCTGCTCTCCTCCCCCGACTCTCTTAAATAAATAAATAAATAAGATCTTGAAAGAAAACAGCAATGTGATTATGTACCTAAGCAAAGATGAAAAAATGTGTCCATAACTTTACATTAATTTTTAAATTTCCCTAACATTCATATAGTAAAAATTAAAGCTGTGAAAACAACAGCTGTTAGGATGGGAATAAGACTCAGGGTGGTGAAAAATAAGGTAACACAAAGAGGCAATGCTCCACTCAATTCAAGTTAATGGTAATTTTTTCATGTTAAACACAGGGGTCTTAACATATTCATTTTCCATCAATTATTATTATACTTCATAGTAGAAAAATTTAGTTTTTAAGAGCCTCCACATATACAAGAATGGATTAAAAAAATTCAGTTGAGTTACAACCTGGAAGAAATAAAAAAGGAAGAAGACATTATTTATTAAATAAAATGGACATAAATTAGATGAAGGAAAATCTTTACCTTTATTTTATTGAAAGAAAAATCTCTTAATAAGAAACTTAAAAATAATCAGAGGCCTAATTTTTAAGCACTGTTCTAAAAAGAAGTGCAGCTATCCTTTGCCCCTGAAAAAGGTATAACCACAGAAATGTAAAAAAAAAAAATCCTAAATATAAAAAATCTTAGAAAAGTAAGTAACAGTTTTCATATATACTCTAATTTGAAAAACATGTATAAAAGAACTATTTTATTCTATGAGGTTCTTCCAAGGAATCATTATTTTTATAGACTTGTGCACATACACACATACATACACACACACTTTTTTGGGGGGAGGGGTGGAATTTGGGGTTAATATCTCCAAATCAGGATCTGTAATTTAAACTTTGAGGATTGCCGACTCTTTCAGAACAATTATACTATAGTACTTAGAATAAGATAGTTAGCTATCCAAATGAAGCCTATGTTGCCTTAAAGACTGAGATTTAAGAAAAGTCAAAATAGAGTTCATCACTGAAGAAAAAAATTACACTGCATAAAATGAGGCTAATGCACACATGTCCTAGGATTGGGACTGAATTCTCCAAGTTCAGTCTACGGGAAACTGAACAGTTGACTTTACTAGGGCAGATGGTAGGAATGAGAGGAAGTTGGTTCTATCTACTGGCATTAAACAAATCCCAACATCTAGTCAGAATGGGTAGAAATGATTATGCTTATTAACATACATACCAACATACACACACAGCCATGAGGTTGTTCATTTATAACCTTTCCTCTTTCGATGTTACCTTGGTGCCCATTTTAGCCCAATGATATGCTCTAGAAATTGTATCCCTAAATTCACAAGAATCAACCAACAAAGGATATTAAAAAATCAGGTTCTGTTTATTTTTTAATTTAGGTTTTTAAAACAAACCTGAAAAATTTGGTAACCAAGCAATATTATTTTATATTAAGATAATTATGAACATGTTAACTTGGGTCCTCTCTTCACATAAAAAAATTAAGTATCCAAGAGCAGAGGACACCCAATGAAGCAACATTAAGTGGGGCAGATGGAAACTCATTTTGCTCAGAACCACAATAGGAAGGATAGACTTCTATACCTATCAGAATTTGCCTCTAGGGAAAGTACAGAAAACAAAGAAATAGGTGGAGATGTGGGGAATGGCAAGACTAGATTCTGTCATATCCTGGTTTCCCAGTTTGTTCATTTTTTTTCCTTAATGCAAATTGTCCAGAAGCTATGAGACATTTTGTAATTTTCTCTGAATAATTTTCAGATACCACAGCTTCATCAAATTCTCTATCTTTTTAAAGCTTTTTTATATTACAAAATGATGGGTCAATGTAAGGAATATTTTACTCCTTGACCTTCCTGACCTGTCTCTGATCAGCAGCAATGACCAGAAGACATCAAAGAAACATTAACTGTTTAAACTTGGAAGGAATCAGAAAAAAAGAATAAAACTATGACATGTACTCATTTCCCCCACCTCAAAATAAATCTGGCCTAAATCAATCAGGGCAAATGTAGGTCTAAAATTTAGTTATAAAAATGGAGATTAAATCTGACTTGTTCTTGTGTCATTCAGAGAGGTAGGTCAGGAAACTAAGTAAGTAGTAATAGAAATCAAAACATTAGTCTGTGAAAAGTGGTTAAGATTATTAAAGCAGGGGACAAATGATAAGGGTCATTACCTAACTGAGAAGCAAGCTTGGAATTACTTAAGTGCTACCTCAGAGCAGTATGAGACATTATAATGTTTTGAGTCTAATATGACATATTCAGGCATAAATCATTAAAGATAAAAGGACACTGCTTTTGTTAAACAATAGATAAACTTGTAACCTAAGACTAAAAAATGAGTGAGTTTTCAATCCTGACATTTTTTTCTTTCAAGACCTTATTTAAATTTGAATTAGTTCACATATAGTGTAGTATTAGTTTTAGGGATAGAATTTAGTGATTCAGCAGCTGCATATAACATCCAGTATTCATTATATCAAGTGCCCTCCTTAATGCCCACATCCAATTGCCCCATCCTCCCCCCACCTCCCCTCCAGTAGCCCTCAATCTGTTCCCTATATTTGAGTCTCTTATGCTTTGCCTCCCTCTCTATCCTTATTTTATTTTTCCTTCCCTTTCCCTATGTTCATCGGTTTTGTTTCTCAGATTCTACATATGACTGACATCATATGGTATTTGTCTTTCTGTCTTTTTGCTTAGCGTAATACACTCTAGTTCCTTCCACTTCATTGCAAATGGCAAAATTTCTTTTTTTTAAAATTTTACTATTTTTGACGGCTGAGTAATATTCCATCGTATAGCTATACCACTTCTTCTTTATCCACTCATCAGTTAATGGACATCTGGGCTCTTTCCATGTTTTGGCTATTGTTTTCAGTCCTGACATATTAAGATCATTGTACAGGTTGGTTTAAAGATTTTCCAGTTTTTTAATCAAATGGAATTGTAAAATTATTATGTTAGAGGCAAAATTATTATGTGGGAGGAGCAAAACTTTTATTATATTATCTTATATTAAAAATAGTATTTTTATTATGTAATAAAAGATTTATTTACTTCATTTATTTTTTATTAATTTTTTAAAATTAAGTAGGTTCCAAGCCAATTGTGGAGCCAAACATGAGACCCAAACTCACAACTGTGAGATCAAGACCTGAGCTGAAATCAAGAGTCAGACACTTAATCAACTGAGACACCCACTGCCCCTGTGATAAACAAGATTTTAAAAAGTTGTTGCCTAAAACATAGAAGTGAAAAGGTATGGAGCAGTAGAAAAAAATGACAATACTGAATACATTAGGAAGAGAAAATAAAACAATGCTTATTTAATTCAGTTTTGAAATACACTATCTTCATCAAGAAAACACTTTAGAATTTTTAATATAAAACCACAAATTGAATAGGTACATGGCATCCTATGATTTGATATATTGTTTTCCTAGTAAATATGATCTCTTTTCTATCCAAAACTTTAAAACAAATTTCTGTATTACATTATGAACCTCAAAGTAGACACATCACATATTTACAACATGAAATGAAAACCTGTATAAAATTATTTGATATAACTTTTTCAATATTTAGAAGATATTCTTTTCCTATCTGTTTTATTCCAATGTTGTTTAAAAGTCTACTGTCATTCCTTTGTAAGTGATCTATCCTTTTTCTCTGGCTTTAAGCATCTCTTTTATTTTGGTTTTGAAGTTTCACTTTAATGTATTCAGGCATCAATTTATTTTATTTATCCTTCTCAATTTATACTATACCTCCAGGACACGTGGTTTCCTGTTTTTTCAGCAGTCTGGTAAATTTACAGCCATCACCTCTGTAATCATTGCCTTTCCTCTATTCTCTTCTTTTGCAGCTTTGATATAATATAGTGTGGACCTTCTCATTTCTTTCTTTATACCTTATGTCTGTCTATCCCGTACTTATATAACACCATCTATCTATGTAATTATTCCAATATAAAGTGATTTTCTCAGAACTACGTTTTGGTATGCTAATTGTTCTGCTGGTCTAATCTGCTGTTTCCTCTGTTCACAGATTTAAAAATTTTAGTTTATATTTTCTCATTTCTAGGAGTCCTATTTTCTCCCAAATTGCTCATTCAAAAAAATGGTCTCTTGCAATGTTTTTACCTCTGTATGTCTTTGTTGTTTGGAAGATTTCACCACAGGTAGCTTAAGCATACATCCTGGCTTGTCAGGCACAATTTGATAAACTTCTCTTGTGCCTGCATCCTGTCTGGTTTAGCATTAGCCCTAAACAAAAGTTCCCTAGTATGAAAAATGAATGATAATGGTCACCAAATTCTGGGCTGCGCTGCATTTTGTATTTGACAGCCCTAGTAGTTGTCATTTTTCAATCCCCCTATTGATTAATGGTTTTGCTAATATTATTACTTGATCTTAATCTGTTGGGGTACAGCTTACTTAAACTAGGGAAAATAATTTCCTTTGGTGAAAATTTATTTCTGCCTCTACCTTTAACAGGAGGGTACCTTTAAGCACTGACTGGTTCCACTTCAGCCGCCCACAGTGGTCTCACAGAGTTAGAGAATCCCAGGCTGAATTTCACATATTGCTGTTTGTCCAAGCTTAAATGTCTCACCAACAGTGCAGCTACAGTCATCTGTCCTCAGGGTGTCTCCTCTGTGTCCAAAATCCTGGTTTCCTACAGTTCTGGCTCCTGTTCCCTACTACTTTGACCTCCAATTCATGGTATTTTGGGGGGGAAAGTAAATCTAAAGACAGTGTATATGTCCTTTTACATGTCCTTTTACAATGGCATGCCTCACAGGTTATTTGCTTTTAAAGTGGATCAAGTTTTTCTACAGTGGGAAGGTTTTTCAAAGTACTAAAACAATAATTACTCCAGGCTGTACCCTCTTTGTAAACTGTTTTATTCCCTATAAAATTAATGTCTTTTATAACATTACACTGAAATTTTCGGTAAATTGCAGATTGCCCTACAGTTTATACTCTGAATAATGGTCTTTTCACCCAAACCTTGCCCCTACCAGGTAATCTCTGTTTTAAATAGCTATTTAACTGATGTGTACAAAGCAATACAATATTTTTGAATTATATGTTTCTTACCAATTATAATGAGCAGATAGTTAAAAGCAATTTGCTTCTTTCCCACCGCAAACTGCCTGATTATATCTTTTGCCTACTATTCTATATTGGTGTCCATGTTCTTCCTGTTGAATTATTAAGAAATTTCTACAAATTAAAAATATTAAAACTTTGGCCGTTGAATCTCTTGCAAATATTACCTTTTAACATTTAACATTTGTAACAATTTTTGCTTAACTGGCATTTCCAGTAAGAGGTTTCCAATGCTTAATGATAGGACTATCTATCAATATTTTTATATTTTCTTTGTTTTATATCTCATTTAGAAAGCTTTCTCTTACCTAAAGATCATGAAAATAACTTAATTTTTAAATCATAAACATAGTTTTTAATGTTTAAATATATAATCATTCGTAGTTTAATTTTAAGTTACACGATCAATCTCCACCAAAATGGACAGCCAATTTTCTCAACATCTTTTACTGACTGACCCTTCTTTCCTTCAATTTCTTAAAATGTCACATTTATAATATGTTAAATTCCAATTTTATACATAGTTATGTTAATGAAATATCATTTGGTGTCATTTATCTCTGACTTTATTTTCCTGTAAAGACCAAGTATTTTAATTACTGTGTTTTATATTATGTTTTTACATCTGATTAAGGCCCTCTCATTGTTTTACTTAAAGAAATCACTAAATATTTTCATAATTTGTTCTTTTAAAATTATGTACAGAAGTCAACTGGATATATTCCCCCAAAAATCCACTGGGAATTTTATCACATTCATCAATCAAGTTAAGGTAAATTGACAGTTTCACAAAAATATTTGCATTTAAGAATACAGCATAATTTCCTAATCATTCAAACTATATTTTATGTCTTTTAATAAAGTTTTCTTTATTCAGGTCTGGCAAATTCCTTTAGTTTATTCTTGGGTATTACAAGAGTCAGAGGGAGAAGCAGGCTCTCCGCTGAGCAGGGAGCCTCACGGTGGGGCTTGATCCCACAACTCAGGAATCATGACCTGAGCCAAAGGCAGACTCTTAATGACTGAGCCACTCAGGTGCCCCACAAATAAGATCTTTTTGTGTTACTTTTTTTAGAGAGAGAGCACATGAGCTGGTGTTTGAGGGGGAGAGGGACAGACGGAGAGGGAGAGAGAGAATCTTAAGCAGGCTCCACACACAGCCTAGAGCCTGACGCTGGACCCAATCTCATCATCCTGAGATCATGACGAGCTGAAATCAAGAGTCACATGCTTAAGCAACTGAGCCACCCAGGAGTGCTCCCTACTGTTACTTTTTCTAATGGTTGTTTCTAACTGAAGTAATAATAGTATATAGATTTTTATAAGGTAAATTATTCTTTATTTAGCCACCATGTTGAACTCTTCTTGATTCTAATACTTTTTCAATGGATTCTTTAGGGCTTTCTAGGTGAATAATCACATCTATAAAGGGTTTATAACCTAAAAAAAATCATGTTAGAGATGTTCATCTTCAAAAACACTGAGTACACCAAAAAAAAAAAAAACAAAAAAAACCACTGAGTGCTCTGTTATCAAAAGCTAATTGCACTCATTTTCTGGGTCACAAAGAGCCAACTCTCTTAACCACTGTCTCAGCAATAAGTACATCTCCGAAGTGATGCTGTTGCTTGGTGACTATGGGGAACTTTCTGACTCACTGCCTTTATCCTCTCTAGGGATGCATGCACAAACAAAAGTAAAATGCAGTCATCTTCCGACCTAGCAATAACAATTGGGAACTCTGTTAACTCTACCACAGACAGTTTCTTTCTCATTCATATGGATACAATATTTTAACTCCTTTCTTCCTTCCCTCTCTCAACTCCTGCTTTTCGGTGTATACACCAACACACACACTTCTTGTCTCATTTTATTTCTTGAGCCAAAAACCACTTTACTCATGACTAAGTGAGTAAATGAGTAAAAACAAAAACAACCCACTTTACTCATGACTAATTTAGTGAAAGATAAAATAAAAATAGTGAAAATATGAAACAAAAAAGTCACAAATTGCAAATTAAAATGAAAACAAATAAAAAGCCAGTATCATTAGTCTAGACTTGTCCTACACTGTAGCCAATATTCTTACAGACTCTCCATGAAGATTTTCATCAATTTATTAATTTTCAACTAATGATATATGTTTTTCTACAGTTTCAAACACTATAAATTTGGATATTATTTTGAATTCAGTTTTAATTGCTAACACTGAATTCTACCATTTTTCTTTACTGTACACATTTGTATTTCAGTAACACACATAGGCTTTAGAAGGTTGGCTCAGAAAACTATACCCTGCAAATTTCATACCCGGTTAGTCAAAAAGTGCTTTTAATTTTAGCCTCAGAAAGTCATGTTTCTTTCTACCTTTGTCTGCCAATAGGTACTCAGCATCTTTTGTTTGAATATTTCAATAGCCTCCTGATTAATGTTAATAGCCAAGTTTATTCCCATGCAACCCATCCTCTATTTTGCTGCCAAAATGGTCTCATTACATTCGTTGCTATTTAACATCTTTCAAGAAAGTCTTTATTTTTTACTAGAAGAAACCCAAATGCCTTTTATATGACATGGAGTGTCCATCATTTGGCCTTACCTACCTCCAGGCTCTCTCTTGCCAGTTTCCCTTCAAAACCCGTTCTGCAGCCAAACTGATCTATCAGCAGACTTAGGATTTCAGCAATTGTTTCTTTAATACATATTGGCATATTCATACAATGGATTACTGTGTGCAGTGATAATGAACAAAGAACTACATGCAACAAATCAATTTTATAAACATAATGTTGAGCAAAAGAATCCAGACACAACAGATTACACAGTGTAAGATTTCATTTGTATAAAGTTTACTAAAAACAAAAGTAATCAATGACGCTAAAAGTCAAAACTGTAATACTTTTGAGGGTTGGGCTATTACTGAAAGGGACATAGAGGGGGCATAATCTGGGATGCTGATAATCTGGTTTCTTGATCTGCATGCTGGTCACACATGTATGTTCATTTTTTGAAAATCCATTAAGTTATAACTATACTATTTGTGTGCTTTTTGTAAACTTAAAGTAAAAGGTAAACAATAATAATAAGAAGAACAACAATAATAATAATAATAACAATAATAACAATATCACTTCTTTGAAAATTTCCCTAACTCCCCAGGTGAACTTTATTCTGCTCCTAATATATCACACACACATCATTACTATACTGATGATCATGTTATAGTTTATTTACCAAATTCCTTCCACTTCCTAACCATAATGTAACTTCCCTGAGTGCTATGATCATAACTTTCTATCCATGTGTCCCCAGCCCCAAACGCTGTGCCTGGCAGAAAGTACTCAATAATACTATGTAAATGAGGATTTCTCAATTTCTGCACTATTACATTTTGGGCCAGAAAATTCTCTGTTGTAAGCAATGTTCAGTGCATTGCAGGATGTTTACCAGCATCCCTGGCCTCTATTCATCTAATGTCAGTAGCATCCCTTCAGTTCTGACAACCAAAATGTCACTAGGCATTGCCAAATGTTTCTCAGGGTCCAAAAAAATCCCCAGGTTGAGACTCACTTATATAAATAAATGTTTCTGTGGAAAAATTCAAGCCAGGTGTTAAACAATTCACTTACTAAAAAACTTGGGGCATGAAGTGATTTGCATGTTAGCGGCAACTAAAAAAAAAAAAAAAAAAGCTGTTTTGAACAATGGAAGGGAATTATGCTCTACCTACCTGAAAAAGTATATGAAATGCCTTAAGCATCTAGATAATCAAGTGGTAATTCACATTAATTGCACGCTAGAATATTATTTCTTTTGGAATTCCCATTAAGAAAAATGAGTTTGCCAAGGGAAAAAAATTGTATAAATAGGAGTATTTGTTTTTTTTTAAAAGTGACTACTACAGTAGCTATGTATTTTCAATGTCCTAATCATAAATTTTTGCAAGATTTATAGCTATGAATGGACAATTAATTCTAGAATATTAAGGTTCCATAATTTTCTATCTATAAAGTATTTAACATGAATATTCCATAAAAAAAGAGTAGTTAGAAAATAAACTATTGTGCATCAGCTATGGGAAAAAAGAAAACTTCGCAAAGGGCATAACTAGCTTGTTAGAAAATAATATGTTTGTACTTTATTAACTGCATGCCTTTGTTTTTGGGCTTGACCTCTGCTGTAAGAGGGTAAGTAAGGAAATAATTGAGTATTATTATGTGAATGGAGTTTGAGAAAAGAGAAAATAAACCAGTTTATATTTGTGTCAAAAAGATATAGTTAAGATATAAATCTCATTCTGTAAAAATTATTTCCTGACAAGCACTTTCTTAGACTTCTCATTCTAACTAGAATCAGTTTTTAAGAATAGGCTATTGAGCCAAAAGAAAACAAAGAAAATGGGCAATTTATAAAAGAAAAAAACAAAACAAAACTAGACAAACACAAGTGTTTAATCTCATTATTAATCTACAATATGCCAATGAAGCCATATAATTTTTATCTAGCAAATTGTTAAGATTAAAGATTTTTTTTTAAAGATTTTATTTATTTATTTGTCAGAGAAAGAGAGAGAGAGAGAGCGTGCGCGTGCAAGCGAGCACTGGCAGACGGAGGCAGAGGGAGAAGCAGGCTCCCTGCTGAGCAAGGAGCCAGATGTGGGACTCCATCCCAGGACACTGGGATCATGACCTGAGCCGAAGGCAGCTCCTTAACCAACTGAGCCACCCAGGCGTCCCAGGATTAAAGATTTTAATGAATGTTCAGTTCCATAAACTGAGAGTATGAATATATAAATATGTACATATATTCAAGAGGGCAATTTGGCAGTATGTATTATGAGACTTAATTTTTAGTCAGTTATCCTATCTTAAGGAAATATTTCTAATGTGATAATCAGATATGTTTTTGACAATTTATATAAAAAGAATGTTTATGATAGGAAATAAGAAAGAGCCTAAATGGTTAAGACAGGGAACTTAAATTAATCATAACTTGTTTACACTCTGTAGTGATTGACAATCTCCCCCTTTTTGGTAGAAAAGCTATTAATGGAAAAAAGCTTAATTTATATAAAAAGAAGAGTGGTTAAAAAGCAAGGGTTGTGCAGTCAAGACCACCTACCTAGCTGAAATTCAAATTCTGTTACCTTCGACTAGCTTTGTGATCCAGGTTATTTCATGATTTAATCTTTCTAAAACTAATTTTATTAAGTGGTACTCATGTAGGTTTGTTATGATTAAATAAGATATTATATAAAGTATATAAAGTGCTTATCACAATGTTTGGCACACAGTAATTGTAAATTTTAGTAGATATGGGTAACACAGTTGGGATGATGTTATTAAGAAACCCAAGATACAAACCTGTATCTATGATGGGTACCCAGTGTGAAGACTAATCACTTTGTCCTAGGCAATAATTAGGTGCCAAGATTATTCATGATTTTTATTTACTTCATTTTGCTTCCTATGTTTCCAAATTCTTTTTTTGGAAAAAACAGGATAATCAGAAATCTATATTCAGGAAAAAATGGGTGTGTTGTTTCTTTTAATGTTATTAATAAAAGCCAAGATAAATATTTAAAAATCTTCACCTTTTCCTTTGCATAAATGACCATATACTTTTCTTATCTTTAATTTCATCTTTAATACTTTAAATATCATGTCACAATAAAAAGGTCATCATTTAATGCTCTTATTGAATACTTACCAGACGCAAAATACTATGTTATACTGTGTTCCTAATATTCTAACACTAACTGGGAGTTATGGAAATTTGAAGACAAATTTTCTCGTTAATAAAATAGGAGCTCTCTGCAGATGGTCTTAAGTTTTATTTTTTACTTTTATTTATATTTTAAAGATTTTATTTATTTATTTGACACAGAGAAATAGAGCAAGCAAGGGGAGCTGTAGGCAGAGAGAGAGGGAGAAGCAGGCTTCCCACTGAGCAAAGAGCCTGATATGGGGCTAGAGACCCTGGGATCATGACCTGAGCTGAAGGCAGACGCTAACGGACTGAGCAACCCAGGGGCCCCTTAAGTTTTATTTTTTAGTAACTAACCATAATGAGAAGATATCTAAAAAGGCTTTTTATCTTTACCTCCTCACAAGATCAATCTTAATTTTGGCCAGAAGGCATTGAGTTGAGAATGAGAAAATATAAACTTAACTTCTGAGAGATTTTTTTCTTTCAGAATATTTGCTTAAGATATCTACATTGGGATTATTACCTTTAACTGCAAAGTAAATACATATCTAGTACTATAGTATGGCTAGGGACAAAACAAAGAAATACTGATTCCCGAACATCTAAGATGTTTTTACACTGCTGACATGAATAGAACATAATCTCTATTTCTTCATAAAGACAAAATATTCTAAGAAATCTAAAATGTGTTCAGAGATAAACACAACATGTTTGGGATGGCTTGTATTTTGTAAACTTTCAAATATCTAACTAGTGAACTATTCAAGTACTAATTTTGATATTCATGAAATTAAATATTATTAAATATACATAAAGGATCTTTGTATCAAATAGTTGCCATAGATGAGGCAATGAATTTCTCTCAATGATCTTTCTCACTCCACTGGACCTCTGTGCCAAAGGTATAATACATTAATTTTTGCTAGCAACATTGAAATATTTGAAGATGGGATAGCAAAGAGAAGAGAAAGACATTAGGGGATTTAGAGACTATTAGTGTTTGCTGTTGTCACTATCTATATTCAAAATCAAAGGAGTAAAACTACCTCCCCAAAATGTTTATGTAAGGAAGCTATATCTTCCTCTGCAAGATCCTGAATATGTCCCACTGTTTTCATGAAAGAATGACAACTTGTTTGTTAGGTATAGTTGCCTACAAAGAATCTCCTGATATCAAGGAAATTTAGATGATTTTCTTGTTATTAAATGTAAAAAAGATTTGAGTCCTAATAAGTCCTAATAAGGGTGTGATAGGGAAACTGCCTTTTCAAGTTCACTTTCACAAAAAAAACCCCACATTATATAACTATTTTCAGTTTAGCTTTCCTTCAAATAAAAACAGGATCACAAGAAAAGGAAAAGTATATTTATTACTAATAATATGAGTTTAATAAAATGTTATTTATATTTTTCTTTATCCCAGATCTTACACCTTACCTTAAAATTTCTGTGTGATCTTTAGTTTGCATAAAAATGTTTTCCAGAATAAATACAAGTGAAACAACATCTTTTAAAATTATTCACTTTCTTAAGTAAACAAGTTAAATCTGGATATAATTTCTATTTTGGTGCTTCTCTCCTGACATGAGAACTTTGATCTTCCTTCAGCTATGCTGATAAAATAAATAATTCTAGTAGGACAACAGGAGATGGGAGGAAAAAATAGGTTACTAAAACTTAAGTATAGCACTTTAAAGAGATTCCTTTAAAGCAATCATTGTGAATTAGTAAGCAATGTGAATGAAGCCTACTGCTCTCAAGTTTGATGGCACCCATCAATATAGGGAGGACAAATAAATTCCTAATTCAAATGGCTAATTAATTGACCTCATAATAAAAACCAATGAATATGACTGAAACTTCTGACACCAGGAATTCCAGCAAGTTTTAGTTGGCAGTGAGAATAAATTAAATTCCCAAACATTTTCAATATTGGTATATAGTTACACACCCAAGAGATGAATACCCCATTGTGTTTGCAATAACATTCAAGAACAACCTCCTGAACATTAGTTATCAATTTTTCTCTGGCCATTCTCTACTCTTCCACTATAAAATTAATAACATTGGGTTTAGATAATGTTGTTTATTAACAACTCTCAATGAAATCACTAATTGTTACTGAATGCTCCAGGTTTTAAAATTAGAGATTCTTACTGGCATTAGACTATTACCAGAATCCTTCAGTTGTAATGAGGCATTAATTAGAGAAGACATTCTTATTCCTGAATTACTGAAGCTTAGAAGAAGTGAAAGGATTTCCTTATACAAAATTACTCTGCCTTGAACATTTTCTCTGAAGAACTAGAAGAAAATAACAAAATTTTGAAATATTAGAAACACTTTTTTTTTTGTTGTTAAATTTCTTTTTCCCTCTTGGAATGTAAGCTCCTTGAGAACACAGCCTTATTTTTGTGTTACATACTCCTAATAGATTACATAGCACAGACAAGTCTTTTTAAAATAGGTTCTGAGAGAATTATTGGAAGTAATGAATTAACTTCTCTCCTGTGCATATGAAAAAGTACTAGTTTATGTATCACTCTTAGGAGAATTGAAAGTCCCTCAAATCATTTGCTTTTAATAGCTCAGATGAGAAACCCTGGCTGAAAAAAGCTAGACAAAGTATGTATAATCACCAAAAAATTGTTAACATGTGAAAACATTATCACTTAATGGATTGAAAGTCTTCTTTCCTAAATCATTTTTATTGCATATTTAACTACTTCAGTTTTAAACTGCTTGAAGACAAGGATCAGTTCTTTCCAACTTTTGTAACTCTTACAAGGTCTAGGACACTATGGTATAGAGTTCAATTGAACTCACATTGTATTTGACCAGTGGATTAAACACACACACATGCATACACACATTACCTAAACCATATCTCCATCCTGCTGAATCAGAATCTCAGGGGGGTTGGTCAAAGGAATCTTTCTAGCAAAATCTCTATAGGTAGAAAACTGGGTATCCAGAATTGAGTACCAGTGAATTTAAAATTAATTCCTCTTCCTATTGTTGGTTCCTCTAAATAAAACCTAGCTGCCTCATCTCAATCCCATTATCTTCATTTAAAACTTGCCTTTCAAATGCTTACTTCTTTAAAAGAGCATTATTCCATCTCAAAGACAGGCCATCATCTGTCCTTAAGTTGTTTTATTTTTTTAATTCAATGTCCTTCAGAATCATTTTGCTGTTCCGCAAATATCAGTTATCTGTCCAGTTTCATTCTCCCTTTCATTCTTAAAATGTAAGGTCTTCCAAATCTCACTTGGTCTTCTGTGTCTTCCTAAAAGTTTATAATTTCTTCTGCTCCTAATATAATAGCTTGGACTTAACCATCTTTCATATTACTTACATAGTTCCCCTGAGGTCTTTAGTGTCCTCTTAGACAAGAATATTAAAAGCTATGGAGTTTACTTCGAGGTAAATACCCAAAGAATGGAAAGAAAAACAGCCCTTGCACATCACTGCTAATGGCAGTATTATTCATAATAGCCAGAAAATGGAAACAACCTAAGAGTTGTCTATCAACAGAGAAATGGATAAATGAATTGTACTATGTACATAAATGGAATATTAGTCTTTAAAAGGATGGGAATTCTGATATATGCTTCTGTATGGATAAAACTTGAAAATACTTTGTTAAGTGAAATAGTCAAACACACAAGGACAAAAATTATATGATTCTACTTCTATGGGGCAAATCCTAGAATACGCAAATTCTGAGACAGCAATTAAAACAGAGGTTGCGTGGGAGGTTGGGAAAGAGGTTGGGGAATTACTGTTTAATGGGTACAGAGTTTCTGTTTTGCACAATCAAAAAGTTCTGGAAACAGATAGTGGAAATAGTTGTATGTACTAATGCCACTGAATTGTACACCTAAAAGAGTTAAAACAGTAAATTTTATGTCATGTGTATTTTGCCACAATAAAAAAATTAAAAGCTACTGAAATTATTTTCTTGACTTTCCTACACCAGCCTTTTTTTCATACTAGTTTTATCTTTATTGTTAAAGGAGAAGGAAAAAAAAAATGTCCATACCCTTTTTCTGTATTCCCTAAATTTATCACTCTCTTTTTAGCGTTTTCCCATTCCTTTCCCATTTCATTTTTCATAAAAGTAAAATAAAATTTAATATGGATACTCAGAATTTTCCACACTTCAAGCACAATGATGTTGTGGATACATACACACAAAGTACACTTCAAAACTGCACACAAAGAACACCTCAAATCTATACATACACACACACACCCCCCCCACTTTCAATCTCCTTAGACTCTTGAAATTGTTTGCAAAATTCTTCTCCACTTCTTGTTTGATCTTGTTTCTCATTTAAATATAAGCAAATAAGACATCAAGCTTCAAGCAAATAATTTTGTATTTCAAGTTCTTTTTAGATGTCAAGTACTTAGCAAATAATGGGAAAATGTCAATTTAAAGTTTATCTACACACAAGAAAATATAGTCTAAAAGGCGGGAAAGATAAATACATAAAAAGGATATCTAAAGAACTGATATTACATAAATTATGGGGTGGCTGAGAAATGATATTCTCAAAGAAAAAATGGAGCAGGGTGGAAAGCTACTTTAACCACAAAGAACTATAACTAAATTTATTACTTTTGGAGATGATACTTTAAGTTTTAAGAAATTCTTCCGGTCTTATTAAAAAGGATAAAATTAATAGGAGTAACTCATCCTCATAAAGCCCTGGAACATGGAAAATAAATCAGGAAATAAATTTAATATATGGAAAATCACTGAAAGATCCCGTATACAAGAAAATAAAGTACATAATATATGATGTGAAAGGTCAACTGAAGCAAAGATGATACATTATGTGAAAAAAATCTATTGCTAAATAAAGGGAAGAATGTGGAGTTGTATAAAAAAGGAGAAAGGATGGGTGATAGTTTAAAAGTCAGTTTAGGAGTAAACTGTACTGGACTGTTAAAAAGTGAAGCATTTTCCTATTTCTAAGATATGTTTGGACAATATGTAGGCAACACTTTCTTGGAAATAAAATCTGATCAGGGTTACAAGACAACAGAGGAATAACGCCAGTGATTTACCAGATGCAGAAAAGTATAAAGGAAGCAATATGAGCTGATCAGCAAGTTGCAAGGCTGAGTACAGAGGAGATGAATGCAATGTCTCAGGTTACTTAATGGAGCAGCCATGTGCAGCAAATAGGTAAAGGAGACAGTAGCCAAGCAAACTTAGTTAGCAGTCCAACTTAGTGGCATAAGACAAGTGGAGATAGCAGAAGTGCTAAACAATATGAACCTACTTAAAATATTACAGGCATAGATTGGACAGGGCAAGATCAAGCAGGCAGATGGCATAGCACTTGGAAGGCCATGATACAGAATGGTAGGAGAGCAGATAAACAGTACTGGGTAGTCTAAAATGCTAAAGTAGCAGATGGATATGGCAGTATCAGGCCATTTGCTGATAGACAAAGTACCAGTAAGTGAAGAATGCAAATCATTCAGCAGATGCGTAAAGTGGGGCAAAAAGTAGAGGCAAAAATCAAAGGCAGTCAAAGCAGTAAGACAGAACAGCAGAGAAGCAATGACAGATCGTCAGAAGCAGTTGTGTAGGGTAGGAAAGAGCTGTTAGCAGGGGAACAAAAACACCATTCAGGAAAAGATGAAACCGAGAATAAAGCAGTCTCCTGAATTGGGTTTCTTCCATCTAGGAAACAGTCATCAATAAACTGCATATGAGAAACCACAAGAGAATAGCACACAAATGGAAATAGCAGATGAATCTGAACTCTATTGCCCAGGGATACAGAATGATCCTAGAACATAGATACATAACAATCCACAAGGAAATTAAATGGATGGGAAAAATGGGTCCAAGCATTCTTTATGATGATAAAAAAAAAAAAAAACTGAAACACTAAAAATTATTAATCTGGAAATGATTGGCTGGGATTGAAGTCTTCGCTTACCCCTTTCTGGAGCCCACAAAATGGGAATGTTGGGAATTTCTGCAGCAGAAAAACAGAAGAGAAAAGGGATTTCTGACTCCCAGTTTGAGGAAAGCAGGTCAAATTTAGGGCTGTATGAACTGGTTCAGGGAAATAAGAACCAGCCTGAACCTTCCCCATTCCTCAGAATCAAGCAATTTTTGAGGTTTGGGAAAGGTTTAGGAAGCCCTCACCCCGTCATTTCCCACAACCTCCCCTTTCACACTTACCTCCAGTGCAAACGTTTCCAGCAAGGAGGTACTTGGGAAAACTCACTCCCATGTTTATACCATGGCAAAATTTGAGGATGGCCAACTAATAGTACTTCCTGTGTAGGTCAGGTTTCTGATTCAGTGGGATCCCTGCTATTTGTGAGTGAGCAGAGGGGATAAGTTACTAGAAACTACCTACCTCTTTGAAAGTAGGTGAGGAAAAAAAGCAAGGGCAGTAATACCAATAAATAAGTAGTAATACTAGTAAATACCTTGGTGATCTCATCAATTGTCACGGATTTTAATTCCATGAAGATGCTGATGACTTTTAAAAAAGTATCTCCAGCCTAGACTTCTCTTCTGAACTCCAAATGCATGTGGTTAATTGCCAATTTAACACTTCCATTTGGATATCTAAAAGCAGTTCATTTCTATGACCAAATTAAAACTGATGTTTCTCGTCAAACCTACCCTTCCCACAGTCTTCTCCATTTCAGTAAATGACAACGCCATCTTTCCAATTGCCCAAGTCAAAATCCTGGGTCTTATACTTGACTTCTCTCTTTCTCTTATTTCACCTCTTACCTCTATCTTCAAAATAATATAAATAGTATATTTCTCACTACCTTCACCTCTATCATTGGTCTAAGTCACTATTATTTTTCACCTAGATTATTTCAATAGCTTCCTAAATTGTTTCCCTATTAAGATGTAAGTCAAATCATGTAGTGCCTCTGTTCAAAACTCTCCATTATACTAAGGGTGGCATACAGGTTTTACATGATCCATGGCTCATTCCATCTCCTTTATGTCTTTGCTCAAATGTCATCTTATCAATAAAGCCTTCCTTAATGTCCTTTTAAAAATTACAACTCTGCTTTCTGCACACACTATCTATTCACTCTCCCTGGTTTATTTTTACCCACAGTACTTATCACCATCTCTAATACTATACATTTTACCTGTTTACTTATATTTTTGTCATCCACTATAATGTAAATTTCATAAAGGCAGGGACTTTTGACTTCTTTGTTTATTGATATATCCACAGCATCTTGAACAATGCCTGGCATATATACAGCAGGCACTCAAGATATATTTGAATCTATTAAGTGTTAATTTCTTGTGGTGCATCACCTTTCTCTGTCTTAAATTCTCAGAGCATTTTTCTAAAAGCCCACATGTTACGAGCCTTTGATTAACAGAGGAGATACTAGTACACTATAAGGTAGGAATATTCTAAAATAGGGTTTGGCAAATCATAGCCAAGGGAAGGATTCCTGCCTGCTGCCCGTTTTTTGCATCGCCTTCAATCTAAGAGTGATCTTTAAATTTGTAATGATTGGAAAAAAACAAAATACGATAGTATGTCATGACATGTGAAAATTATATGAAATCCAATTTCAGTATCCATATATACATTTTTATTGGGGCACAGTGAGGCTCATTCATTTATATCATCTTATGGTGGCTTTTGTGCCACAGGGCTGACAGAGTTGAACGCTTATGATAGAGAGTATAGAACCCACAAGCCTGAAGTATTTATTGCCTGGACCTGTAAAGAATAAGTTTGCTGACTCCTGTCCAAAGATATTTTATATTTAGAAGGTAAAGAGTAATAACTAAAGTTTGAGCAATGCTAAACTAGAGCATTATTGTTAATACCATTGCTGCTTCTGCCCAAGACACCTAGGAGGGAAGACGCATTTATACTAGGATTTGCTTTTAGTATCTATAAAAGTAGCCTTCTCATTCCTCTAAATGTTATCTTATACTGGTGGTGATATTCATTAATCTGTTGACCCTATAAAAGCAGCCTCATCTTAAGGATAGGATATAGCATAGGTAAAGGTAAGTCTTAAAAATGGCAAAAGGAAGGGAATGAGAAAGTAAATAAGGCCCACAGAGTTCATATCAAACCAGTACCCTATTTAACATACCCTGTTTAACAGGAGTGGGAAACTGGCATGATGTGAATCTCTTCTGAACTTCATCAATGGGGTTATACTAAACTGACCTCATTATAATGTGGTCTCCTGAACAACTATAGTCTTGAATCACCACAAGCAAGAGACACATTATAATAAGACTCTATTATATTTATACAATATTCAAAACTAACAGTTATTTTCTCATTGGTTCAAATGCCCATGTTTTATAGAAAAGTATTTTAAAAACTTGCAAAACCCTATTCAAAATCACCTCATAATCACCTGACTTATCTTTCTTACATAAAGTTTCACCTTAAGGATTAAGACATACAAGTATATCATATACAACAATCAAACTTATGGAAAGAGGTGGAGAAGGTAAGGGGGAAACACTTATATCATCTCAATGACACCCAGCACTATAATGCTATCTTTAATCTTCATAAAGAAATATGATTTATGGGGCGCCTGGGTGGCTCAGTGGGTTAAAGCCTCTGCCTTCGGCTCAGGTCATGATCCCAGGGTGCTGGGATCGAGCCCCGCATGGGGATCTCTGCTCAGCAGGGAGCCTGCTTCCTCCTCTCTCTCTCTGCCTGCCTCTCTGCCTACTTGTAATCTGTCTGTCAAATAAATAAATAAAATCTTAAAAAAAAATAAAATAAAATAGATCCTAAAAAAAAAAAAAGAAATATGATTTATGTCCTCTTGTGTCAATTGGTCCTTGTAGAACAATCAACTCCTTTCCCACAGCTATACCATTGTATACTTTAGGTTCTATCCTACCGGATTTTTTTCCCTAGAGAAAATTCTTTCAATATTTATTCAACCATTATCTACTCATTTTTAAGCTAAAGCTCTTTTTATATTGTAGGTAATAATAGCAAATATTTATGTAGCAAGTATATACTTTTTTAGTTTTACTTATGTTAATTCACATAGTATAACTACCCTATGAGGTAAGTACTCTTACTCTTTCTATTTTATACATAATAAAGCTGAGGTACAGCAAGTTAAGTAAGTTGTAAAAGGTCACTAGTAAAAGGAAGATCTAGGATTCAAATCCAAATCTTAAACATTGTGTTATGCTGCCTCACAAATAGTTTATATGGGCAATACTACTTCTATAGTAAGAGTTCTAAATAGATATGGAATTTAGCATAATAAGCGTATTTGTAATTATTTGTATGTCTATTGATAATGATCATCTTAAGGGCCCCTAAAAGGTCAGTACATATTCTGATGCAGAGTAGGCATACAATTAAGAAACATACTTAAGGGAATGAAGACAGTATTTTATATATGGGTTCTTCATATATGAAATTTTTGGTTTTGCCTTATGCTCAAAATTTTAAAATTCTGACCTGAAGGAACAATGTACCTTTATTCTTACTATATGTAATAGGAGCCTTTCAACATAATAGTTTTAAATTCAATGTCACTTATTGCCCTAATTACTTTATCTAAATTATTGAATTTTGTATCTTTACCTTTCCCCTGGTACAATAATACCAAGGAGACTTTCTTTTTAATGCATAAGTAAAACAGACATTGAATATCATGGGAACACATTCTATGTTTAATGGAAAAAAATGCATGCAAAAAATACAAAAGTAACTGGACATAAGGGGTAAATGTAGTATTTATCTTCAAATATTAGGAGAACTATCATGTAAAAAAGAAATCTACATTCTTTCGTACAGTGCACAGAAAAATTAGAACCATGGGGTAGAAATGATAAGGTGCCAGGTTTCAGTTTGATATGTTTGGACTTTCAAGCAACAGAGCTGCAAAAGCAACAAACTTCCAGATGGAAGATGTAGCAATTGAGATGTTCAGACAAAGGTTGGAAATGATCAAATCTAGGACTTTGAACATAATGGCCTTTGAATTCTCTTCAAACTCTGACATACTGTGATTTCTCTATTTTTTTACATAGTTTGTAATTTTATATAAAACATAAGCTAATTTAAGACACATCACTGACAAAATCTATGATGAGAAAAATGTTTCCAAACAACAAATCAAAAAACTGGTACTTGATGCTTCACGGCAGTTTCAGTTTTATCTGCAAATAATGGTGTGGATATTCATTAGGTCTGTAGATTAAATCAGGACTTAAAAACAAAACAAAACAAAAAATATTTTTTAAAAATCTTCAAAAAGGATGAAGTTAGCCCTACTGAAGGATACACTGAAGTGTATTTAAATAAATGACATCTCAAAAAGTATCTGGTTTTAAAGAGCCTTGATGGCGTGATTTTACTGTGTGTACTGGTTTATAGTAGACTTAGACTTAAGAATTCTGGCTTCTAAGGAGTCTCGGAATTAGGACAGTTGCTGGTGGGGTTTTTTTTTGTTTTGTTTTGTTTTGTTTTGTTTTTAATCTCTGCAGATGGTGCTACTCTAGATGTTCTAAGAAAGAGATTAAAATAAGAGGTCTAGTTTATCCATCTTTCTATGTAAAATGAATCCTCTGCTCTAGCCAGGAAGATTTTCTTAATTTTATCTTTCTCTGTAGGCTGATCATACATTTCCCCTTCGTTCTTACTCCCAGTAGTAATGTCCTTCCTCTTCTCTCCTAATCTGAATCCTATCTCTCTTCTTCAATTTTAACTTTACTACTACCTGCCCCAATTTTTTGCTGATTACTTTTTAAGTACTGATTAATTGTAACTAAAACTAATTTTAGCTTTCTCTTAATCTTTCTCCTTAAAGAAATCTTTTGGCTGCACATTTCTGATATTGGGTTTATACTGTCTTGATTTGTCAGGTGACTATTTTAGGAGTACATGTACTTCATAGTACTCACTCAGTGAAGCCCAAGATGCTTGACAAATACTTGTTAAACTGAACAAAAACTATAATTGATGTTTTTAGCAATCTGGTTGCTCATAAATGTGCCTATACTCTAAGACATATGCTGTTTTTTAATGGATAATGCAAAATAATTATAAACCCCAGCTATAAAGTGGAATGTTATGGAAAAGCTACCCTGAATATCATATATCTCAGCTGATTCAAGCCATATTCCAAGAACTTTAAACTACAGAGGAATTAGAGACTTAAAATACATAGGTTCAGGTAAGATATCAAGAGTTACTTAATGTAACTGCACTAATAAGCCTCATTCTTCATATCATATACACTATAGAAACTCTTAATCTTTTTCCTTTGCCCCATGCCTGAAAGTAGTAGTAGGGAAATGTTGACTCACATCTTTATTTTTTAGATTATTCACAATGTACGTCAGTAGCTAACTAAGGATATCAGAAGTACAAGGGTTAATAGCAGAACTATTTGGGGCTGCCACATCTAATTAGAGGTAATAGGTAATATTAATTAAATGAGGAAGGAAAAGGTAAAGAAAAAAATGAACATTTACCAAACATCTACAAAGGTGCCAGGCATTATACCAGATTGCTTTATATGCATTATTGTCACTTACTCACTCACTTAGTTAGGATAACCTTGGGCAAGTCAATTAATTGATCTGTGTCTCAGCTTCTCCACCTTTAAAATAGATATAAAAATGTACTTGCCTCATATGGCTGTTCTGAAGACTAAATGAATTAACATATGCTTAAAACAGCTGCTGACACATAGTAAAGTGCTATATATAAGTGTTATTTATTATTACTGGCTATCCTTATAATCTCAATCACTAGAAACAATAACCCTGAGAGGTAGGCATTAGCTAATTTAGCAAATGAGAAATATGAAGTTGGAATAGGTTAATTTGCCTTAATTTCATACTTAGTGGTAGAGTTGAGATTCAAATTCATGTCTGACTCTAATTGTTAGTGTTTCCACTATATCATATTGCATCTCACCATGTTTAGACAAAGGTAAGACACAGAAACATAGTTCTTATGTCCAGAATTATTTCATAAAAGTTAAGGGAAGAACTTAAAATGGCATAAAACGTAACCTTATTTGACCATAGAATAGTGATGTATTTTATTCAATCCAGTTTAAAATACTTCAATTACAAGGGTTTCTGATATCCAGGTTTTATCAATTTCATATTGTTGAGTTATCTTATTGATACAGAACAGTTTTAAGGTACTCAAAATCCTAGTCCAATATGGTCATATTTAGCTCTAGCATGTATAACAGGTATTAGTAAAAAAATAAAAAATCCTAGTACTGTAAAATAAATATTTATAGAGTTCTAGAATATTAGCATATGATATTTTTCCAGGGAAATAATCAAAGTTTCCTGAAGAATATTATATATACTTGAAAACAACTACATAATTTAAATGTCCTATGTGATTAAATTTTCTTTCAAAAACAGAAATTGTTACATATGATGTTTTTCTATGCTTCTGCTATAATATAGAATTTTTCTAATTGTCAAAATGTCCAATGTTAACTTTTAGGTGAAGCTATTAAATGTTCTCACTGATTTTCACAAGTCACAAATTGAGAATCATTAAGTATAGTCAGTAACTCAGGTCAAGGATGTCTCCTACATTTTACTTATATAGTATTCTTACTTTTGAAGCATTATAATTTTAAAAGAAAAATGGCTAAAAATGGCTGCATAAAATGATCCCTGGCTTACAGTACACTCACACCTAAAATAATGAAATATATAGACTGTGAAACATTGACTATAAAACAAATTTCACAAAATAAACAATTTTTCTTTGATTTGATATTTTTGTGAAAATATTTCTAATAACCTAAGTGGAAAATATTTATAAAATGGTTTAAATAGTAATCTGTTCCAAAGAAATGTAAATATTACGGGCTATAAACAGAATATGTCTTCTAGAATTCATAATCCTAGAAATCCATCCTTTGTACCAAATTTTGAGTATTCTATCCCTTTTAGCATTGGTCATTTTGTAGATGCCTCTTCAGTTCCATAATGAACCTACTTCTGTGGCTACAACAGCAGAGTTAAATAGTTGCAACTAAAACTTTATAGCCTGCAAAGCATAAAGTATTTACTATCTGACCTTTTGCAGAAAAAGTTTGTTGACCGTTGGTCTGTTGAATGATAATGTCATCTTTACTCACATTTTTTTTTAACTCACATTTTTTATGGGCTTTTAAAAAATTGACTTTTACTTTTTTTTTCTTTAGTAATCTGAAATGATGTTGGGTTTCATTTTTTAAATGCTTAATTTTAGAAGGAGCAAAGACAAAACACTTTTCTGCCATAATGAAGTGTATTGCCATGTTGTCTCCATAGACAATACAGCATAACAAAAGTAAAAGATCTTTCATTCTAAATTATATATAAAATTTTGAACTTCCAAAATTCATCAAACTAATGGATTTGTGATGCATTAAGTAAAATCTCACTTTTAAAAAATTTTTAAACTATTGTTCTTAGATAACTTCTAACAAAAGTGTCCTGATATAATTGGTCAGAATGAAACAGTCAAAAGGAGAAATAGCAAAAATTTTAGGAAAATATAGATTTTGATATAAAAAATATTCATTTACAAGGAAAAGTTTTGGTTGCAACTCTTTAACTCTGCTGTTGTAGCCACAGGTATTACATACATGAATGACTGTAGCTGTGTTCCAATAAAACTTCATTAAGGGAGACTGAAATTTAAATTTCAAACAAGTTTTATGTGCCACAAAGTATTATTCTCCTTTTGATTTTTTTTTAAGCCACTTAAAAAAATACAAAATCCATTCTTAGCTCATAAGCTACATCTATACCAACACCAACAAAAAGACAGGCTGGATTTGGTCTATAGGACTTTCGCCAACTCCCAAAACAAATTAAGAGTTTCTTGAGAATAGAGACAACGTCTTATTAATTTTTTAAAACTCCAACACCCAGTATGGCATTGGATACATATTAAGGATTAAAAATAAAAAGCTTGATGAATGAATGAATGGATGAGAATTAAGATGTATGTTGGGCTTCTATTTAAGACTTTAATTTATGATCAAGATAAAATATTAGTACCCAACCCTTTATTCTGATGTAGCATAAAAATCTAAAAATGCTTAAAGTTATTTTTACCTTATAAATATAAAATAGTTTAATATTTTCAAATTTACCGTAACATATTATAAAACATTTCTTTTTAATTATATATACATTTTTTAAAGCTTCTTGATCTTTTAGTCTCTTCTAGAATTTATGTCTAAAGGGTTTTCACTTCGTCTCACTTATAAGTCCCTAGTTTTACTTTTTAAGAATAATAAGATTCTTGATGTAACAATACCTATTTTGGACATATATTGTTTTTAACTAATAATGAGACACAAAGAGCTAATACTTTATATAGCAATGAATTCTTATATTCTATAGAATTTTGCAATTACTAGCATTTCACCAATGCCAAAAGTTTATTCAACCTTTGTCTGGTAACAGAAACTAAAATCTACTCTTTTTTTTAAAAAAATTATTTATTTATTTTAAGTAATCTCTATGCCCAATGAGGGTCTCAAACTCATGACCTGCTGATCAAGAGTCAAACAAATGCTACTCCAACTAAGCCAGCCAGGAGCCCTGAAAATAAAATCTATTTTTTTCTATACCTTTATTTATCTACTTTTCATTAAATTTAAATCCTTGAGGGGTACAGCATCACATGGATTCTGTGCCCAATGGCTTTAGCAGGAAGGTTGCTTTGGAATTTGGCACAAACCATGCTGCTGTTCCCATGAGAACGAGTTACTTTTCCCCAGATTACTCTGGTTTGTTTGGTTTGCCACCAGGAATCACTGTGTTGTTCTTTGCTTTGTACACATAAGCACATCTCTTGCCTAGACAGAATTCCGTTTCATCTCAAGCATATACACCTTAGATTTTAAGAAGAGCTGTGTGCTCCCTCTGGTTGCAGAGACCCTGCTTATAGTCAGCAAAAATGGCCTTGGACCTTCCAGACATTATTTGGCATTTTAGGAGTCCCGTTCCCAGCCAGCCTCCACAGGCCCCAAGATGGCAGAGAAAGAATAAAATCTATTCTTTAAAAAATAAAGATTTTTATGTTAAAATAAACTCTAAAATAAGTTTTGCTAGTATTTCATTTTAGAGGCAGGGAGCAGGCCAGCAAGCATGCAAATATCAGATGAACCATATTCTATGACACAGGGCCCCAAAACAGAAACAATTTCATAATTTAGGGAACTCGATTCCGATTGCCTTATTTCTATTAAAAAGAAAAAAAGGAAAAAAGATATACTTTACTGATTTTGCTATTCCATTTTCCTTTTTAATAGACCTGGAAAGAAACCCAAGTTTATTAAACTTTTCATTTTCTCTAGGGTTCATACACACTGACAATAAATTTAGATTGCTTTATTTTATTTATTCTATTTATTGTTTCCCCCATTTTCTTCCTAACAACACACACATTCCACAAACAATTGTCCTTTGTATTTGTAGATTAGACTATTCACTGTCAATTATTGACTGTAAAATATTTGTACCTTAGTGGAGAAGTTTTTTATTATTTTACCTTAATATTTAATATGTGTTTCCTATAACTTGAATACTTAAAAATTTTTATAAATCAAAGTTATCTATAGTTAAATGTAGTCTGGAAATGGTTTCTTCTCTTTTTAGGCACAATTATCTAAGACAAACAAGTTAAAGACAAGTAACTGTATTATCACAGAACCCAAATTATATTTCTGGGTTCCTAGCAGACATCCAGTGTTATAATTTGGATATTAGAAGAATGACAAGCATTTAAATGTATAGCAAAGATAGGAAATCAACAGAATTATTTTTGGTTGGACTTACATTGCTTTTATGTTTGTTTATTTTTCAAATGCTTAACAGTCCTATGGACTTCCACTGCAGATAGTCACACCCTATGTATTTATATATAAAATACAAAATAAAGCAAATCCATTAAAAATCAATATATTTACAATTGGTAAGTCAACTATTCTGAAAAAAGATATTAAGAAAGACCTACTTATGTATATTTTAAACTTATTTAAAGAAAACACTCAAATACAACTCTACGTAGGTAGTTGCTATAGGCATTTTAAATGTAAGAATTTAAGAGCCCCTCTAAGGTTTTAAGGTAACTGAGACTTTATTCATTTAAGAATAAAGGGCTTCTTAATTTCTGATATAATGAAACATACATGGTCAGGGAAAGAGACTCATCAACCAATGGTACTTAAAAATAAGTGGATGGGATAAACACATATTAGAATGGTAGAAATTTAAGACCTCTAATTTACAATAAGATGAAAAAAGATAAAATATGAAACTTACTACATCAAAATTTAAAAATAACAAGATCATAAAGATTTCATGGATATACTTTAAATCTACGATAAGACTGTTTTTTCTCTATTTGGTAGTTACGTACCAAAAAAAACAAACAAACAACTAACCAATTTGTTCACTTAGTATTTATGTAGCAACTAATAAAAAAAATTAACCCTTACTAAGTTAACCCTTGCATATAGCACTTATTAACATTCCAGAAATAGTTCTCATTGAATCCCACAGCTACCCTTGTACATAGGTACTTCTGTTTGCCTCATTTCATAGGAAACTGAGGCACAGAGGGGTTCATTAGCTAGTTTATGGTCACCCTGTTAATAAGTAGCAGAGCCAAAATTCAAAGGTTTAAATTTTCAGTCTAGCATTTTGATAATAACTTGACACACCACAGAATACAAAATACTTAACTCTGTGTGGGAATTATTCTCCCCCAGTTAAAATAATGTTATCTGGTTATAAATGAATTCCATAGTAACTTACTTTCTGATATAAAAAGAAATGATACAATATTATTAAATCATCACAGAAAAAATAGGGAACATAAAGCCAAGGTCATTTACTTCAAATACTTAACAGAATGACCAGATGCCCCAAATTCTTCACATATGTAAGCAATTTTCTTACAAACAAAACACAAACACACCTCTACAGGAGATGGCTTCCCTCCAATTGTACTTTTGAAGTTAGTCTCAAAGTCTAAAAGAAATGTAGAAATTGGCCAAAGGACCATTTCCCCTTAACACCCAGAGGCTTATTATTTAAGAATGAGTTCTTTTTTAAAGTCATGAAAACACTACAACTCTATTCTGATTGCTTTAAAAACAAACCACGTTATAAATCTAATCATAAAAATACCCCAAAAAATTCTGTCACGATTTTTACATAGAAGAACAGAAAGTATTTTACAATTTGTTAAAAAAATGTCCATTTTCATATACTAGAACTGTGGTTTTTAAAGTTTGAAAGTATGGTCTACGGACCAACAACATCTGCATCACCTGGGGCCTTGTTTGAAATACAAATGATTAGGACCCACTGCAGATTTACTGAATCAGAAACTCTGTGGGTGTGCCCAACAATCTGTCTTAACAAGCCCTTAGTTTGATTGTGGTGCAGGCCAAAGTTTGAAAACTACTATGATAGAGTAAGATGGAGAGTAAATACTTAATAGATGCAGAGCAGAAATGTCTTGTATTAATCAAACAGTAGATACAATCATGTTTGAAAATAGAAGGACATATTTAACATTAAGTTGAAATTCAGCCAGAAAACACTTTTTGGGGAGGTAAAGGAAACAATATGACAAGTGGTAAGATAAGTTTGCATATGATTCTGAGGTTTATGGCTTCCTTCAAAAAAAAAAAAAAAAAAAAAGACTCTTTTCCCTGTATCACTGATCACTGCCTACTCTTCATTCTCTCCCTAACTTTTCTCCTCATGCAAAAGTTTAAGGTAAGATTCTTGTGTCTAGATATTAATTCTGCTTTGTGGCTTATTAAATTCTGCATTTAAATTCACATTAGAATTACAGACTATGGAACCCTTTCTCTTCAAAAGTACTATAAATATGGTATATATATTCTATTGTAATTTCCTGTGCTTTAAGACCAATGACAAGAGTATCTCAAGAACAGAGAAATCAGATAATTTTGAATTACATTAACAAAGTACATCAGACCAGAAGCAATGCTAAGAGTTAAAGTTCTGCTATCACCTCCTTTGGCAACACACCTGAAGTTCAACTTGTATCACAGACCACTAACAAAAGCAAAATTATCTTCTGGACTAGTTCAATCTCATTTTATATCATGTTTGTATAAATCCAAAGAAAAGAAGTCAAGAAACATTTTTTATATAACAATTCTTCCACAGCAAAGTTTTTACATTCTTAGAACCACAAGTCGCTTGTTCTGCCTTACAAAATTATAAAAATAATGTAAAACACAGTGAAAAAGACGAATGATAATACAAATAGCCTACTTCTTGAATATGAGAAAAGCACATACTATCTCACCTCTGGAGTGACATCTCGTGGTGCAAACCCTGTTCCTCCAGTTGTTAATATCAAGTTAAGTTCCTTTTCATCACACCAATCTATCAGGGTTTCCTGAAAGAAAATGGTAACACTGTCACAGGCAGAAGAATTTACCAGCCCACTTAAGACATCCACATACCAAATACCTCATATACAGTGAGGAAACACAGATTCATTTCAGCAATCAAGAAGAAAATTTTGAAGCTCAATTCATGGAACAGATTTGTTATTGATCGAAACACACTGCAGTTTCAGGTATTTATGCAGTATAAAAAATGAGGAAGAAAGCATCAAATTCTTAAAAATAAATGAAACACAGGAAATACTATAAATTAAGAGCTTATAAAAAAAGTCTAATATTGGAAAAAAGTCCAATATTGGATATTTAATAAAATCTAAGAGGGAAAAGAAGGGCAATCCAACAAAGATTATAAATTGTCTTTTTTTTTTTTTTTAATTTCTCCATTTTTCTCTATCCAAGTCCACCCAGATCCGATACAGTCTAGGCTTACTTTATCTTTCTTTCTACATCTCTGCAGTGGTTTCTGAAATAAGTTCAGTCTGAAGACTAGATATGGTTCAATTAGGGTTTTGTTTTTTTAATTATATAATAAACAGACATTTGATGATATAAAGAGGATAGGTTATACAGTAGTGCTAATATCGTTAACTTTCATAGCAGAAGTTTGACCAACTCCAAAGTTTAAAAAGATAGTAAAAAATATGACTAATGGGGTGCTTGGGTGCAAGCGTCTGCCATCCACTCAGGTCATGATCCTGGGGGTCACGGGATTGAGCTCCGCATCGGGCTCCTTGCTCAGCGGGGAGCCTGCTTCTCCCTCTCCCATCCCCCTGCTTATGTTGCCTCTCTTGCTGTGTCTCTCTCTGTCAAATAAATAGATAAAATCATTTTAAAAAATGACTAACTTATTAATAATTTTCCTTATTTTTAAACTTGAGATCTGTTTAGCACATATCTTATAATATGTTCTCACATTCGCTTTCTCTTTTTTTTTTTTTAAGATTTTTATTTATTTATTTGACAGACAGAGATCACAAGTAGGCAGAGAGAGAGAGAGAGGGGGAAGCAGTCTCCCTACAGAGCAGGGAGACCGCTTGATCCCAGGACCCCGAGATCATGACCTGAGCTGAAGGCAAAGGCTTAACCCACTGAGCCACCCACTTTCTTTTTTTTCTATTTAAATGAAATAAAATGCTTCTGTTTTAGCTTGAGAGTACTATTTTGGTTTTGTATAGTTATTTCTTTCACTCAGTTAAGCATTCATACATTCTTCTATTTGTAACATAGGAATAGAAAGATGAAACGTTTTATAACTTATAATAGTTATTTCTGGATAATTAGATTTGTAGTACATTTTAATTTTAATTCCTTTCACATTTTTCAAATTCTTTAAAAATTGCAGGTATTAGTGAAAAAAATAAAGGGATTTTACAAATCAAATTTTCTGGTATTTGTTCTTTATTTTGATAACCTTAGTGTCTTATTTCCCCCTCATTTTCAGGCAGCTCAGAAACAAATTTTATATTCAACAACTAAGTATATTCTACTGTAGTAGGTTAAATACAGCCACATATTCTTTATAAATCCTCCTGTCAAAAGGTGGAGTCTATTTTCATCAATTCTACATCTGGGACAGAATTATAACTCTGATGAGGGCAAAAATCATGGTGTATGAGTTCTGAAGCCACGTTCTCAAAATGTCTCACATTTTCTACTGTCACTCTCTTGGTAAACTTCTATTATCATGAAAGGAAATCCGGTCTAAATAACGGAATGAAGAGAACATGTAGAGAGAAAGCTCAGTGAAACAGATAGCACCAAGGCCCCAGACATCTGTATGATGCTATCTTAGATTTTCCAGCCTCAGTTGCAAATTATTTCAGCCAAATGAATGACACCAAGTAAAACCAGAAGAAAATACACCTAGCTAAGCCCAGAAAACCCACAGATTTGTGAGAAATAATAAATCTTTGCTGTCACTAAGTCTTATGGTGGTTTTAATGAAATGATACAGTACAAATACAACTACTTTCCTAGTTAGTATCTTTGCATCCTCCTCTTTTTTAGGCTATTTTCAATTTATATTTTATTATATTTTATTAGTCATAAGTCTACACATCCTTCACAAAAATCTTCAAAATAGTTTTGAAAGTAAACTTGATGTGAATTAGGTTTAAATAAATTACCATGAAGTCTCAATTTTAATCTTTCAGTTTAAGAAACATACCAATGCCTAAAACAGTATGGAGGTTCCTCAAAAAGTTGAAAATAGAGCTATCCTATGACCCAGCAATTGCACTATTGGGTATTAACCCCAAAGATACAAATGTAGTGATCCGAAGAGGTACCTGAACCCCAATGTTTATAGCAGCAATGTCCACAACAGCTAAACTATGCAAAGAGCCCAGATGTCCGTCGACAGAAGAATAAAGATGATGTGGGATATATATACAACGGAATACTACTCAGCCATAAAAAATGTAATCTTGCCATTTGCAATGACATGGATTGAACTAGAGGGTGTTATGCTATGTGAAATAAGTCAAATCATGAAGACAATTATATGATCTCATTCATATGTGGAATTTAAGAAACAAAACAGAGGATTATAGGGGAAGGAAGGGAAAAATAAAACAAGACAAAATCAGAGAGGGAGACAAACCGTAAGAGACTCTCAATCATAGGAAACAAACTGAGGGTTGATGGAGGGGGTGTGGGGTAACTGGGTGATGGACATTAAGGAAGGCATGTGATATAATGAGCACTGGGTATTATATAAGACTGATTAATCACTGACCTCTACCTCTGAAACTAATACACATATGTTAGGTAGGTGAATTTAAATTAAAAAAAACAAAACAAAACAAATCAACCATACCAATGACTAGTATGTGCCAGGAAAATGTGGGAATGAAAAAAAATGCAATGACAAATGTACTTTATGTCAATGAGCTCAGAAGTATGAATAAATTAATTTGGTACCTCAATATATCATGGATAGTGCTATGGAAGTGCTATGAAAGAAGTGTAACCATCTTAAGAAAATTGTTTTGCATATATCATATGTCTTTATGAATATTTAACATTTTTCTTACAATGACCAGAATGAAAACCATCACTACAGAGATCTTTAGCAATATTTTTTCTCTTGCAGAAGACTATAGAACCCAAAAAAGAGAAAAATGGGACAGTAATAGTGCTAAGAAGAAGTAAATTTAGACAAGCCAACATTCTACACATCTACTTAGAGTCTCATACTCATCTGTTGCAATAGATTTTTTTTCCTTTCTTTACATTTATTGATGGAAACATGAATCACCGAATTAAGCAGACCTCAGCAATATAAAATCACTTGAGAAATGTCACATTTTTCTTTGTTTTTTTAAAGAGTCTGATATTGAGCCCCCCATCGGGCTCTCTGCTCAGTGGAGCCTGCTTCCCCTCTCTCTGCCTGCCTCTCTGCCTACTTGTGATCTCTCTTTCTGTCAAAAAAAAAAAAAAAAAAAGAGTCTGATATAACCACCTAAGAAATTCCTATCTATACTTAATGAGATACAGCATTAGGACACCTTATTAAAGTCTCCTCTGACTCTCCCAGGCGATTTGTTCCTTGTGTGTAATAGCAGTCATTCCTTTGGGATAGCACTTTTCATATTTTACCAAACTTTTCTTGTTTATATGTCTCTATCTCTGTAAGAGTAAACTCCAAAATTCTGATTGTACATCTGTATTAGTAAAGCAATTTCTGAATGTTAACAGACATTTCTATCAGTAAAGCAAATTCTGAATAATATGCTAAAACGCATTCATCATGTCACACAAGAAATTTTAAAAGATGCGAAAAAGACAATGTAATACTTAAAATAGCTTTGATTTTAGTAATTGTGCAAAAATATTTTTCTCACCAATAATTAATGCACATAATATGATTGAAAATGCATTATTTTAGAAAATCTTGGTTTGACATTTTCTGATACAGTAATTAAAAAGTAAAATAAAAAATAAATACACTGCAATGAAAGAAATAGATTAGCTATACTAACAAGATCACTTACACGGCATTCATTTTTCAATCTCATCTACCAAATACTCAAATGACTTTTTGAAATGGGGTTAGTAAACTTCCACTTTTCATGATATTAATTAGTTGTTCTTATAAAATAATTGGGGGTGGGGTGGGAAGATGGGCAAAATGGGTGAAGGGGAGTGGGAAATATAGATTTTAGCTATGAAATGAATAAGTCATAGGGATAAAAGGTACAGCATAGGAAATATGTTCAATGGTATTATAAAGACATTGTATGCTGACAGATGATGGCTACACTTGTAAGCACAGCAGAAGGTACAGACTTGTTGAATCACTATGTTGTACACCTGAAACTAATGTAACATTGGGTGTCAATTATACTTTAATGAAAAAACATAAAATAATTGCAAGGCGTAACTGTAAAAATATTATTAACAAATGGGTTCAAAATCAAGTAAAACTCTTCAAAAGGAACATTTTCAAATGGCTAAGGATCTTCATTTCTTAGTTTTTTAAGTGTGCAGCTATTAGTTTTCATAAATGACACAAATAATTTCCACTAACAAAATAGCAATCTATAAGCAATTTTAAGTATCTAAGTATCTTAATGTAAGCATGATTTTATATTTTATGGAAATTTTCCCAAGATCTTCATGTCTTTTCCCCCAAAGCTATCTACTGAATTAACTTCTCATTTATTTTTCTAGGCAGATTCTGTCCATTTTCTCTTCTCTATTCATGTTATCTGAGCTAGAAATCTCCCTCTCTTGTCCTTTTTGGCTCTGGGAATCTACTCCAAATCACTTTAAAATTAGAATTCTAAAAATATATTTCTTTAAAACCTTCCCCCCAAAACCCACTTTTCTCCACTGGAGAAAACACCAACACATTTCCTAAATATTTGTAAATGTAGTTGAAGCTTACACCAAGTCCTTCAAAAAACAAATGCAAATACTCAACAAGATCCTAGCTAATAGAGTCCAAAACCACATTAAAAAGATTATCCACCATGAACAGGTGGGATTAATCTATGGGATGCAAGGGTGGTTCAGCATTTGCAAATCTATCAATGTGATAGAACAAATCAATAAGAGAAGAGAGAAGAACCACATAGTCCTCTCACTTGATGCAGAAAAAGCATTTGACAAGATACAGCATCCGTTCCTGATCAAAACTCTTCAAAGTATAGGGATAGAGGGAACATTCCTCAACTTCAAAAAATCTATCTATGAAAAACCCACAGCAAATATCATTCTCAATGGGGAAAAGCTGATAGCCTTCCCTTTGAGATCAGGAACATGACAAGGATGCCCACTCTCCCCACCATTGTTCAACATAGTACTAGAAGTCCTAGCAACAGCAATCAGACAACAAAAAGAAATAAAAGGTATTCAAATTGGCAAAGAAGACAAACTCCCCCTCTTCACAGATGACTTGATACTTTATACGGAAAACCCAAAAGACTCCACCCTCAAACTACTAGATCTCATACAGCAATTCAGTAATGTGGCAGGATACAAAATCAATGTACAGAAATTGCTTTCTTATACACTAACAATGAAAAAATAGAAAAGGAAATTAGAGAATTGATTCCATTTATAGCACCAAGAACCATAAGATACCTGGGAATAAACCTAACCAAAGAGGTAAGGGATCTGTACTCGAGGAACTACATAACACTCACAAAAGAAATTGAAGAAGACTCAAAAAGATGGAAAAGCATTCCATGCTCATGGATCAGAAGAATAAACATTGTTAAAATGTCTATAATGCCCAGAGCCATCTATACTTTCAATGCCATCCCGAGCAAAATTCCACTGGCATTTTTCAAAGTGCTGGAACAGACAATCCTAAAATTTGTACGGAACCAGAAGAGGCCCCGAATTGCTAACGAGATGTTGAAAAAGAAAAACAAAACTGGGGTCATCGTGTTGCCTGATTTCAAGCTTTACAACAAAGCTATGATCACCAAGACAGCATGGCACTGACACAAAAACAGACACATAGACCAGTGGAACAAAGTAGAGAGCCCAAATATGGACCCACACCTCTATGGTCATAAATAATCTTCGACAAAGCAGGAAAAAATATCCAGCGGAAAAAAGACAGTCTCTTCAATAAATGGTGCTGGGAAAACTGGACAGCTATGTAGAGAAGAATGAAACTTCACCATTTTCTTACACCATACACAAAAATAAACTTGAAATGGATAAAAGACCTCAACGTGAGGCAGGAATCTATCAAAACCTAGAGGAGAACATAGGCAGTAACCTCTTCAACATCAACTACAGCAACTTCTCTCAAGACAAGTCTCCAAAGGCAAAGGAAACAAAAGTGAAAATGAACTTTTGGGACTTAATCAAGATCAAAAGCTTCTGCACAGCAAAGGAAACAGTCAACAAAACAAAGAGGCAACCCACGGAATGGGAGAAGATGTTTGCAAATGACCCTATAGATGAAGGGCTGATATCCAGGATCTATAAAGAACTCCTCAAACTCAACACACATAAAATAGATAATCACATCAAAAAATGGTCAGAAGACATGACCATTCTTCTTCTCCAAAGAAGACATACAAATGGCTAACAGACACATGAAAAAATATTCATCATCATTAGCCAACAGGGAGACTCAAATCAAAAACACACTGAGATACCACCTTACACCAGTTAGAATGGCCAAAATTAATAAGACAGGACACAACAATTGTTGGAGAGGATGTGGAGAAAGGGGAACCCTCTCATACTCTTGGTGGGAATGGAAGTTGGTACAGCCACTTTGGAAAACAGTGTGGAGATTCCTTAAGAAATTAAAAATAGAGCTACCCTATGACCCTGCAATTGCACTATTGGGTATTTACCCAAAATGTAAAGATGTAGTGAAAAGAAGAGCCATCTGTATTCCGGTGTTCATAGCAGCAATGGCCATAGTCGCCAAAGTGCGGAAAGAACCAAGATGCCCTTCAACAGAATAATGGATAAAGAAGATATGGTCCATATATGCAATGGAGTATTATGTCTCCATCAGAATACCCAACTTTTGTATGAACATGGATGGGACTGGAAGAGATTATGCTGGGTGAAAGAAGGTATGCACATTTAATTATCACATGGTTTCACTTACTTGTGGAGCCTAAGGAATAAGACAGAAGACATTGGGAGACGGAGAGGAGAAGTGAGTTGGGGGAAATTGGAGGGGGAGACAAACCATGAGAGACTATGGATTCTGTGAAACAAACTGAGGGGTTTGGGGATGGGTGGTGTGAGCCTGGTGGTGGGTATTATGGAGGGTGTATTGCATGGAACATTGGGTATGGTGCATAAACAATGAATTTTGGAACACTGAAAAAAATTAAATTAAACTAAGTTAAAAAAAAAACCCATCAATTGTTTTTCAAAGAAATGGAACAAATAATCCTAAAATTTATATGGAATCAGAAAAGACCCCAAATAAGCAGAGGAATGCTGAAAAAGAAAACCAAAGCTGGCGACATCATGATTCCGGACTTCAAGCTCTATCACAAAGCTGTAATCATCAACACAGTATGGTACCAGCACAAAACAGACCCATAGATCAAAGGAACACAATAGAGAGCCCAGAAATAGACCCTCAACTCTATGGTCAACTAATCTTCGACAAAGCAGGAAAGAATGTCCAATGGAAAAAAGACAGTCTCTTCAACAAATGGTGTTGGAAAAATTGGACAGCCACATGGAAAAGAATGAAACTGGACCACTTCCTTACACCACACACAAAAATAGACTCCAAATGGATGAAAGCCCTCAATGTGAGACAGGAATCCATCAAAATCCTTGAGGAGAACACAGGCAGCAACCTCTTCGACCTCAGCTGCAGCAACCTTCCTAGAAACATCGCCAAAGGCAAGGGAAGCAGGGGCAAAAATGAACTATTGGGACTTCATTACTATCAAAAGCTTTTGCACAGCAAATGAAACAGGCAACATAATCAAAAGACAACTGACAGAATGGGAGAAGATATTTGCAAATGATATATCAGACAAAGGGCTAGTACTCAAAATCTATAAAGAACATCTCTAACTCAACACCCATAGAACAACTAATCCAATCAAGAAATGGGCAGAAGACATGAACAGGCATTTCTGCAAAAAGGACATCCAAATGGCCAAAAGACACATGAAAAAAGTGCTCCACATCACTCGGCATCAGGGAAATACAAATCAAAACCACAATGAGATACCACCTCACACCACTCAGAATGGCTAAAATTATCAAGTCAGGAAATGACATATGTTGGTGAGGATGTGGAGAAAGGGGAACCTTCCTACACTGTTGGTGGGAATGCAAGCTGGTGCAGCCACTATGGAAAACAGTAAGGAGGTTCCTCAAAAAGTTGAAATTAGAGCTACCCTACAACCCAGCAATTGCACTGCTGGGTATTTACCCTAAAGATACAAATGTAGTGATCCGAAGGGGCATGTACACACAAATGTTTATAGCAGCAATGTTCACAATAGCCAAAGTATGGAAAGAATCTAGATGTCCATCAACAGATGAATGGATAAAGAAGTGATATATATATATATATATATATATATATATATATATATATATAATGGAATACTATGCAGCCATAAAAATAACCCCCAAATCTTGCCATTTGCAACGACATGGATGGAACTAGAGGGTATTACGCTAAGCGAAATAAGTCAATCTGAGAAAGACAATTATCATATGATCTCTCTGACATGAGGAATGTGAGAGGCAGGGTTGGGGGTCCAGGGAGGAAGGGAGGGGAAAGAAATGAAACAAGATGGGACCAGGGAGGGAGACAAACCATAAGAGATTCTTACTCTCAGGAAACAAACTGAGGGTTGCTGGGGAGAGGGGAGGGGAGGTCTAGGGTGGCCGGGTTTTCGATACTGGGGAGGGTATGTGCTATGGTGAGTGCTGTGAATTGTGTAAAAGACTGATGAATCACAGACCTGTACCCCTGAAGCAAATAACACATTATATGCTAATAAATTAAAAAATTAAAAATAAAAAAAGTATAAAGTAAATGAGAACATGAAAAGCATCTACTGTAATTCTGGATACAGAATAAAAACTTAAAAAAAAGGTCCCTGTTTGTATGCACACGTGTACATCCCCACACAGTATGAAACTTCTTAAGGAAGCAAAGATACTTGGTCAAACCACATTACTTATTACAAGCTTCTGTATATACCAATGTGAGAATGTGATGTGACAATACATCTTCATATTGAAATTATATAATGGGCAGGAAATAGAAGAATTCCTGTCACAATTATATCACCTTCTCTCAAACGTCAGTGATACACCTTTGACAAAGTTTTGTATATGATGTGGGTTTTCCTTTGAACATTTTATTCCTGGCTGAGTACAGCTAGACAAAAAATTATATATAGACAAAAAAACATATATTACATAATTACTTTAATTACATTTTACATAATTTATGTAATTACTTTAATTCTAGTTAAAAATCTTAACAAAAATTATCTGGAACAGTTTTATTCATTGGTATTTCACACTATGTAAAATATAACAAGTCTGATTTATAGTAACTCTTACAGTAATAACTGTTACTGTGGTTTTGTTTTCCATTAGAATATGAGCAACGAAAAGACTCTTTAAGATGTTACAATATAATCTAAATGTCTATTAGTGAAAATAGCAGAGGAAATTGATTTTAGTAAGGTTAAAGAAAGTATACTATTGTGGTATAATGTTAGCCAATACGTCTATATAAAAATTTAGCCAATACTTCTATACCTCCTTCAAATTCATTTTGATAAGGAAAAGAAATCCTCTGAAATAAATCTGGAAATGTCTTTCCTTCAAAATTTTTAGAAGCTTCCCTCCCTAAGACATTCATATCATTTTAAAATTATTATTTTTATTATGTTATGTTAGTCACCATACAGTACGTCACGAGTTTTTGATGCAGTGTTCCAAGATTCATTGTTTACATGTTAACACCCAGTGCTCCATGCAATATGTGCCCTCCTTAATACACATCACTGGGCCATTCAAATCATTTATAATGTGACTCCAACCTAACTTTCCAGCCTCATGCTCTGCAATTATTAATAATGGTTGGACTTGTACTCCTCAAAAAACATTTTTTATTAATGTTTAGTGTCATTTTTTACATTTTTTGAAGTCTTTTCCATGATATTCTCCATGAAGATTTCCTTGACCCCCTAGCCAGAGTTAGTCACTGTCTCCTCTGTACTCTAAAAAAATTTTATACATATATTTAATTTAAAAATTAAATTTTATAATAAAATAAAACTGTTTCTTCTATTAGACAATGAACTTTTTCAGGTTTATTCATTTAATCAACAAATATTTACTTAACAACTATATTGAAAAGACTGACAAAATGACCTATTTTAAAATTAAATTATTTCTATTCATCAAAGACACCTTTAAGAAAGTACACAGGGAAGAAACAGACTGGGACGATAAATGTGTAATACATATATCAAACAAAGGACGCATATCTAGAACATTTAGAGAACACTTATTAATAAATAAGAAAAATACACTTAACCTAATCTTTTAAAAGTGAAAGACATGTATAGCCACTTCACAAAAGATGATATCCAAATGGCAATATATAACAATGTCATTGGTCATTGGGAAAACAGAAATTAAAAAAGATGGACAGGGGACGCCTGGGTGGCTCAGTTGGTTAAGCCGCTGCCTCCGGTCATGATCCCAGGGTCCTGGGATCAAGTCCCACATTGGGCTCCTTGCTCAGCAGGGACCCTGCTTCTCTCTCTGCCTCTGCCTACCACTCTGTCTGCTTGTGCTCTCTCTCTCTGTTAAATAAATAAATAAAATCTTTAAAAAAAAAAAGACTGACAGTACTAAATATTAGTGAGAATATGAAGCAAATTGGAGTTCTCATAAAATGATGATGAGACTATAAATATATACATCTGCCGAATCTAGTAAAATTATTCATTTCCATACTCTATGAACTAGTATTTCTGGGTCATATCTAGTCTGCTAAGTGCATATCTAATGTCTATGCATACCTGTTTGCACCAAAAGACATGTTCAAGATCATATCTTATGGCATTATTTATAATAGCTCCAAAACGGGAACAATCCAAATGTACTTTAACAAAACAATAACTACACTTTGTGATAATCAAGGTTCATACCTTTAATCTATAAACTTTTCTTAATTTGCAACTCATATAGAATATTATACTTCAATAAAAAGTTTAATTTATGAAATAGAACACAAATGAAAGCTATGAAACTGGATGACATAACCAAGAGCTTAAATATACAAAAAGAACAAATGTTAAATACACTATTATTATTATTGAATAAATAAATGGGTGAATGAGAGATTTAAGGAAATTTAGGAACAGTATTCCAGATTAAGAGAAGGGAGTATCACAGATGGCCAACAGACACTGAAAAGATGTTCAACATCACTCATCATGGAAATACAAATCAAAACTACACTGGGATATTACCTCACACCTGTCAGAATGGTTAAATGAACAGAGGAAAAAATAGGTGTGGGTGAGGATGTGGAGAAAGGGGAGACCTCTTATACTGTTGGGAATGGAAACTGGTGCAGCCACTCTGGAAAATAGTATGGATGTTCCTCAAAAAGTTAAAAATAGAACTACCTTATGACCCAGCAATTGCACTCCTAGGTAGTTACCCAAAGGATACAAAAATATTAATTTGAAGGGATACGTGCACCCTGATGTTTATAGCAGCATTCACAATAGCCAAATTATGGAAAGAGACCAAATGCCCATTGACTGACGACTGGATAAGGAAGATGTAGTGTGTGCGTGTGTGTGTGTGTGTCTGTGTGTATACACACACCCATATATATGTATCTATGTATCTATGTATATGTGCATATGTCTGGGGAAAACGAGGAAAACCAAGAAACAGATCTTAACTATAGAGAACAAACTAATGGTTATCAGAGGGGATGTCAGTGGGGATTGGTTAAATAGGTGACGGCAATTAAGGAGGGCACTTGTGATGAGCACCATATCCAGGTCCTGTATCTAAGTACTGAATTATTGAATTCTACACTTAAAATGAATATCACAGGGGTGCCTGGGTGGCTCAGTGGGTTAAGGCTCTGCCTTTGGCTCAGGTCATGATCTCAGGGTCCTGGGATCGAGCCCTGTATCACATTGGGCTCGCTACTCAGCAGGGAGCCTGCTTCCCCCGCCCCTCTACCTGCCTCTCTGACTACTTGTGATCTCTCTCTCTGTCAAATAAATAATAAATAAAATCTTTTAAAAAATGAATGTTACACTGTATGTTAACCCCCTAGAATTTAAAAACGGGGGAAAAAAAGTCGGGGGGTTATCAGAAAGTAACATATTGAAGTATATGCTCGTAAGTGGGATTGCGGTATTCATGTAGAAAGACTAGGTGAATACTATCTTATATGTACGCTACCACAACTCTTAAGATCATAAAAGAATCTAGATTCTGAGAGTGAATCTGGATCTACCACTAGTTGCTGTGTGATATTGTGCTTACCTCTTAAACTGTTTGCCTCATTTTTCTCACTTATGAACAGGGACAATAATAATAATACTTACCTCATTTTTTTATAAAAATTAAAACACGTTAGCCTTTCTAAAGCACTTACAATAGTGCTTGACAGATCAAACATTAAGCAAACCATAATTCTGGCAAAAGGATTTTACTTTATAATTTCATTTTACTAAAGCTTAATCAACAAATATATTACTAGATGTGATCAAAGTGTTTCATAAATAAAGGATTTATACACAAAACAAACAGTTTGTCTATATTTTGGCAATAATTAATTTTAAAAATATAAAAAAAAGCTCTGCTTTTGGGCAGAATACAGTAGGTCACAGCAGGTCAACACCCATATAGTAACAAGTAACCAAAATTAGATAATTACAAAAATCTTACTTCTAAAGACATAAGAGAACTACAGAAGCAATAAATTAGTCAAAGTAAAATTCCAGAAATGGGAAAACATTTCTGAGTTAAAGTAACACTGTCTAGTTTTTCACATCTACCCACCAACCCATCCTTACTGGGGTTATTTGATGATTTGGGTCAAAGGGCTGACCATCAGCTTTTCTATGAGAAGAGTCTCTACTGGCAGGAAAATAAACCAGAAAGCTTTTAGGCATTTAGGAATTAGAAATGTGAATACACTTGAACACATGGATATTTTTCTCCTTAGAACAACTAGATTATGGTGCTATATGTAAGGCTTAAAATGAGACAAGATTAAAGACAGTGTAAAATCTTTTGCATTGCTCATAGCACTTAAAAAAACAAAGACCTGCTAGGGAAGTAAGCCTGACCATAGAACAATGCTAGTTTTCCCTTCAAGATATTTGCCAGTTTTTGAGGCTTAAATTGGTTAGGCTGCAGGCAAGTGAGCTAGGCTGGACCCTATGACTATCAGAGCTAAATCTCCTAGTGTCATTCAGGAATAAAGGGATATTAAACACACTATTCTCAACTGAGCTCTAACCCAGATCAGTTCCTGACTGCACTGGAGTGATCAGTTTCTCATACTTTCTGCCTATCAGTAGAAAGGGAGAAAAGGGAGACATTCTATGATGAGTGATAAATTATCTACAAACAATATGATTCTTTAACATATATAATAAATTTATAAAAAATATTTGGCATGCAAGAAAATAGAACTCAATATTAAGATGAAAAAAAGAGATAAAAAAACCCCACAACAGATGCATGCGGAGTTTGTGGACAGGAACTTTAAAGTAAACCATAATTAATATATTCAAGAAAATAGAATATGTTTTTAAAAAAATAATAGATGAAATGATGGAACATTTCAACAGAAAATTAGAATCTAGAAAAAAATTAAATGGATGCATTAGCACATAAAATTACAATATAATGGAACTCAGATCTAAATGGGTAAGTTTATCAGGATTAAAGAATGTAAACATAGGTCGAAAGGAAAAATGCTGTAGAATGCAAGAATATTAAAGACAAATGTAGAGAAAGTAGAAAAAATGAAAAAAAAAAAACCAAAAAAACGATATGTGTGAGACATACTTTCAAAAGGTCTAATATCTGTATAATTAAACCCCAAAAAGAGAAGACAAAATGGGAAGAAGCAATAGTCAAAAGCAATGTTTAAAAATCTCCCTAAGTTATTATGAGAAATGGCAAAAGTAATGATTAGTATTTAAAAAGGTAACAGGTACATGTTGTAATGCACCCTGGGATAAATCACACACACACACACACACACACACAATCCCAGAAAAAAATCCGCCAAAAACCCCCACAATGAACCCACTCAAACTATATATAACTAACAAATTAATAAAAGTAAAAACTAAATAATAAAAGCTATTCTATCAATCAAAAGGAAGATAAAAAAGGAGAGAACACAAACTAATGAGCCAAATAGGAAATAAACAGTAAGAACTACATTAGGGGCACCTGGGTGGCTCAGTGGGTTGAGCCTCTGCCTTCGACTCAGGCCAGGATCCCAGGATCCTGGGATCGAGCCCCACATCAGGCTCTCTGCTCAGCAGGGAGCCTGCTTCCCTTCCTCTCCGCCTGCTGCTCTGCCTACTTGTGATATCTCTCTCTCTCTCTCTCTCTCTGTTAAATAAATAAATAAAATCTTAAAGAAAAAAAAAAAGAACTACATTAATAATTATAATAAATGTAATGGCCTACACGCTGTAAGTGAAAAACAAGTGTTCAGGGAAAAAGTACAAAGATGCTTATAAGAGACATTTATATTTTAAATATAATAACAAGAAAAAACAAAAGTATATGACAGAAAAAGAAATGTTATGCAAACATCAACCAAAGTAAAGTAGTTGTAGCAATATTATATCAAACCAAGTAGACTATAAGGCAAGAAATGTTAGATGAAGAATATATTGCATCGATAAAAGATTCAATTCAATAAGCAGATATAAAAATATTTATAAACAAATAATAACATAGCTACAAAAAATATAAGGAAGAATTTGATAGAATTAAAAGGAGAAACAGACAAATCTCCCTCATAGTTATTTATATACAACACTAAATTCGAACTGCAGAAGGTATAGATTTTTTCAAGTGCAAATATAAAATTACCAAAATAGACAATACACTGGACCAAAAAGCTGCTGCTCAAGGGTCTTGCTTCTACCCAGCCTAAAAGTAGTTGATAAATGAGATTCTTCCTCTTGGAACACTGAGAGATCTTGAAAGATCCTCATAAACAAGGACATATCAAAAATAAATCAGCATATGTAGACAATCACAAAGGTTCAAGAGATAACCAAGAACAAGTGCAAAGGTGAATGAAAAGGTTCATCACCATGTACACCAGACAACTCCTTCAAGACTGAGAGGAGGTAGCTATTTTGTCTAATACATAGAATCAAACACAGTTAAGCAAAATGAAGAAAAAGGAAAATATCTTCCAATTGTGAAAACAAGATAAAACTCAAAGAAGGCCATAATGTTACAGAGATAAATTATCTGATAAAGAAATCAAAATAATGGTCATAAAGGTACTCACTAAACTCTCAGGAAAAGAATGGAAGGACAGAGTGAAAACTTTAACTAAGATACAGAAAATATAAGAAAGTGTCAAACAGAGGACACAGAACTAAAAAAATATAGTAACTGAATTGAAAAATACACTACAGGAGTTCAACAGTTAACTACTGAAATGAAGAATGGATCAGTGAGCTGGAAAACAAAGCATTAACACCCAGACATGGCAGCAAATAGAAAAAGGACTTTTATAAAATGAAGATAACTTAAGAGACTGATAGAACAACATTAAGTGGAATAACATTTGTGAAGGAGAAGAGAGAGAGAGAGAGAGAAACGGACAGAAAAGAAATAGTTAGGAAAAAAATAGTTGCTATAATTCTCTAACATGGGGAAGGAAATAGACATCTATGTCCAGAAAGCCAAGAGAATTAAAAAAAAAAAAAAAAAGACCCAAAGAGATCCACACCAAGACATATTCTAATTAAAATATAAAAGTTAAAGATAAAGAGAGAATCTGAAAGGTGGCAAGAGAAAAGCAACTTGTTAAATACAAGGAAAACCTAATAAAGCTATCAGCAGATTTCTCAGGCAAACCTTTGAGGTCAGAAGAAAGTGACATGATATAATTTAAAGTCCTAAAAGGAGAAATTCAAACTAAGAAATCCCTACCTGACAAGATTATCATTCAGAATTGAAGGAGAGATAAGAATTCTTCAGAGAAGCAAAAGCTTAAGGTGTTCATCACCAATAAACTGGCCTTATAAGAAGGGTTAAAGGGAATTTTTTAAATAGCAAAGAAATGGCACTAAATAATAAGAAAATATATGAAAGTAAAAATCTCACCAGAAAAGATACCTATATATAAAGATAGTAGAAATCACTTATGAGGGGCGCCTGGGTGGCTCAGTGGGTTAAGCCTCTGCCTTCGGCTCAGGTCATGATCTCAGGGTCCTGGGATCGAGTCCCGCATCAGGCTCTCTGCTCTGCGGGGAGCCTGCTTCCTCCTCTCTCTCTCTCTGCCTGCCTCTCTGCCTACTTGTGATCTCTGTCTGTCAAATAAATTTAAAAAAAATTTAAAAAAAAATTTCTAAAAAAAAAAAAAAAAAAAAAAAAAAGAAATCACTTATGAATCTACTCTAAAGGGTAAAAAGAAAAGTAACATAATTAAACTAAAATAGTTAAGGCACACATACAATAAAAAGAGGTAAAATAGGTAAAATGTGTCTTTAAAAACATTAAACTTGGGGCACCTGGATGGTTTAGTTGGTTAAGCATCCGCCTATAGTTCAGGTCATGACCCCAGGGGCCTGAAATCAAGCCCCACATCTGGCTCCCTGCTCAGCTGGAAGCCTGCTTCTCCCTCTCCCTCTGCCATTCCCCTGGCTTGTGCTCTCTGGCTCTCTATCTCTGTCAAATTAAAAAAAAAAAAAAATCTTAAAAATAAGTAAATAAAAATAAAAATATAAAACTTCAGGAGAAGTTGTAAAAATATAGTTTTGGAATGTGTTCAAATTTAAGTTGCTATCAACCTAAATATACTGAATATAGTTCTATACTTATAATGTTATATGTGAACCTCACGGTAACCACAAAGCAAAAACTTATAGTAAATATACAAAAGATAATATAAAATAATCTAAAAAAAAAAAAAACTAGAGAAAGACAACATACCACAAGAGACAAGAAACAGAGAAGAACTACAAAAACAGGCAGAAAACAATGAACAAAATGGCAGTAAGTATACACCAATCAATAATTACTTTAAATGTAAATGGACTAAATGCTCCAATCAAAAGATGTGAAGTGACTGAAAGGACAAAAACAAAACAAAACAGACAAAACAAGATTCATCTACATACTTTCTACAAGAGACTCACTTTGGAAGTAAAGACATATACTGACTGAAAATGAAGGGATATAAAAAGATATCCATGCCAATGCAAATAGTATAGCTATACTCATATCAGACAAAACAGATTTTAAAACAAATACTGTAATAAAAGACAAAGAAGGGCATTACATAATGATAACACAGTAGGAAGATACAACATTTATAAATATATAAGTACCCAACATAGGAGCACCAAAATAATACAGCTATTATTAGCAGACCTAAAGGGTGAAATTGACAACATAATAATAAGAGGTGACTTTTAACACCCTACTTACATCAAAAGATAAATTATCCAGACAGAAAATCATAAGGGAGCATCAGCCTTGAACAACATATTAGATCAGATGGACTTATTATTTATATATAGAACTCTCCATCCAAAAGCAGCAAGTAACACATTCTTCTCAAGTGCACATAGAACATTCTCCAGGACACTCCACATGTTAGGTCATAAGACAAGCCTCAATGAATTCAAGAAGACTGAAATCATATAAAGTATCTTTTCTTACCACAATGATGTGAACTAGAAATCAATTATAAGAAGGAAACTGGAAAAAAATCACAAAAACATGGAGATTAAACAACACATTACTGAACAACCACTGGGTCATCAAAGAAACAAAAAGAAGAGAAGCAGTAACAACAAAAAAAACTAACCTCAAGAAAAATGAAAACAAAAAAAAGGAAATACCAAAATCTACTGCATGCAGCAAAAGCAGTTCTAAGTGAGACATTCATAGCAAAACAAACCTACTTGAGGAAACAAGAAAAATCTCAATCTAAATTTACACATAAAGGAACCAGAAAAAGAAGAATAAATCAAGCCCAAGAGTAGTATAAGGAAGGATATAATAACTAACAGAATGAGATAAATGAAATAAAGACTAAAAAGACAAAAGGAAAGATCAATGAAACTAAGAGCTGGTTCTTTGAAAAAAAAAAAACAAACAACAAACTGACAAAACTTTAGCTTGATACTCCCAGGAAACAAAGAGAGTGGGCTCAAATAAATCAGAAATGAAGAGGAGAAGTTACAACTTATACCACAGAACTACAGAGGATCATAAGAGATTACTATGAACAAATACATACCAACAAATTGGACAACCTAGAAAAAAAATGATACATACCTAGATATATACTATCTTATAGGAGTGAATCAGGAAGAAATAGATAACATAAATAAAGTGATCACAAGTAAGGATATTTAATCAGTAATCAAAAACATCCCCAAAGTAAAAGTCAAGATCCCATGGCTTCACTGGTAAATTCTATCAAACATTCAAAAATGATTTAATGCCTATCCTTCTCAAACTTCTCCAAAAAGCTGAATAGGAAGAAATGCTTTCAAACTCATTTTACAAGACCAGCATTACCCTGACATCAAAACCAGATAAGGACACTGCAAAAAATAAAAATTATAATCCAATGTTCTTGATAGAGATGCAAAAATCTTGACCAAAATATTAGCAAACTGAACAGGAATACATTAAAAATATCATACACCATGATCAAAGTGGAGCTATATTCCAGGGATACAAGAATGGTTCAACATTCACAAATTAATCAACATTACACCCATTAACAAAATGAAGGAAAAAAATCACATAATCATCTCAGTAGATGCATAAAAAGCACCTGACAAAATGCTCCACTTATAATAAAAGCCCTCAGAAAGTGGATATAGAGGGAATGTATCTCAACATAATAAAGGGCATATATGTCACACCCATAGCAAATATCATACTCAACAGTGAAAAGCTCAAACTTTTTTTTTTTTTTTAAGATTTATTTATTTATTTGACAGAGAGACACAGAGAGAAGGGGGGGAGCAAAAGCAGGGGGAGTGGGAGAGGGAGAAGCAGGCTTCCCACCGAGCAGGGAGCCCGATGTGGGCATTGATCCCTGGACCCTGGGATCATGACCTGAGCTGAAGGCAGATACTTAATGCTTAAGACTGAGCCACCCTGGTGCCCAAGCTCAAAGTTTTTTTTATCTAAGATCAAGAATAAGACAAGATGTCAACACTTACTGGTTTTATTCAAAATAGTATTAAAAGCCTTAGCCACAGCAATTAGGTAAGAAAAGAAATAAAAGTTACCCAAATTAAAAAGGAAGAAGCAGAACTACCACTCTTTGCATGACATACTATATATATAGAAACCCTAATACTGCACCAAAAAATTATTAGAATAAAGTAATTCAGTAAAGCTTCAGGATATGAAATTATTATGCAAAAATCTGTTAAATTTCTATACACTAATAATGAATTACCAGAAAAAAAAATCAACAAAAAATCCCCTTTACAATTGCAGTCAAAAGAATAAAATGCCTAGGAATAAATTTAACCAAAGAGGTGAAAGACCTTTAAACTAAAAAATGTAAGAAGCTGATGAATGAAATTGAAGAAGACACAAAAATGGAAATATCATTCTAGGCTCATGGACTGGAAGAATATTATTAAAATGTCTGTACTAACCAAAGCAATTTACACATTTAATGCAATCCCTATAAAATAACACCATCATTTTTCACAGAGCTAGAACAAATAATCCTAAAAGTTGTATGGAACTACAAAAGACCCCAAATAGCCAGAGCAATCTTGAAAAAGAAAAAGCTACAAGTATCACAATTCCAGGCTTTGAGTTAAATCACAAAGCTATGGTGATAAGACAGTATGGTACTGGCATAAAAACAAACACACAGATCGATGGAACAGAATAGAAGATCCAGAAATGAACCCACCACTATATGGTCAACTAATCTTCAACAAAGCAGGTAAGAATCTCCAAAGGAAAAAAGATTCTCTTCAACAAACGCTGCTGAGAAAACTGGACAACATGCAAAAGAATGAAACTGGACTGCTTTCTTATACCATATACAAAAATAAATTCAAAATGGATGAAAGGCCTATATGTGAGACAGGAATACATCAAAATCCTAGAGGAGAACATAGTAGTATCCTCTTTCACCATCAACTGTAGCAACTTCTTACTAGATATGTTTCCTGAGGCAAGGGAAACCAAAGCCAAAATAAACCACTGGAACTTCATCAAAATAAAAAGCTTCTGCACAGTAAAGGAAACAATCACCAACAAATTAAAGGCAACCTATGGAATGGCAGAAGATATCAGCAAATGACATAACTGATATGTATCTGATATATATTTAGATATAGTATCTAAAATCTATAAAGAACTTGTCAAACTCAACACCCCAAAAACAAATAATCCAGTTAAGAAAAGGGCAGAAGACATGAATAGACATTTTTCTAAAGACATCTAGATGGCTAAGAGACACATGAAAAGATGCTCAACATCACTCATCATCAGGGAAATACAAATCAAAACTAAATGAGATACCATCTCATACCAGTCAGAATGGCTAAAATAGAGTTAATTTTTGTATAAGTTGTGAGATTTAGGTTGTTTCTTTTTTTTCTTTTTGGTTATGGATATCCAATTGTTCCAACATTATTTGTTGAAAAGGTAATTCATTGAATTGCTTTTGCAGCTTTATTTAAAAATCTATTAAACCTATCTATGGGGATGCCTGAGTTGCTTAAGCATCTGCTTTCGGCAAGGGTCATGATCCCAGGGTCCTGGGATAGAGACCCACATTGGGCTTCTTGCTCAGTAGAAAGCCTGCTTCTCCCTCTGCCTGCCACTCCCCCTGCTTATGCACGCTCTCTCTCTAATAAATACATAAAGTCTTAAAAATACAGAACATATCTGTGTAAGTCTTTTTTTTTTTTTTTAAAGATTTTATTCACTCATTTTACAGACAGAGATCACAAATAGGCAGAGAAGCAGGCAGAGACAGAGGAGGAAGCAGGCTTCCTGCTGAGCAGAGAGCCAGATGCAGGGCTTGATCCCAGGACCCTAGGATCAGGACCCGAGCTAAAGGCAGAGGCTTTAACCCACTGAGCCACCCAGGCATCCCCATATCTGTGTAAGTCTTATGGGTTGTTTATTCTGTTTCATGTGTCTTTCTGCCAATACTACACTATCTTGATTACTGTAAATCTCATCACTAGAAAGAGTCCTTCCACTTTGTTCTTTTTCAAAATTATATTACCTGTTCTAGGACCTAAGCTTTTCCATATAATTTAAGAATAAATTATATAATTGTATGTCTACAAAAAAAAAAACTTGTTGGGTTTTTGATAGGAATCACATAAACCTATATACGAACAGGGGAAGAACTGACATCTTTAGTATGTTCAATCTCTCAGTTCATGAACATAGCTTGTCTGTCCATTTCTTTAGGCGTCCCTTTATTTCTTTAGCATTTTGTAGTTTTCAGCATACAGATTTAACATAGGTATATTCTTCAGTGTATACCTAAGTATTCAACTTTCTTTGGAGAGATGGTAAATAGTACTGTTTTAAATTTCAGTTTCCAACTGTTGTCAGCATATAATAATGCAATTGGTGTTTTTGTGTGTGCCTGTTGATCTACATTCCTCAAATTAACTCACTTGACTTATTAGTTGTAGGAATTTTTCTATAGATACTTTTTCTATGTAGACAATGATACAGTTTGCAAATAGGGGGTTTTGTTTCTTAATCGCCAAACTTTGTGCCTCTTAATACTTTTCTTGCCTTATTGTACTACTTAGAGCTTCTAGTACTCAGTTGGGAAAAAGTAGTGAGAGCAGACAACCTTGCTTTGCTCCTGATCTTAGGAGGAGAGCATTCATTTATTTTTTTCACCATTAAGTATGTTTTTAAGCAGTAAGTTTTTTGTACATGTTCTTTATCAAGTTCAGGAAGTTTCCTTCTATTCCTGGTTTGCAGAAAATTTTTTTTTAAATCATGAATGGATTTTAGATTTTGTCAAACACTTTTTCTGCATCAATTGATATAATCATAAAACTTTCTTCTTTAACTTATTGAATAACGAATTAGACTGATTGCTTTTCCTAAGTTGGACAAGTTTTGCATACCTCAAATAAATCCCATTTGGTAGTGGTACATAATCTTTTTTATACCTTGTTGGGTTACATTTGGTAATATCTGTAGATTTGAGTTTATGATAAATACTGGTCTGCAGTTTTCATTTTTTGTACTACGTTTTTCTAATTCTGCTAGCAGAGTAATACTAGCATCATAAAATAAGGTGGTAGTATTTCCTGCCCTACTACTTTCTAGAAAAGACTGACTAAAATTGATGGCAATTCTTCAGTGTTTGGCAGAGCTCTACAGTAAACCATCTGGGCCTGCAGATTTGGTTTTTAGGAGATTTTTCATTATGAATTTAATTTCTTTTACAGTTATAAGACTACACACATTGCCTACTTGGTCTTGGTTAATTTTGGTAGTTTGTGGGTTTTGAGGCAGTGGTCCATTTCTGCTAAGTTGTCTAATTTATAAAGTTTTTCATAGTATTTTCTAATTATCCATTTAATTGATGGAAGATTTGTAGCAATAGTCTTTGTTCAATCAATATTGTTCAATCACTAATTTTAACTTTTCTCCTTTATCTTCATTAGTCTACTATGTATCAATTTTATTTTTATGATAACTGCCTTGAAATCTTCAAGAGTCAGCTTTTTATTCTGTTGATTTTCTTCCCCATTGTTTTACCATTTTCAATTTCACTGATATCAATTCTTGAGTATTACCTGTCTTCTTGCTTTGACAATATTTGGCTCATCTTTTTCTAGTTTCTTGAGAAAGAAATATGGATTACTGACTTGAGAACTTTCCTCTTCTCTAAAAATTAATATTTTTATAGTATATCTTTTTACTTTCAATCTATGTATGTCATTGTTTTTGAAATGAGTTTCTTAATAATGATATATACTGGATCATTTCTAAAAACTCATTATGTCAGTTTTTGTCTTTTCACTCGTATATTTAAATTATTTATATTTAAGGTAATTATTGACATCTTAGCACTTAAACATGCCATTATATTATTTGTCTTCTGTTTCTGTCTTGTTTCTCATTCCTAGTCGGGGGTTACTTGAACAAACTTTAGGATTCCATCTTAATTTGCAGTGTTTTTGAGTATATTGTTTTGTATGTTGCTTTTAGTGGTTACTTTGAGTGGATGCTTTCTATATTATAATTACAAATATAACATTGCAGTCTACCAATATTAACATTTATCATTTCACGTGAAATACAGAATATTTACTTTCATTTAGTCACCCTTTACTTTCCCACATTTTAAATATTGTGTTCATTATTTACTCTATATGCATTGTGCACCACATCATATAGTGTTTTGCTTAAACCCTCAAATGTGACTTAAGAAAACCATAAGAAAAGACACTTTGCCATATTTATCCATTCTACTGTTTTTCTTTCTGAAGTTTCAAGCCTTCTTCTGTTACCATTTTCCTTTTTCTCTCTTTTTTAATCTTAAGTTTTACATTTCCTTTCCAATTCTCTTCGGAGATTCATTTATCCATTCATACAGGGTAGCTTTTTTTGTGACACATTCTTTAAGTTTTCTTTTGTCTGAATGTGTCCTCATTTCCCTTTCATTTCTGAAGAATAATTTCACTGGATTTGGACTTTGTGACTGACAGTTCTTTAAACCAGTACTTGAAAAAATGTTCCACTTCCTCCTGGCACAACTGTTTCCCACCACCCTCCCCCAGTCAGCCGTTTACACTGGTGATTGTACTTTTCAGTTCTGTAATTAACATTTTTTCCTTTTCGTAATTTCTATTTTCTTCATTTGTTTCAAGAAAATTAGTAATTGCTTGTTGGAACATTTTTATGATAACTGCCTTGAAATCTTCGTCAGACAATTCTGACATCTGATTCATGTTTTTGTCGGTATCTATTGACTGTTTTTTTTCCCCCTCACTGAAGTAGTGATTTTCCCTGTTCTTTGTAGGATGATTTTTTACTGTACCCAGGACATTTTGGGTACTATGAGACTCTACAGCTTACTTAACCTTCTTTTTTAACAGATATCCCTTTGTTATAGTATAGTATGAGGGCAATATAAATATTGTTAAGCTTCTTCCTGGGTCCCACTGACACCACTCTGGCAAAATTAAGGCACTCATTCATACTGCTTCATTAAAGACAGTAGGGCAGAAATTTAGGTCCTCTCTTAGCCCTGCCAAGACCTTTCTGGCAAAAAGTGGGGCAGCACCTTGCTCCACATTATTGATAGTAGGGGTAGATGTTCATCTCCCTGCTGGGCCCTGCTTATACCAAGAGGAGAAGTAGAAGGTTAACGCTTACTGAGAATGGAATATCAGTTATTCCCATCTCATTCAGTCTTACTGATGCAGAGAGGGATGGAATCACATCTCCCTTATAGGCCTCAGAGACACAAGAAAAGGAAGGTAAAGGAGAGTTGTGAGTAGCTGCACCCTGCACTGTCTCTTTAGTCTTACTGCTGCTGGGTGGGGGTAGAGACTCAGCTCATCACTGGACTCCACTAACAATTATCTTGCTACAGGAAGCAGAACACACCCTGTTTCCCCGAGCTAATGGAAGATCAACCACTCACTAGGCCCTATCTACAGTATCCTAGCAGGGAAATCAGAGCACTGCCTATTTTGTGGGAGTGTGGCAGACTGAACAGCTTCCTGCTCAGCTCTGACAATAAACACTACCAGAAGAGGGATTCAAAGCTTTGCCATCTGCCTCTGAGGTAGCAGGAATGAGGTGGAAGATTAGCTTCCTATTTGGCTCTGCTAAAACTGTGGGGCTGCTAAGTAGTTTCCCTATTGTTATTGGGCTGGAGTAAGGTGAGTATTGCCAAACACTTTTGTTCTGTTAGTCTACACTTGTCCTGGGTCCTATGGCTTGAAGGACAAGCTTTCCTAGGTGGTTTTTTTTTGTTTTATTTTGTTTTGTTTTGTCTGTGCCTGTTGGTGTTTCCAGATTGGGGTTTCATCAGTGTCCTTTTGAGATTAAATAGGAGACAAAAAGGAAACCCAGTTAACTCATTGCTGTGTTATTCCTCAAGTTCTGAAATCCTTAGAAAGTCTGATTTCTTTTTCCTACCGTCAGAGTCTTTCTATACTTGCTTATTTTGTAATGTCCAGGAATTTTGAGTTATAAAAGAAAATATTGGGGAAGAATAGAACTACTGTATCTTAGCTAGAACCACAAGTTTCCTCAGTAGGAATATTTTTGAAACTTGATAAACTTATTATAATATTATCTGGAGCAATTAATATATGAGCCAATAGTATTAAAAACCCCCCACAAACCCTTCCTATTGTGTTAAGAAAAGCATTATAACCAAAACAGTGTAGTGCTAGCAATAGAATAAATAGATCGATGAAACAAAAGTTCAGGAAAAGACAGACTTATGTATGTGTATGTGTGTATTCAGGCATATGAAAATTTAGTGTATGATAAATGAGGCACTTCAAACCAGTGGGGGACAAATTGCTTTTTCCAATAAACTGGGCTGGGAAAATAAAGATATCTTTGAAAAATATTTTATAAGTTTAGTCATCCCATATATAAAAACAAGTTTATCCCAATATAAATTATATATAAAGAATTAATATTTAAATATTTCTATTTTAAATAAATACACCCAAGGTGATAGTTTACCTGCCATAATGATGAGGAAAACAATTTGATTTCATACAGAAAAGTTGAAGATACACATTACTTAAAACTTAGGAATTCCTTTTCTCAGTATATACCTCAAAGAAACTCTTAAATAGGATGTTTTATAAGATTTTATACCATCATTTTTCATAATAGCTCCAAATGGAACAAGGTAAAAGTCCATCAAGAGTAGGATATTGGGGGGCGCCTGGTTGGCTCAGTGGGTTAAGCCTCTGCCTTCAGCTCAGGTCATGATCCCAGGGTCCTGGGATAGAGTCCTGCATTGGGCTCTCTGCTCCGCGGGGAGCCTGCTTCCTCCTCTCTCTCTCTGCCTGCCTCTCTGCCTACTTGTGATCTCTCTCTGTCAAATAAATATATAAAATCTTAAAAAAAAAAAAAAGAGTAGGATGTCTCACTAATTTGTGGCACAATGGAGTATTTTACAGCAAAAAGCAAAAACAAAAACAAAAAAAGAACAAAACAACCCCCCCCAAATCTTAGCTATAGATAATGCATATGAATATGATATAGACAATGAATATGAATAAATCCCACAGTGCTGAACCAAAGAACTAAGGCACAAGAGAATGTATACATTGTGAGTCAATTCATATAAAATTCAAAGAGAAACACAAATTTTTTTTTTAAGATTTTTATTTATTTATTTGACAGACAGAGATCACAAGTAGGCAGAGAGGCAGGCAGAGAGAGAGAGGAAGAGAAACAGGCTCCCGGCTGAGCAGAGAGCCCGATGCGAGGCTCGATCCCAGGATCCTGGGATCCTGACCTGAGCCGAAGGCAGAGGCTTTAACCCACTGAGCCACCCAGGCACCCCGAAACATGAATTTTAATAGTAAGGGATGTGTATAAAAATAAAACTAAATAAAATGAATGTGAAATAATAAAAACTCAGGATATTGGGTGGGACAGATGGTCATGATTGGGCCAGGAATGCATTTGCACTTTATCCCTTAAACTTTTGGCCAAGCATCCACTATGTGGTGATTTATTATAATCAATCAGTAAATGCTTAATTCAAACCATGTATGAACTAAATAATAATTTCTGGTGCTAGAAATATTGTGAAGATTACCATACTTTGTAAAAATTAAATTATGTTCTATTAATCAATCATATTTTGATAATAAAAACACACATGCATATTTATTTATACATGATATATTGTAGATGTATTTCAAATTTAAACTCCATTGTACTATTCAGATAATTTTAAATAACTCAGTTATTTACCAACTGAAGTGAACATTACAAGCAGATGTTTCACATATCCTCCAATCAAAACAAAAAGATTGTATCTGATTTCAGTTGAAAATGCTAATGGTGCCATCAAATAAATGTTGATGAAATATTTTATAACAGGTTTTCTTCCAATGCTTTTGAAACAAGAATCAATTTCATATTTTTTCCTCAGGCTTCAAACTTTCTAAAGCTATTTCAGATATAATACCAGTAATTAATTTTAAAAAATCATATAGTAATGTCATCCATGAGTCATGTTTTTTGAAGGAATCTACTGAGGGATAACTCTTATAATTCTAGAATTTCAAAAAACACAATGAAAAATTAATTCTTTAGAGAAAAGTCATGACAAAAAATAGTGTTTCTTCTAATTAATTTTATTAATAAAAATGTATGAATCGTTTGGTTCTTGGATAGGTCAACAGTTTTGGTCTACTTTTATTACTTAATATAGCTTTTTTAGGTGATTCCATTAACTAGCATGGCCTCAGGTAGTTTTTGGATAAGGACAAATTCCAACATCAATTGAAAGATAAAATTATCTGTCTTGAGGTTCTGGATGATTCAACCAATGACTTAATGGGTATTTGGTTATCTGAGAGGGACCTCAAATAAGTTCAAAGCTTACCCTCTTTACTCTCAAACTTATTCCTTCTCTTATATCTCCTCTTTAAGTTAATAACAACACAAGCTGGACTGGACCTAAGGTTTCTCTAAACCAAAGTATTATATCAAGTTGGAATGGGTCTTTTGACACTCCTGGTTTTTTCATGCTAGAATATAATTATTGGATTAATTTCTGATTGGCTATATATAGGACACCAGGCATATTGAAACTAATAGTGTATTACATAATAAAGACCAATGACATTAACTTATTTGAAAATAATGTGAGCAAATGAAATTATTGACTAAAATTTGAATTTATTGAACTTGATTTTGGAAAAAGACTGATTAAATCAGCTTGATGATTTGTTTGGATCTTTAAATGTCATTGTTAACAATTCAACTCAGTATTGTTATCCTTAACATTGCTTTCCAGTTGTTAAATTTTATTTATATAATAGATAATAAGTTCAGTTCTTATTAGATTGTAAATTGCTCTTGGGGAAGGGCCACATGATATGCCAGAAGACTAACAGTCCATAGGATTGAATAAAATGTTAAAAACAGAAAAATGCAGACTATGTAATTTTCAAAGAGTAAAGTCAAGTTTTCATTTAATGTATAAATTTTAAATTGCCAATTTGCAATTGCAAATACTGTGTTTTCAGTGGAACCAGAAAATATTTTCTAGAAGACTGGTACTTATAATTAGTGAAAGCTTACAGGGAAAATAAATTAAAACAAGATAGAAAGATAATCCATTATGCACACTAATGCCTATATATAATGTTTCTTATGTAGATTTTCAATGAATTTCACATGAAGTGTTCCTTTTTGATCTTCCAAAAAATTTTCATAGAAATGCACTGACAATGGTAATTGAAATCTGATGAGGATTATTTTTTTTTTAAACTCAAATAGGATAACTGTGACTGTAAATGAAGTCCCAACACACCCAAAGATTAAATAGTGTAAAGAAAAAGCAATGCTTCCCCCACATACCCGGCGAGATACTAAATCTTCTAAGAGATGAAAAATGGCATACTATACCTTGATTTCTTCTATTTCATCTGGTACTATCTTGTATGCTGATATAGTCCCACCCAACCTGAAATTAGGAAAAGAAAATATTCTCAAAACCGTGGTGGTGTATATTTATGGAGTATTTCTGCCATTAGCATCAGAATGCCACCAATAATTGCCCACTGCCCACCCCAATGACCATAGAGTAAGTAAAAACAACATTTTTATGCTTAAGTTTACCATATATTACTTAAAAAGAGGTGGATAATGAATGACTACCAGAAGAGGAAACATTAAGTTATATTTCTAACTACAAAATTCTCTTATATCATTTTATTATTAAAAAGCACTTTTAATAGTGCTTTTACTATTATACCACTTTTACTGATGGATTCTGTCACAAATAAGATGCAGCAAGAACTAATAACAGACATGGTATTTGCCTTCTTGGTTTGCTTTTAATAGAATTTACTTTTTAGAGTAGTTTTGAATTTACAGAAAAACTGAGTACAAAGTAAAGAGATCTATTTCCCGGATGCTCCACCAGTCTTCCTTCCAGATGTTATTAACATCTTATATCAGTATTGTAAATAGCATGAGTCACAATTGATGAACTAAAAATGATTTTGTTTCTCTTCAAAAATAATTTAAACAAGCAGTTGAAGAGATATGTGTGTGTCCAGCATTGTCCAAGGAAAAGAGATGAGTGTTTAAGGTTTACAACTTAATCCCTAAAATATGATGTTGCCTTAAGGCAGTGAGGTCATTACTGCCATGGTCACCTGTTTGAATTTTTTTTTTTTTTAAGAAAATAGCTAAGAATTACGTAATACTTACTATTTGCCAGACATGTCATATATTATCTAATTTAATTCTTAACAGCTGTTGCCATTGTAAAAATTGGGATTTGATACACAGAGTGATTCAGTAATTTTCACAAGTAATTGAAGGAAGGAACTGAAATGCACATTAAGTGCAAAATATATACCAGATTAAAAGTACTTAGTGCAAAAAAGGCTAATTTAAAAGTACCAAACACATTCTAAAATAATATGGTGGACATATTGAGTCAAATTATATTTTTAAAATTAACTTCATCTGTTTCCTTTAGTTTTTAAAATGTGACTACACACGGATTGCATGGAGCACTGGGTGTGGTACAAAAACAATGAATACAGTTATGCTGAAAAGAAATAAAAAATTAAAATAAAATGTGGCTACAAAAAAATTTTAAATCAAACAGCTTGCATTTGTGACTAGTATCATGTATCTATCAGATAGGTACTCTAAGCTCTTAAACACCAAGATTACCTACCTACCATTACTTAAATATAGTGCTTAAAAAGGAAATTTCTGACCACTTATTTGGCTTTACAAATACTTCAATATCAGAAAAGAGAGTATCTGTCTAAGATAGTGCAGTAGTAGAAGACCTTAGTTTAGTCTGGCCCTAGGAATGCACATAGATAGCTATCAAATCATTCTGAACATCTTCAAACTCAACCAGAGATCTAAAAATAGATCTTAAAAATAGAAAAGTGTCCACGTTCTGCAAGGTAGGAGGTACAGAGAAGTGAATTCAAGGAGATTTATGGTAAGAAAAACTGAGGGCTACCCTCCTTCTGGAGGGAGCCTCCAGAAGCTGGCACCATAAGTGATATAGCAGCAGAATGCAAAATCAGAACTTTAAGAAGTCTGCTCTGGTGAGGGATCTCCCTGCCTGAAAGGCACTCAGATGGCAAAATGGGGTGAAATCCTAGGTGGGATAGTGTGGTCTCAGGATCCTTGGGGTCACAGGAAGACAGTGGGGAGGGGGTGGTGCTTGGGTATGGAAGAGTTACCAGACATTGGAGGAAGGGAGCCGGGTACACTCAGTGAGACCAGGAGTGGGCTCTCAGCTCAAGGTTGCCATATACCACAAACCATGGCAGAACCAGAGAGACATCCTACCCTGGGAGGAGCACACCACAGGAGTCTGCTGGGTTTGGAGACTCCAAACAGGGTCACATGACTGAGACAGAAATGGTTGGTCATAGCCTGGGTGAGCACAGAATGCAGATGGAGTCCAGGAAGACAAGAGTGATTGACTGCATTTACCCCAGGGTGCACTGAGAAGTGGGGCTCAGAGCTCTCAGCTCTGGAACTAGAGATTGGGAGGACACCATTGTCATTCTCATTCTCTAAAGCTGTGCTGGAAAGCCTTCAGGGAACAAAAGCCACAAAAAGCAATCTGGAGCAGATTACTTAGCCTGGCCCCCGGTCAGGGTGGTACAATTCCGCCCCAGGGTGTGTGTGGGGGCACTAGAGGATCACCACAACAGGACCCTCCCTCAGAAGATCAGCAGAAAGATCCAGCCAAAACCAAGTTTACCCATCATTTAGAACTGCAAAACTCCAGTGCTAGGGGAATTTTTCATAGAATTCATTATTGTTTTTTTTCTCCCCATGGTTCTTTGGTCTTTCAATTTTAATTTTTTCTTCTCTTTATTTATTGCTGGACTGCAAAGTTGGTTCAAAATCCACAAATCAATCAATGTGATATACTACAGGTAGAGATAGAAGGAACATACCTCGATAGCATAAAGGCCATATATGAAAAGCCAACAGTGAATATCATTCTCAATTGGAAAAAACAGAGCTTTTCCCTAAGGTCAGGAACACAGGGATGTCCACTCTCACCACTGTTGTTCAACATAGCACTGGAAGTCCTAGCCTCAGCAATCAGACAACAAAAAGAAATAAAAAGCATCCAAATCAACAAAGAAGTCAAACACTGATTCTTTGTAGATGACATGATATTCTATGTGGAAAACCAAAAAGACTCCAGCCCAAAATTTCTAGAACTCATACAGGAATTCAGCAACATGGCAGGATATAAAATCAATGCACAGCAATCAGTTGTATTCTATACACTAACAATGAGACAGAAGAAAGAGAAATTAAGGAGTCGATCCCATTCACAATTGCACCAAAAACCGTGAGATACCTAGGAATAAACCTAACTGAAGAGGCAAAGGATCTGTACTCAGAAAACTATTTCTTTCCTGGAATTGAGGAAGACACAAAGCAATGGAAAAATGTTCCATACTCCTGGATTGGAAGAACAAATACCGTTAAAATGTCTATGCTACCTACCTATACACTCAATGCAATCCCTATCAAAATACCATCAGCTTTTCTCACAGAGCTGGAACAAATAATTCTGAAATTTGTATGGAACCAGAAAAGACCCAAAATAGCAAAGGAATGTTGAAAAAGAAAAGTTCCAAAGCTGGAGGTATCACAATACTGTACTTCATATGGTCACCTCAAAAGTTACTGAAAAATAAGCTGTTGAAACCAAGTATCTCATCCTAGATTTAAAAATAAAACAAACTGCTTGTTAACTTAAAAAAAAGAAAAAGAAAGAAAAGAGTATCACAAATAAGGCACTTACATATTCTAGATACTTTGGGATATTTCTTGTCTTAAATATAAATTGATTAATGACATTCTGGTTTCCATTATAAAACAACCTAATTCAGCCAAATGAAGTTTATTAAAAACTGCACATTTAAACTCTTTAATATTATTATTTATCCTTGCTAATGGAAATAGTGTTCAAACCTTGATTTGAGAATTATTTCCTAGATTGAAAGTGCTGTGATTGAATGATGAAAACACTAATGGTATTTAACTTAATTCATATTATACAACATATACAAGTGATATAGTAAGTAAGACCATAGTAAGATAAACAGCAAGAGGGCTAGATGTTACTAAAATGAAAAACTATATAATTACCTGTAAGAGGTTTCAAGTAGGCATTTTCACTTTTAATTATTAAATTTCTAAATTAAAAGCTGATATTGTTGGGATATAAATAAGGAAATTAGAGCAAAAAACTATTGAAAACTCAAGGACTTCAATTTCCCATCTTACAAATAATGAGTTAGTCGTTTTATTCTTTGAGTTTATGTTATATAATAGATATAAACCAGGGAATGAGAATACAAAGAAATCATAGTCTTAAGTAGAAGCAGACTGAGTAAACAAATACCTGTAATATAATGCATTAAGGTATCACATTAGAACTGGGCAGAAGTTGAAAGTTTGAAATTATTTCACAATAAAGAGTATTTGAAAATTATCTATCATTATAAAATAAACTAGTAAAAAACAGTATAAAATAAACTAGTAAAACAGTCTATAACAACTGTTAAATAAGTGGCATGGTAGAGTACAGAAATAGTCTATATTTGTTAGTACAGTAATGATTCAAAGATGCAATTGTGATAATGTTTGACTTATGGAAGAAAAAATAAAAACAAAGTTGCTATGATAAACTTCAATTCTTTTTTTTTTTTTTTTAAGATTTTATTTATTTATTTGAGAGAGAGAGTGAGAGAGAATGAGAGGGGAGAAGGTCAGAGGGAAAAGCAGACTCCCCATGGAGCTGGGAGCCCGATGTGGGACTCAATCCAAGGACTCCAGGATCATGGCCTGAGCTGAAGGCAGTCGCTTAACCAATTGAGCCACCCAGGCGGCCCCTAAACTTCAAAGCTATTGCAATAAAAAATTCATTTTCTCTTGACTAATGCTGACTACCAGTGCCTGAAATATTGCCTTTCCTGAAATCCCAACTGAGGGAAGGTAGGCTTCCAGATTAGTATTCTTACATCAACTTCAAGTCAGTCATAATGGTTTTAACTGTTAAAAAGACAGGTAAAGGGAGGAGGAATTAAGATGGTGGAGGAGGAATTAAGATGGTGGAGGAGGAGTGCCTGGGTGGCTCAGTTAAGGGTCTCTTTTCAGCTCAGGTCATGATTCTGGATCCTGGGATCAAGCCTGGTGCTGCATCAGGCTCCCTGTTCAGTGGGGAGCCTGCATTTCCCTCTCTCTCTGTCCTTCCCCTTCACTAGAGCTCTCTCTCTATGTCATTCACACTCAGTCTCTGTGTCTCTCTCTCTCAAATAAAGTAAAAAAAAAAAAAAAAGACTGTGGAGGAATAGGGGGACTCTAAGCTTGTCTTGTCCCTTAAATACAACTACACAGTTACCAACTCATTCTGAACACCCGAGAAATCAACCGATCGATCGCATATGAGAAAGCACCTGCTACAAGTCTACAAGTAGAAAGGCGACCTCTGTTTGGGAGGTAGGAGGTGAGGAGACCTAGATCCAGTGTGATACAGCTAGGGTAAAGTAGCAAGATGGAAATCTGCTTAAGGAGAACCCCACAAAGTACTACAAGTAGTGGAGTGCAAAATCAGAACTTGTAGAAGTCTGCTACAGTAGGGGACATGCCTGGCTTAAAGATGCTGAGGTAGCAAAATTCCAGGTACGAGGGCCTGATCTCAGGATCCCCTGAGTTGAAGGAATGTGTGGCGCCTAAGTGTGGCACTGTTCCCAGCAAAAGAGTATGGAAGTAGTCTGAGAATGGTGAGTTTATGTGCCAGCTTTCTGCTCTGTGTTGCCAAAAACCATGAACTGTTGTGTGTGATTGTGCAATCACTCTCCTGGGGTGTAGTGGGCAAAAAGAACAAGCCTGGTAAGACCCTCCTTGGGAGGAATGGTGGGATCCCACCTCAAAAGCCCTTAAAATTTGTTGGAATTTTGAAACTCAGTTGCATGCCTGAGATAAAAGGCTCAGACACAGGCAGGGTGAACATAAAGTTCTGATAGAAACCGGGGAGACAGGAGTGATTGGATTTCTGTGAGGACTCACTGAAGAGTGGGTGATAGAAATTATCATCTCCAGGGCTAGACAGCAGGGTGACTGCCATACTCAACCTGCTGATGGGTGCTAAAAGCCTTCACAGAGTAAAACACTACCACCTAGTGGAGTTCAGAGCTGCATACACAAAGCCCTACACCCTGGAGGCACATTTCCACAAAATCAGGTCCACCTGATAATCAGCACAACAGGCCCTTCCTCTAAAAGACCAGCCCAAACAACTCAATCGCACCAATTAACTGATCACAGAGGACTTTAGCTCTAGGAAAAAACGGCATCCAGTACTCACTGTTAGTTTATTCTTTACTCTTTTACTTTTTTGTTATTTTCTTATTTTTTCAATTTTTAATTCTAAGTTTTATTTGTATATCTAGTTAATACATATGTGTTCTTTTTCAGTCTCCTTTCAACATATTTCATAGATATATGTATTTTTTTCTCCCTTATTTTGGGGATCTAGTTTCTTTTAATAAGCAGATGAAAACACACCCAGGATCTAGTTTTGTTTTGTTGTTGTTGTTGTTGTTGTTTCTTTCTTCTTTTCTTTTCTGGACAAAAATCTTGAGCTGGAGAAATTCACCCCAAAAGAAAGAACAGGAGGTAGTACTTACAATCAGGGATTTAATCAATATTGATATAAGTAAGATGTCTGAACTAGAATTTAAAACAATGATTCTAAAGATACTAGCTGGGCTGGAAAAAAACCCATAGAAGACACTATAGCATCCCTTATCATAGAGATAAAAGAACTAAACTCTAGCTAGGCTGAGACTTAAAAAAAAAGGCTATAACTGAGATACAGTCCCGGGTGGAGACCATATAAATGAAGATGAATGAAGCAGAAAAGCAAATCAGTGATAAAGAAGATAAAATTTTGGAAAATAATAATGCTGAAAAGAAGAGGGAAAGAAAACTATTAGATAACAAAGGCAGATTTAGGGGACTCAACAAAACCAAAAAGCAAAATAATATCCATACCATAGAAGTTCCAGCAGAAGAGCAGGAAAAGGGGTCAGAAGGTATATTTGCACAAATGATGGCTCTTTCCCTAATCTGGGGAAAGAAACAGGCACTCAAGTCCAAGAGGCACAGAGAACTCCCCTCAAAACCAACAAAAACATGGGGCACTAGGGTGGCTCAGTCGTTAAGTGTCTGCCTTCGGCTCAGTTCTTGAACCCAGGGTCCTGGGATCGAACCCCACATAGGGCTCCCTGCTCAGTGGGAAGCCTGCTTCTCCCTCTCCCACTCCCCCTGCTTGTGTTCCAAATGGCAAGGTTTCATTCATTTTGATGGCTAATATTCCAGTGTGTGTTTGTATGTGCATGTAACACATCTTTATCCATTGATCTGTGGGTGGACATCTGGGTTCTTTCCATGTTTTGGCTACTATGGACATTGCTGCTATAAACACTGAGGTGCAGGTGTGCTTTTGGATCACTATTTTTACATCCTCTGGATAAATATCTACCATGGCAATTGCTGGGTTGTACCGTAGTTCTATTTTTTAAATTTTTGAGAAACCTCCATACTGTTTTCCAGAGTAGCTGCACCATTTTGCATTCCCACCAATAGTGTAAGAGGGTTTCCCTTTTTCTGCATCCTCCTCAACATCTGTTGTTAATTGAATTGTTAATTTTATCCATTCTGATTGGTTTGAGTTGGTATCTCATTGTGGTTTTGATTTGTATTTCCCTGATGACAAGTGATGTTGAGCATTTTTTCATGTGTCTACCAGCCATTTGTATGTCTTCTTTGGAGAAATCTTTGCTCATGTCTTCTGCCCATTTCTTGACTGGATTATGTGTCCTCTGGATGTTCAGTTTGAAAGTTCTTTATAGATTTGGATACTAGCCCTTTATCTGTTATGTCATTTGCAAATATCTTCTGCCATTCTGGAGGCTGCCTTTTAGTTGTGTTGTTTCCTTTGCTGTGCAAACCCTTTTTATTCTGATGAAGCCCCAATAGTTCATTTTTGCTGTTTCCCTTGCCTCAGCGAATTATTAAGCCTTTCCATAAACAGGTTTTCTTGTTGACAAAAATTGGGATAGTACTTTAAAAATATCTTTTAAAGCTTTTTATTCCTTTCACTCACTAAATTTTTATACATTGTTCTATGTTCTAAATGTCATATTAAGTGCTGGGACAGAGTGGAACAAAATCAGCAGACATGGTTTCTATTCTAATACAGTGCCAATTTGCTGCAATGTTTTTCAAACTCTGGACCAAATATGGAGGTGGCCTATAAACTTGTTAACAATTATTAAAATAAGAAATGTCTAGCAAGAAGTTTCTGTGACCAAGGTAGTAGAGATTACTGCTTGTGTTCTCCTCTAGGATTTTGATGGATTCCTGTCTCATATTTAGGTTTTTCATCCATTTTGAATTTATTTTTGATGTGATGTAAAAAAGTGGTCCAGTTTCATTCTTCTGCATGCATGTGGCTGTCCAGTTTTCCCAACAGTGTTTGTCAAAAAGACTTTTTTTTTCCATTGGCTGTTCTTTCCTGCTTTGTTGCAGATTAGTTGGTGATAGGGTCAAGGGTCCATTTCTGGGTTCTCTATTCTGTTCCACAACCTGTGTGTGTCTGTTTTTGTGCCAATACCATATTGTCTTGATGACTACAGCTTTGTAAAAGAGCTTGAAGTCTGGAATTGTGATGCCTCCGGGTTTTGTTTTCTTTTTCAATTCCTTTGACTATCTGGGGTCTTTTCTGGTTCCATACAAATTTCAGGATTATTTGTTCCAACTCTATAAAAAATGCTGGTGTTATTTTGATATGGATTGCGCTGAATATGTAGATTGTTTGGGGTAGTATAGACATTTCAACAATATTTGTTCTCCCAGTCCATGAGCATGGAATGTTTTTCCATTTCTTTGTGTCTTCCTCAATGTCTTTTATAAGTGTTCTATAGTTTTCAGACTACTGATCTTTTACCTCTGGTTAGGTTTATTCCTTAGGTATCTTATAGTTTTGGGTGCAATTGCAAATGGGACTGACTCCTTAATTTCTCTTTATTCTGTTTAATTGTTGGTATATACAAATGCAACAGACTTCTGTGCATTGATTTTATATCCTGCAACTTTGCTTAATTCCTCATCAGTTCTAGCAATTTTTTGTTGGAGTCGTTTGGGTTTTCTATATAGAATATTAGGTCATCTGTGAAGACTGAAAGTTTGAATTCTTTGTCAATTCTGGATGCCTTTATTTCTTCTTCTTGTCTGACTGCTGAGGCTAGGACTTCCAGTACTTCATTGAACAACAGGTGAGAGTGGACATACCTGTCATGTTCCTGACCTTAGGGAAAAAGCTCTCGGTTTTTCCCCCATTGAAGATGATATTAGTTGTGGGTCTTTCTTCTATGGCTTTTATCATGTTGAGGTATACTCCTTCTAATCCCTACTTGGTTGAGGGCTGTTATCAAGAAAGGATGCTGTATTCTGACAAATGCTTTTTCTGCATCTACTGAGAGGATCATATGGTTCCTGTCCTTTCTTTTATTAAGGTGGTATATCAAGTTGACTGATTTGCAGATGTTGAACCACCCCTGCAGCCCAGAAATAAATCACTCTCAGTCATGGTGAATAATCCTTTTAATGTAATGTTACACCCTATTAGTATCTTGGTGAGGATTTTTACATCCAGGTTCATCAGGGATATTGGTCTGTAATTCTTTTTGTGGGGGTCTTTGGTTTGGGGATCAAGGTAATGCTGGTCTCACAGAATGAGTTCAGAAGCTTTCCTTCCATTTCTATTTTTTGAAACCACTTCAGAGGAATAGGCATTAATTCTTCTTTAAATGTGTGGTAGAATTGCGCAGGGAGGCCATCTGACCCTACACTCTGTTTTGTTGGGAAATTTTCGATTACCACTTCAATTTCTTTGCTGGTTATGGGTCTGTTCAGGTTTTCTTTTTCTACCTGTTTCAGTTTTGGTAGTTTACATGTTTCTAAGAATGCATCCATTTCTTCCAGATTGCCTAATTTGTTGGCATATAATTTCTCATAATATTCTCTTAAAATTCTTTGTATTTCTTCGGTGTTGGTTGTGATCTTTCCCCTTTCATTAATGATTTTATTTATTTGGGTCCTTTTTCTTTTCTTTTTGATAAGTCTGGCTAGAGGTTTGTTGATCCTATTGTTTCAAAGAAGCTGGTTTCATTGATCTGTTCTACTGTTTGTTTTTTTTTTTTAAGATTTTATTTATTTATTTGACAGACAGAGATCACAAGTAGGCAGAGAGGCAGGCAGAGAGAGAGGGGGAAGCAGGCTTCCCGCTGAGCAGAGAGCCCGATGCGGGGCTTGATCCCAGGACGTGGAATCATGACCTGAGCTGAAGGCAGAGGCTTTAACCCACTGAGCTACCCAGACGCCCCTGTTTGTTTGATTTTATATCATTGATTTCTACTCTAATCTTTATTATTTCTCTTTTCCTGCTGGGTTTTGGCTTTATTTGATGTTCTTTCTTCAGGTCCTTTAGGTGTAAGGTTAGGTTGTGTATTTGAGACTTTTCTTGTTTCTTGAGGAAGGCCTATAATGTTATATACTTCCCTTTTAGGTCCACCTTTGCTGCATCCCAAAGGTTTTGGACTGTCATGTTTTCATTTTCATTTGCTTCCATGTATTTTTAAAATTCTTCTTTAATTTTCTGGTTGACCCATTCATTCTTTAATAGGATGCTCTTTAACTTCCATGTATTTGTGGTCCTTTCAAATTTCTTCTTGTAGCTAACGTCAACTTTCATAACACTGTGGCCTGAAAATACGCATGGTATGATCTCAATCTTTTTTGTGCTTGCTGAGGTCTAATTTGTAACCCAGTATGTGATCTATTCTGGAGGATGTTCCATGTGCACTCAAAAATAATGTGTGTTCTGCTGCTTTAGGATAAAATGTTCTGTGTATTTCTGTTAATTCAATCTGGTTTAGTGTGTCATTTCAAGCCCTTGTTTCCTTGTTGATCTTCTGCTTAGATGATCTTTCCATTGCTCTGAGTGGGGTGTTAAAGTCCCCTACTATTATTGCATCATTATCAATGAGATAAAGTCTGTTATTAATTGATTTATATATTTGGCTGCTCCCAAGGTAGGGACATAAATATTTACAAATGCTTGATATTCTTATTGGGTAGACCCCTTTATTATGATATAGCGTCCATCTTCATCTCTTATTTACAGTCTTTGTTTTAAAATCTAGTTTGTCTCTGATGAGCACTGGGGGTTATATGCAACTGATGAATTATTGAACACTACATCTGAAACTAATGATGTATTATGTTGGCTAATTGAACTTAAATTTTAAAAATCTAGTATGTCTCATAGAAGGATGGCTACTCCAGCTTTCTTTTGATGTCCATTAGCATGATAAATGGTTATCTACCCCCTCACTTTCAATCTGGAGGTGTCTTTGGGTATAAAATGAGTCTCTCATACTATATAAAATGAGTCTGCTTGAAAGGAGCATATCAATACATCTTGTTTTTGTATCCATTCTGATAACCTGTGTCTTTTGATTGGATCAGTTAGTTCATTTACATTCAGAGTAATTGCTGAAAGATATGAATTTAGTGCCATTGAATTATCTGTAAAGTCACTGTTCCTGTAGATAGTCCCTATTCCTTTCTGGTCTTTGTTATTTAAAGTCCCCTTTAATACTTCCTGCAGGGCTGGCTTAAGTGTTAACAAATTCCTTTACTTTTGTTTGTCCTGGAAACTTATTAGCTCTCCTTTTTTTCTGAATAGCCTTGCTGGATAAAGTATTCTTGACTGCATATTTTTCTCATTTAGCATATTGAATATATCATGCCAGTCCCTTCTGGCTGCCAGGTCTCTCTGGACAGGTCTGCTGCCAGCCTTATGTGTCTACCATTGTAAGTTAAAAACCTTTTCCCCTGAGCTCCTTTCAGAATTCTCTCTTTATCTTTGTATTTTGCAAGTTTCACTATGATATGTTATGATGTTGACCTGTTTTTGTTGGTTTTCAGAGGAGTTTTCTGTGCCTCTTGGACTTGAGTGCCTGTTTCTTTCCACAGAATGGGGAAAGAGCCATAATTTGTGCACATATACCTTCTGCACCCTTTAGCTGCTCTTCCTCTGGAACTCCTATGATACAGATATTATTTTGCTTTATGGTTTCACTGAATTCCCTAAGTCTGCCTTTTTTATCTAATAGTTTTCTTTCCCTCTTCTTTTCAGTTTTATTTTCCAAAATTTTACTTTCTATATCACCTAACTTTTCTGCTTCTTCAATCCTCATAGTAATTATATCCTGTTTTGCAAGTCAGTTATACTGTTTTTCATTTTAGCCTGACTAATTCTTAGGCCTTTTATAACGGTTTCCCTGGTGTCTTCTATGATTTTTTTAAAGCCAGGTAGTAGTCTTATTACTGTTGATCTAAATTTTTTTTTCATCTATATTGCTTATATTGGCTTAAGAAAGTCCCTGTCTGTGATACCTTCCTGACCTTTCCTTTGGGGAGAAATTCTCCATCCTGTCATCTTGGCTATGTTTCTATATTTTGTGTGTTATGAAAGGTTGTTATGTTTCTTGCACCTCAGAATAATACTACATTAAAAACATTTCACACACTGTTCAGGGCCTAGCACTTTAGGAAGGTTTCTGGTGTATGCTCTCTGCACACTGCTGTTGCAATTTGGCTGCTTTTTCCCACTGGTTAGTGCTCTGCAGAGTTCCTCCTTGCTTCCAGTGGGGAGTGCTTTGACTCTTATCTAGGTGTGCTATGATTTGTTTGTTGAAAAATGCCCAGAAAAAAAAAAAAGAATAATTAAAAAAAAAAAAACCCAAAACAAAAAAGCCTGCTCCAAAAGGAAGAGAAAAAGGAACTAAAAAAGCCAAACAGACAATAAAACAAAACTATAAGCCTGATACCAAAGAAAAAAAAATGGGATGGGTGGGGTGGGGACGGATTAAGAGAAAAAGAAATCTGATCCAAAAAAAAAAAGAGAGTGGGAGAGAGAAAGAAAAGGAAATGAAAAAAACTAACAAAAACTGTAAGCCTGATTCTAAAGGAGAGAGGGTGAGCAGAAGAAAGAAAAAAGAAGAAAAAAATACGCCCTGGTCCTATTTCCACCAGAACTGAAAGGGATGATTTGAAGTACAGAATATTCAGTAGAGTTGCCGCATGGGGCACACTGACTGTTTTGTTTTTCTGGGGAGATGCTACCTTTGCTGGCTCATGGTCAAACCCTCGCCAGTAAACAAAACAAAACAAAACAGAACAAAACAAAACAACAAAAACGAAAACATGCCAAGCACAGGGTTGGGGGGCGGGCAATGTAAGTGGCTTCCACCCCCACTGGAGGATACTCTGTTCCTCTTTGATGGTGTCAACATGGATGCAAATGGTGACACCCTACTCTCTCCACCCTGGACAGGGGATATCCCACTACAGGCTGTTAAGCAAGCACTCACAGAAATGTGAGGGCTTCCAGTGCATCCTGCACCCAGCTCTCTTGCATTTATCTCTGGTCCAGCTGGGATTCAAACCTCCAAATCTTAAAGGAGATGACACTGCTTTGATATGCTCCCTCCTCTGGGTTACTGGCTTGCTGTACTCTGACCAATGCCCATTATCCCAGAAATATAATATCCCACCTGCACATTGTGCAGACTCAAGGCTAAGCAACCATGAAAAAGCAACAACCAGGTTATCCCCCAATCTGTGCATCCTTAGTCCTTTGCCAATGAAAGGCCATGTGTTGGCATCAGCAGGGTCTTTTGAACTTGGAAATGGAATATACCACATCCTTTTAAAAAATTATTATTACATTACGTTAATCACCATATAACACATCATTAGGTTTTTTTGTTTTTACATCATTAGTTTTTAATGAAATATTCGATGACTCATTGCTTGTGTATAATAACAAGTACTCCATGCAATATAGCACTCCTTAATACCCATCACTGGGCCAACTGATACACTCAGCACCCTCCCCTCTTAAAACGTCAGTTTGTTTCTCAAAGTCCATATTCTCTCATGGTTTGTCTGCTTCTCTGATTTCCACCCCCTTCATTTACACCTTTTTTCTCCTAATGTCCCCCATGCCATTCCCTAAAAAGTGAAACCCTGAGATAATTGTATTTCTCTGCTTGACTTATTTCACTTAGCATAATCCCCTCCAGTTCCATGTCCATGCAAAAGGAGGGTATTCATCCTTTCTAATGGCTGGGTAATATTGCATTTTCTATATGGACCACATCTTCTTCATCCATTCGTCTGTTGAAGGGCATCTCAGCTCTATCCACATTTTAGCTATTGTGCACATGGCTGCTATGATCAGTGGCGTGCATATGACCCTTCATTTCACTACATCTGTATCTTTGGGGTGAATGCCCAGTAGTGCAATTGCAAGGTCATAGGGTAGCCCTATTTTTAATTTTGGGAGAAATTTTAATTTTTTTCCACACTGTTTTCCAAAGTGGCTGCACCAACTTGCCTTCCCACCAACAGTGTAAGAGGGTTCCCCTTTCTCCACATCCTCTCCAACACATGCTGTTTCTTGCCTTGCCAATTTTTGCCATTCTAACTGGTATGACGTGGTATCTCATTGTGGTTTTGATTTGAATCTCCCTGATGGCTAATGAGGATGAACATTTTTTCATGTGTCTATTAGCCATTTATATGTCTTCGTTGCAGAAGTGTCTGTTCATGTCTGCTGCCCATTTTTTGACTTGATTATTTGTTTTTTGGGTGTTGCATTTGAGAAGTTCTTCATAGATCTTGGATATCAGCCCTTTTTCTGTAGTGTCATTTGCAAATATCTTCTCCCATTCCGTGGGTTGCCTCTTTGTCTTGTTGACTGTTTCCTTTGCTGTGCAGAAGCTTTTTAACTTGACGAAGCCCCAAAAGTTCATTTTTGCTTTCGTTTCCCTTGCCTTTGGAGACATGTCTTGAAAGAAGTTGCTGTGGCCGATGTCAAAGAGGTTATTGCCTATGTTCTCCTCTAGGATTTTGATGAGTTCCTGTCTCACATTGAAGTCTTCCATCCATTTAGGGTATATCTTTGTGTATGGTGTAAGAGAGTGGTTGAGTTTCATTCTTCTGTATATAGCGGTCCAATTTTCCCAGCAGCATTTATGGAAGAGACTGTCTTTTTTGCATTGGATATTTCTTCCTGCTTCATCGAAGATTATTTGACCATCGAGTTGTGGGTCCATATCTGGGCTCTCTATTCTGTTCTATTGGTCTATGTGTCTGTTTTTGTGCTGGTACCATGCTGTCTTGGTGATCACAGCTTTGTAATATAGCTTGAAATGAGGCAACATGATGCTCCCAGGTTTTCTTTTTCTTTTTCAACATTTCCTTGGCAATTTTGGGTCTTCTCTGGTTCCATACAAATTTTAGGATTGTCTGTTCCAGCACTTTGAAAAATGCCTTTGGTATTTTGATCAGGATGGCGTTCAAAGTATAGATTGCTCTGGGCAGCGTAGACATTTTAACAGTGTTTATTTTTTCCGATCCATGAGCATGGAATGTTTTTCCATCTCATTGTGTCTTCTTCAGTTTCTTTCCTGAGTGTTCTGTAGTTCCTAGAGCATAGATCCTTTACCTCTTTGGTTAGATTTATTCAAAGGTATCCTATGTTTTTTGGTGGTATTGTAAATGGAATCGATTCTCCAATTTCTCTTTCTACAGTTTAATTGTTAGTGAGTAAGAAAGCAACTGATTTCTGTGCACTGATTTTGTATCCTGACACATTACTGAACTGCTGCATGAGTTCTACTAATTTTGGGGGTGGAGTCTTGTGGGTTTTCGACATAAAGTATCATGCCATCTGCGAGGAGAGAGAGTTTGACTTCTTCTTTGCCAGTTTGAATAACTTGTATTTCTTTTTGTTGTCTGATTGCTGTTGCTAGGACTTCTAGCACTATGTTGAAATTGAAAAACAGTAGTGGGAGTGGGCATCCTCGTCGTGTTCCTGATCCTAACGGAAAGGTTCTTAGCTTTCTCCCATTGAGAATGACATTCGCTGTGGGCTTTTCATAGATGGATTTTATGAAATCGAGGACTGTTCTCTCTATCTCTGTACTCTCAAGAGTTTTAATCAGGAAAGGATGCTGTATTTTGTCAGATACTTTTTCTGCATCAGTTGAGAGGATCATATGGTTCCTGCCTCTCCTCTTATTAATGTGTTCTATCACATTGATTGATTTGTGAATGTTGAACCACCCTTGCATCCCAGGGATAAATCCTACCTGGTCATGGTGGATAATCTTTTTAATGTACTGTTGGATCCTATTAGCTAGGATCTTGTTGAGAATTTTGGCATCCGTATTCATCAGGGATATTGGTCTCAAATTCTCCTTTTTGGTGGGGGTCTTTGCTTGGTTTGGGGATCAAGGGAATGCTGGCCTCATAGAATGAGACTGGAAGTTTTCCTTCTGTTCCTATTTTTTGAAACAGCTTCAGGAGAATAGGTATTATTTCTTCTTTGAATGTTTGGTAGCATTCCCCAAGGAATCTATCAGGTCCTGGACTCTTGTATTCTGGGAGTTTTTGATCACTGTTTCAATCTCATTACTAGGTATTGGTCTATTCATGTTGTCAGTTTCTTCCTGTTTCAGTCTTGGAAATTTACAGGTTTCCAGGAATTCATCCATTTCTTCCAGGTTGCTTAACTTATTGGCATACAGCTGTTGATGACAATTTCTGATGATTGTTTCTATTTCCTTGGTGTTAGTCGTGATCTCTCTCCTTTCCTTCATAATTTTATTAGTTTGGGTCCTTTTTCTTTTCCTCTGAACAAGTCTGGCCAGTGGTTTATCCATCTTACTAATTCTTTCAAAGAACAAGCTTCTAGTTTCGTTCATCTGCTCTACTGTATTTCTGGTTTCTAACTCATTGATCCCTGCTCTAATCTTAATTACTTCCCTTCTCGTCTGTGGGTTAGGCTTAACTTGTTGTTGATCCTCCAGTTCTTTAAGGTGTAAAGAGAGTTTGTGTATTCGGGATTTTTCTATTTTTTTTTAAGATATTATTTATTTATTTGACAGAGAGAGATCACAAGTAGACAGAGAGGCAGGCGGGGGGGGGGTGGGGGGGGAAGCAGGCTCCCTGCTGAGCAGAGAGCCCGATGCGGGACTCGATCCCAGGACCCTGAGATCATGACCTGAGCCGAAGGCAGTGGCTTAACCCACTGAGCCACCCAGGTGCCCCCGGGATTTTTCTATTTTTTTGAGTGAGGCTTGAATGGCTATGTATTTCCCCCTTAGGACCACCTTTGCCATATCCCATAGGTTTTGGACCGATGTGTTTTCGTTCTCATTGGATTCCACAAATTGTTTAAGCTCTTCTTTGATTTCCTGGTTGACCCAAACATTCTTGAGCAGGATGGTCTTTAGCTTCCAAGTGTTTGGATTTCTTCCAAACCTTTTCTTGTGATTGAGTTCCAATTTCAAAGCATTGTGGTCTGAGAATAGGCAGGGAATAATCTCAGTCTTTTGGTATCAGGTGAGACCTGATTTGTGACCCAGTATGTGGTCTCTTCTGGAGAAAGTTCCACGTGCGCTCAAGAAGGATGAGTATTCTGTGGTTTTAAGGTGGAATGTTCTGGATATAACAACGAGGTCCATCTGGTCCAATGTGTCATTCAAAGCTCTTGTTTCTTTGTTGATTTTCTACTTAGATGATCTGTATATTGCTGAGAGTGGAGTGTTAGGGTCCCCTATAATTACCGTGTTCTTATCAATATGTCTCTTTATTTTGATTAATAGTTGGGTTATATAGTTGGCTGCTCCCATGTTGGGGACATAGATATTTACAATCGTTAGATCTTCTTGTTGGATAGAACCTTCAGACATTTCTGCAAAGAAGACATCCAGATGGCCAACAGACACATGAAAAAGTGCTCCACATCACTCGGCATCAGGGAAATACAAATCAAAACCACAATGAGATACCACCTCACAGCACTCAGAAAGGCTAAAATTAACAAGTCAGGAAATGACAGATGCTGGCGAGGATGCAGAGAAGGGGGAACCCTCCTACACTGTTGGTGGGAATGCAAGCTGGTGCAACCACTCTGGAAAACAGCATGGAGGTTCCTCAAAAAGTTGAATATAGAGCTACGCTACGACCCAGCAATTACACTACTGGGTATTTGCCCTAAAGATACAAACGTAGTGATCCGAAGGGGCACGTGCACCCTTCGGATCACTACGTTTATAGCAGCAATGTCCACAATAGCCAAACTATGGAAAGAACCTAGATGTCCATCAACAGATGAATGGATAAAGAAGAGGTGGTATATATATACAATGGAAGACATGCAGCCATCAAAAGAAATGAAATCTTGCCATTTGCGACGACGTGGATGGAACTAGAGGGTATCATGCTTAGTGAAATAAGTCAGTCGGAGAAAGACAACTATCATATGATCTCCCTGATATGAGGAGGGGGAGATGCAATGCGGGGGGTTTGGGGGGTAGGAAAAAAATAAATGAAACAAGATGGGATTGGGAGGGAGACAAACCGTAAGAGACTCTCAATCTCACAAAACGAACTGAGGGCTGCCGGGGAGGGGTGTGTTGGGAGAGGGTGGTGGGGTTATGGACATTGGGGACGGTATGTGCTATGGTGAGTGCTGTGAAGTGTGTAAACCTGGCATTTCACAGACCTGAACCACTGGGGCTAATAATACATTATATGTTTATTAAAAAAATTTTAAAAATTATTAAAAAAAAGAATGATATAGTGTCCTTCTGTATCTCTGACTACAGTCTTTAGCTTAAAATCTAATTTGTCTGAGATGAGAATTGCTATCCCAGCTTTCTTTATGGTCCGTTGGCATGAAAGATGGTTCTCCATCCCTTCACTTCCAGTCTGGATGTATCTTTAGGTTCAAGATGAGGCTCTTTATAGACAACGTATGGATGTGTCCTGTCTTTTTATCCAATCTGCAGCCCTGTGGTGTTTTATACAAGTGTTTAGGCCATTCATGTTGAGAGTGATTTGTGGTTTTTTTAAGGCTTTATTTGAGAGAGAGAGACAGAGAGAGAGGGAACACAGCAGGGAGAGTGGGAGAGGGAGAGGCAGGCTCCCTGATGAGCAGGGAGCCTGACGTGGGGCTCGATCTGAGGACCCTGGGATCTTGACCTGAGCCAAAGGCAGACACTTAACGACTGAGACACCCAGGCACCCCTGGAGTGATTATTGAAAGATATGATTTTATCATCGTCAGGTTGCCGTGACAGCTGTGTTTCTATAGATTGTCTCTGTAAGTTTCTGCTCTATATCACTCTTGGGGTCTCTTTCCTTTTATAGAACCCCCCTTAATATGTCTTGCAGGTCTGGCTTGGTGGTCACAAATTCTTTCATTTTCTGCCACTCCTGGAAGCTCTTTATCTTTCCATCCGTACAGAATGGCAGTCTTGTTGGATAGAATATCCTTGGCTGCATGTTCTTCTCATTTCGTACCCTGAATATGTCTTGCCAGTCTTTTCTGGCTTGCCATGTCTCTGTGGACAGGTCTGACATCATTCTGATGTTCCTCCCTCTGTACTTAAGAAAGCTCTTCCTCCAAAATTGTTTCCTTGGATCTAAGATTTGTGATTTGTACTATTAAATGTCATGGCATTGGTCTGTTCTCATTGATCTTGGGAGGAGTTCCTCTGCCTCTTCGACAGGACTGTTTGTTTCCTTACCCAGATTAGGGACGTTTTTAGCTAGGATTTACTCAACTGTATCTTCTAGTCCCCCCCCCATCTCTCTCTCCACCCCTCAGGGATCCCAGTCATCCTGACATTGGAACGTTTCATGGCATCACTTATTTCTCCAATTCTGTTTTCATGGATTTTAAGCTGTTTGTTCCAGGCCTCCTCCTGATCCTTCTTTTCCATCAGTTTGTCTTCTAGATCACCAATTCGGTCTTCTGCCTCGTTTACCTTAGCTGTTAGAGTTATCTAGATTAGACTGGATCTCATTGATAGTGCTTTTTTCAGTTCTGCCAGATTAGCTCTCACTTCTTCCCTTTTCGTATCTATGTTTCCGTTTATGGTTCCCTCCATCCTAGCTATTGTTTGCATATCTGTTACCCTGAAGTCTATTTCTGACATCCTGCTTATATCCCGATTTATTAGTTCTGTGGCAGATGTCACAGTCTCCGAATTTTCCTCTGTTTGGGGGTTCCTCCTGCTAGTCATTCTGGTGAGAGACAGTTGGGGGAATGTCCGCAGTCCAAAGTATTGATCACAACCTAAGCATGATGTACCTGTTTTATAGGGACCTTAGGGCTGTCGGTCTCTTGTTCTTCCAGTCTGTCTTCTGGGGGAGGGGCCTGCCGCCCTATTAGTCAGGCAACTGTCTTGGGCAGAGTTGCCCTGCCCTCTATGAGGGTGGATGGGCTCAGTGAAAACCATTTTGGGGGGGGCTTTTTTCCTCTGGCGACTTTCCTTGGCAGCTTTCTCCATCTCTTTCGAGAGTCAGAGCAGAAGTGACTATATCCAAACCTCTGTCTCAGAACAGAGATCGCAGTCTACTCTCCACTGAGCACTCGAGGCCACACTATTTCCACTTCTGTCTGTGCTACTAAAAACTGTAGCAACCTGGGTTGTGCACCCCGTAGCTGCACTCCCAGCCCTCACTTCCAGGATCAGGCACCTCTCTGCCCTTTGAGCTTCTAAAACCACCAGCTCCCCCCTCCCTAGGTTTGCACATGCACCCCCGCAGCTCCAGGTTTTAGTCAGGGGGGCTATCCTAAAGTCCTTTTCTGCTACTTCCTGTCTGTGAGTGTGTGCCCAGTCCCCAGCATGGGAGTATTTTGCACTCCAGGGACACAGAATCCTGGATGCGCCCTGCTTCATACCTCAAAACCAACCACCTAGATATTCTTTTTGTAGAGATCCTGATATATCTTACATCTTACCATCAAAATGGTCTGGTAGAGATCCAGCTCAATTGAGCAGACTGGCTTAAATAGGGTCCCCTACTCATCCACCATCTTTTCTCTTCTAAAATCAGGTTGCGCACTTTAAACTTATATGATGTTATATGTTAATTCCAACCCAATCAATCAACAAAAATAAATTAAAAGGAAGGAGGTACTGACACACTACAACATGGGTGAACCTTGAGAACTTTAAGCCAAGGGAGAGGAGCCAGATGCAAAACACCTCCTACCATGAGATTCATTCATAAGGAATTCCCAAGAAAGTCAAACCTATAGATACCCAAGGTAGATTTCCTGAGGCTGGAGGTAGAAATGGGCTTTGGCAACTTCTTTAAAGTTAAATTTAATTCTTGTTCACAAAAAACTTGTATATGAATGTTGGTAACAGTTTTATTCATAATCTTTTTAAATAAGAAATATTTCACATAAATACATGGGTTTCAGATTTTCGTTTTAAAAACTACTAAACCCCCAAGCCCTAAAATATCTGGCAACATAGGTCCCATCTTAGAAAAGAGCAACACGGGCATGACTATGAATAGTAAGTTCTCTATGTTCAGGGCATGCCACAGTTCTGCCCTTGCCTCTTACAGTCGCATTGCCATCTAGCCCATTTCACTTTTGTATCATTTGCCTGGTCTTTTATGGCAGAACTATCAAAAATTTGTGTGTCTCCTATTACAGTGTCGAATTTATTGCTGGACAGTGGCTGCATTGTTGCGGACTACAGTTTTCAGTTACCTGGATTCAGATGTGGCCATATGACTAGTTCTCACTAATTGAATGTCATCAGACAGATCTTTCTGGTTTTTAGGCTAAGGAAACAAAGGTCTCCAAGGTCTTTCATTTGGGAACAAAGGTCTCCCAAGTTCTTTAGGGATGATGAAGCCGTAAGATGTAGAAGAAAGATCTGCCCCAGGCATGTAGAACTATTCACAATGGACTATTACATAAAAAGTAAATAAAACTTCTCTTGGGTTAAATCACTGAAATTCTGGGTTTGTTTGAATAGTACCTAATTTTACTAGCTGCATGTGGTTATTCAAATTTATTAAAATAATTTTTTGCTTCTCATTTATATTAATCCATTTAAGTGCTCAACAGCCAAATAAAGTTAGTGCCAACAGTACTGGACAGTAAAGATGGAATACTCCCATCTTCATGGAAACTTATATTGCACAGAGCCACTCTAATATACTTCTATAGGAACCTGAGTTTGTGACTACTGATTTAGTACCTGAAGGAAAAAAAGAAATACTTACTTGTCAATTGAATGTAAAATTATTCAGGATGTTTAATGAAAGTGTTATTATCATTAAATGGTAGTTTTAGGTTAAGAAATATTTTGACAAATATTATCTAATTTGGATCTCCAAAACCAACCTTTTTAAAGTGGCAAGCATAAATTTCATCTCTTTCATTCATTGGAGCATCTTCCATCAGTAGAGCTCATTGTACAGGTAAAATTTAATATAATATATACTGAACATAAAAGTATCAAAGAAATTACTGAGACAAACAGAATATCCAAACAAATAAGGGTAGAAAAGATAGTGTCTTTTTAAATTTGTTTCCATTTTAATAAATACTAATGATTTTCATAATTTCTTGTTATAAAAAATTTCAGAGTAGAAATAAAATTTTAAGATTCCCTTTTAGATCAATTTTGGCATCTTAAAATCAAGACATACTGTGGTTTTTAAGGGAAAATGCATTTTTATCAGCAATCTTTTTCAACGGGTAAATAAATGGGTGTTGACTTTCTCATAAAAGATAAACTATTTGATTTCCAGGTAATTAAAAATGCAATTTTATTAGGCTTTGAAATTCTCAAATAATGTCATTGTTTGGCCTTTCATGTCAAAAGCACCCTGTAGTTCTAATGCTTTCTGAATGTTTGCTTCTATTTAAAGCTGCCTTGGCCCCTCTAGCCCACCTAAGTATTCTTTAAGCTTTAGCAAACTTAGCCCCTAACTAAACCTTTCTCTGTGTATCTGTACATCACACATTCTTTCTTAGAAGGAAAGAGCCTTCTACATGTCAGCAGGCTCTCTGGCACCACCCTGGGCACCAAGGAACCAGAACCTCTTGCACACACACCCCCCTTCACACCCCCTACTCCCCACTGCCTGGACACCAAGGAACCAGACCCCTTGCTCAACCTTCAAGCAACATGATAATGTCTGTAGCCTGATCATCAGTCTGCACAAGATCAAGAAATGTTACAGACCATACACTACCTTAATTAATTAACCGCCCTAAGTGCCTTTAAAAATCTCTGAGCCAGGCAGAATCCTCCTAGTTGACTTTTGTACAAGAGTCTGCCTTCTGTCCCAGGTGGCCAGCTTCCTGAGTAAAGCTCAAATTCCTTTCCAAACAGAACTAGTCTGTCAAGTACTTGCCTTTAGTATTGGCAGCTAAATATGAGTTTGGGTAATGCGTTTACAATCTTAGTCAAAGAAGTTACAGCCCATTTCTCCTTGTTCTCCCTTCCCTCATTATTGTGATTAACTAAATGGCTGGTCAATATCAATACATACAAACACCGTTAAGGCATTTATCATTATAACACTTAAATACTTAGAATCATCAGGGATATTGCAATGAAGTGAAATAAATCTTGTCTCCTACAGAGAATCTTACCTGAGGTTAAAAGACAAAGATAATAAATACCCTACAAGGGGAATCCTGATGTGTCACTGACTCATACTATAACTGATACAGACTGGTGATTTTTGCCTTCCTAATTAGTGATTTTTTAAAATTGTGAATACTTGTACTTTTCCTTCCTTTTTTTCTTTTTAATACTTGTACTTTTCTAACCTATTTATGAAACTACATTTTTCTTTCCATAGTCCAGCAGGAAACTTAATGCTGACTGAGAAGATGGTAATTTTGAATGTAGTATAAGAATGTGACGGTATTCTCCTTTATCTTTATTGTACTAATAATTTAATACGTTACTGGGGGAAAAAAGTTTTCCTTTTCATATGCATTCAGCAGTCCCATACTTTCAAACGTGGCACATTTGGCTTATCTTCTATAACTTCTTGCTTTAAAAAAATTACACAATATGATTAAGATTAATGACATGAGACAGCAAGAAGCTGGTGACTTCTAATGGAGTTAGTAGTCACAGGCTTAATAAGAAAAAGGTGACAAATTGTCACACAGAAATTGATGAATTAAAAAATATATTATCTTATGCCATTCACAGAATTTATAGAGCATACTTTAACCATATGTTCCTTCTATATTTTACTATAGTACTAGATTTTTTCTGCTGGTAACTCAGTATCATTTTCCTTCTAGGTGTTTTCCTACAAATTATTCATTTGGCATTGGAGGAAGCCATAATCATCCCTATACAATTCTTTAAGTTCCTTCAACTTCTTTAATCTCTAAATGTTAGCAGTAAAACTAAGGCCTAGCAAAGGTCTTATTTGACCTTTATTTCTCTAGACTTTCCACAAGTTTTATATACTGCTAATTCCCTATAATAAATCCTTTTTAAATACCTTTAAAAAGCTAAACTGATTCCTACTTTCCCGATTGAATCCTGATTAATAGAGTGAACTAATTAAAAGCTAGAAAAACTAGCACCAAGATAAACTTCTCCAATGTACAAAAGGGAGAGAAACAGACCATTAAAAAAAAAAAAGAAAAAGAAAATTATACAAAGCAAAAAAAAGAAAATTAATGTGGAAAATGAAAAACAAATTTCTGTAGTTAAAACTGTAAGAAATCTCAGATAGTTATTAAGATTATTTCAAAAACAGTATTTAAAAAAGGACAGTGTTAAAGTATGTGGTCCCAAACATTTAAATCATATAAAATAGCAGATAAACTTTTACAACAGCAATGTATTCCCCCCCCCCAAATTAATTGAAAGCCTTTTATTTTCTCTAGTCTTCACTGAAACAAAAACCTATGAGGAAATAATTAAATAATATTACCTCTCATGTCTAATCTTTTCTGTTACTGCTTTAAGGAAGAATTATGGTAATCACCTGCTACAATTGCAAAAATAAACCTTCAGTAGCTCCACAATGTGCAGCTATTCTTTAGAAAGGAAAATGCAGATGTCAACTGACAGCATTCCTGCAATATAAACATTTTCCTCTTAACTATCTTAGTCTATTTAGGAACTATTTAGAAATCTTTTTATTTCCTAATAATAGATACAAAAAAAATTCAAAAGCTACCAGTTTTAAGGTGTGATCCATTTTATATATAGAGTTATCCATTTCCTGCTCTTAAAACTAAAACTCAGCATAATCTCCTCCAGTCCCATCCATATTGATGCTGAGTGAAGTAAGTCAAGCAGAAAAAGTCAATTATTTTATGGTTTCCTACTTGTGGAACTTAAGGAATAATATAGAGGACATTAGGAGGAGGAAAGGAAAAGTGAATTGGGGGAAATCGGTGAGCGGGGGGGAGACGAACCACAAGAGGCTGTGGACTCAGAAATAAACTGAGGGTTATAGAGGGAAGGGAGGTGGGGGGTTGGGTGAGCCTGGTGGTGGGTATTAAGGCAGGTACATATTGCATGGAGCACTGGGTGTTGTACATGAAAAATGAATCTTGGAATACTGCATCAAAAACTAATGATGTATTTTATGGACACTAACACAATAAAAAAAAATTCAACCAAAGAACTGTAATAAACATCTACTTCAAGATGCTTATGTATAATTCATTCCTGAAGGTTTAGTTTTAAAGGAATTTTCTGTGCACATGGTATTGTATTCATTTAATTGCCTAGCAAGTGAAACTATAGAATGGTCATTTGTTAGGTGAAAGAAATAAGCAATAGGTTTTTAATTTAGAAATATATAATGGCAGAATATAAAGATTAAAAGAGTAAGAAATGGAAATTTAGCAATATTCAGGGTAATCTGTGGGATACAAATTGATGGGTTTTGGCTCCAAGAAGCTTATAATCTGGATGAAAAAGCCAAATATATATAAATAAATATATGCAAAAAATGTATATATATATACACACATGCATAGCATATACATCATATAATATAGATATGTATATTACATAATATATATATAAAATATGTTCACAACATATTATGCATTTTATATATCATTCCTCATATTTTCTCATATATATCTTATATGATATATATAAAAATATATAACTCATATAATACATATGTGGGAAAATACGAGGAAAACCATTTAACTATAAAATACGTGAAAAAGAAATTACATGCATACTCCCTGTGCATAATCATATTTCTTAAAAGTTTTCTTCCATTCTCAACAAGGGTCTTGTATGTCATTTAACTGCAATCTCTCTTACTTTCCCTCTAAAACTCACTCAAAACGCTCCTCTTTCCTTAACCTTTCTTTCCCCTTTCAATTCCTCTTCCTCTGGTCATTTCTTTATGATGTGAAGCAAACTAGTACATACACTTTAGCTTCTCCAACTTGCCTAACACATACCCAGCCAAAGAGTTGAAAGACAAAAAGGGTATAACATGTTGTCAAAATACAATATGTTTATGTCCCTATCACAAATGAGTAGAAGAAGACAAAGATAATTCTACAGGGGAAGGGAAGTATGAATGAAAGCAAAGAATGTAGAAATTAGAATTTACATATAGAAGACAGAAGGCAGCAAAATAAGGAAAACTTTGTGGAAATGTAGTAGAAAATAAATATATGTAAATAAGGATGTGTTAAATTATGGAAGCACTGGAACACATTATGGACCTTTGACTAAGATAAAAACAATTTTTGTAAGAATAGAATGCAAAATGATTTAATGAGTGACAAAGAAAAGTCAAAAGGATAGTGAGATACTAAAAAAATAGGTGATAAAAGACTGTACAAAGGTAGTAGAAACCAACAGAAGTAAAAAAAACTTTTAAGAAATATAGATGCAAAAAATCTTCAACAAAATGCTGGTAAACTGAATTTGCTGGCATATTAAAAATATCTCACATCATGATTATGTGGGATATATCCTTGTGATGCAAGAACGGTACAACATAACAAAATCAATTAATATAATATGCCACATTAAAAGAATGAAGGATAAAAATTACACGGTCATGTCAACAGATGCAGAAAAAATTATTTTACAAAATTCAACACCTTCTCAAATTAAAACACTCAAGTCTTTTAAGTGTTTAAGACTCAAGTCTTAAAAACACTCAATAAACTAGGTATAAAAAATATAACACAATGTAATAAAAGCCATATATGAAAAGCTGACAAATAATATCACATTCAAGAGTGAAAACCTGAAAGCTTTTCCTTCAATATCACGAACAAAACAAAGATATCCACCCTTGAATTTCTAATTCAACTTAGCACTGAAAGTCTTAGCTAGAGCAATTAGGCAAGAAATAGAAATAAAAGGCATCCAAATTGGAAAGAAAGAAGTAACACTGTTTATAGATGACATGATCTTATACATAGAAAATCCTAAAGAACACACACACACACACACACGTTAGAACTAATTAAAAGAGTTCAGAAAAGTTGCAGAATATTAAATCAATAAACAAAAATTTCTATATACTAACAAATTATCTTTAAAAATTTTTAAAACAATCCCATTTACAAAAGTATCAAATAAACTGAGAAGGCAACTGACTTATGCACTGACTCTACAAAACATTATTGAAAGAAAATATAAAAGAGGGACACCTGGGTTGTTCAGTCAGTTAAGCATCTGCCTTTGGCTCAGGTCATCATCCCAGGGTCCTGTGATTGAGTCCTTATTGGGGCTCCTTGCTCAGAGGGAAGCCTGCTTCTCCCTCTGCCTGCTGCTCCCCCTGCTAGTGCTTTCTCATAAACAAATAAAATCTTAAACAAAAATTAAAAGATACAAACAAATGGAAAACCATCACATGTTCAAGTTTTAGAAAAATTAATATTTTTAAGTGTCTATACTACCCCAAATTGTCTACAAACTCAATGAAATCCCTATTAAAATCTCAAAGGCATTTTTTAAAAACAAGAAATAGAAAAAAACAAACCTAAAATTCATGTGGAACCATGAATGACCTTGAATAACCAAAGCTGTCTCAGGAAAGAACAAAGATGGAGATATCACACTTCCTAATTTTCAATTATACTACAAAGTTACAGTATTAAAACAGTATAGTACTGGCATAAAATACACATATATAGATCAATGGAAGAAAATAGAAACTCCAGAAATAAATCAATGTATGGCCAATGATCTATTCTATTTCAAAATAGAAACTCCAGAAATAAATCATTGTACAGTCAATGATCTTTGACAAGGGTGCCAAGAACACAAAATGGGTAAAGGACAGACTTCAACAAATGATGCTCAGAAAGCTGGATATTCACATGCAAAAAAGTGAAATTGGACCCCTGTCTTATGCCATATATAAAAGACAACTCAGGATGGATTAAAGACTTAAATGTAAGCCCTGAAACTATAAAACTCCTAGAAGAAAACATAAGGCGTAATGGCTTCTTGACATTGGTCTTGGCAATGATTTCTTAGATTTGACACAAAAGCATAGGGAACAAAACCAAAAAACAGACAAGTGGGACTACATCAAACTGAAAAAGAGCAAAAGAAACAATCAACAGACTGAAAGGCATCCTATAGAATGGAAGAAAATATTTGTAAACATCTATCTCCTAAGAGGTTAATATTAAAATTATTTAAGAATCTCCAACTCAATAGCAAAATAATGATGATGATAATAATAAATCTGATTTAAAAATAGCCAAATAACTGCATATTTTCCAAAAAGAAATTACAATTGGTCCCTGGGTATATGAAATATCACTCATCATCATTAATGACACTCAACATCCCTAACCAATAAAAAATTAGATATCATTCCACACCTGTTTAGAGGACTATTGTCAAATACAGAAAAAATAACAAGAGAGAGCAAAGTTGTCTATCATGTGGAGAAAAAAAGAGTCCTTATACATGTTGGTAGGAATATAGAACAATGCAGCCACTTTGGAAAACAGTATGGAGATTCTTAAAATATTAAAAATAGAACTATAATGATTCAGCAATCGCATTCCTGGATATGTATCCTAAAAAACTGAAGTCAGGATCTTGAAGAGATTATCTGCAACATTTTCATTGAGGAATCAATTATTCACAATATGGAAATAACCCAAATATCTACTAACACATGAATACACATATAATACACATATATAATATATATGATACATATATGTGCTATATATGTATATAATATATAATATATTATGTATTATAGTATAATAATATAATAATATAATATGTAGTACATATATAACCTGGTATATACATACAATAGAATATTACTTAGACTTAAAAATGAAGGAATTTTAAAAAACAAGCAAACATAAAGCAGAAACAGATCCATAAATACAGAGAACAAAATGGTGGTTGCTAGATGGGTAAAAGAGAATGGGAGATCCAGACTACCAGTGACTAGGTCAGGGTGATTAAAAAAAAAAACAAAACAGGGGGGAGGAGTCAAGATGGCGGAGAAGTAGCAGGCTGAGACGACATCGGGTAGCAGGAGATCAGCTAGATAGCTTATCTAACCATTGTGAACACCTATAAATCCAACGGGAAATCGAAGAGAAGAAGAGCAACAATCCCAGAAACAGAAAATCGATCACTTTCTGAAAGGTAGGACCTGCGGAGAAGTGAATCCAAAGCGACGGGAAGATAGACCCCGGGGGGAGGGGCCGGCACCCGGCAAGCGGCGGAGCGACGGAGCACAAAACCGGGACTTTTAAAAGTCGGCTCCACTGGGAGACATCGCTCCAGAGGCTAAACTGGGGGGAAACCCAGGCGGGGTCAGCATAACCCCAGGACCCGCGGGGTCACAGAAGGACTGGGGGTGTCTGAGTGCCGCAGAGCTCGCAGGTATTAGAGCGGGGAAGCCGGCTATAGCGACAAAGCCGAGGAGTGAGCTCTAAGCCCGGGGTTACCTTGTGCCGGTCGCAGGCTGGGTGGGCTCGGAGCGCGGCCGGAGGCCACGGAGACAAAAGCGACCCGGCGCTTTTCTCCAGCTCCAACAATTGACTGCTTTCCTCGAGGCGCGACCGCAAGCCAGGGAGGCGGGACTGTTGGGCGCTTTGCTCTGAGAGCGCACTGAGGAGCGGAACCCCAAGCTCTCTGCTCCTCTGGGCCGAGAGATTGGGAGGCCGCCATCTTCATTCCCGTCCTCCGGAACTCTACAGAAAGCGCTCAGGGAACAAAAGCTCCCGAAAGCGAACCCGAGCGGATTACTTAGCCCGGCCCCTGGCAAGGGCGGTGCAATTCCGCCTGCGGCAAAGACACTTGAGAATCACTACAACAGGCCCCTCCCCCAGAAGATCAACAAGAAACCATCCAAAACCAACTTCAGTCACCAAGAACAGCGGAATTCCACAGCAGGAGAAAGCAAATCCTACCTGGACAAAATGACAAGGCGGAAAAACTCACCTCAAAAAAAAGAACAAGAGGCCGTACCGAAGGCTGGAGACCTAATCAATACAGACATAGGTAGCATGACAGATCTAGAGTTCAGAATGACAATTCTCAAGGTTCTAGCCGGGCTCGAAAAAGGCATAGAAGATATTAGAGAAACCCTCTCCGGAGAGATAAAAGCCCTTTCTGGAGAAATAAAAGAACTAAAATCTAACCAAGTTGAAATCAAAAAAGCTATTCATGAGGTGCAATCAAAAATGGAAGCTCTCACTGCCAGGATAAATGAGGCAGAAGAAAGAATTAGTGACATAGAAGACCAAATGACAGAGAATAAAGAAGCTGAGCAAAAGAGAGACAAACAACTACTGGAACACGAGGAGAGGATTCGAGAGATAAGTGACACCATAAGACGACACAACATTAGAATAATTGGGATTCCAGAAGAAGAAGAAAGAGAGAGGGGAGCAGAAGGTATATTGGAGACAATTATTGGAGAGAATTTCCCTAATATGGCAAAGGGAACAAACATCAAAATCCAGGAGATGCTAAGAACGCCCCTCAAAATCAATAAAAATAGGTCCACACCTCGTCACCTGATAGTAAAATTTACAAGTCTTAGCGACAAAGAGAAAATCCTGAAAGCAGCCCGGGAAAAGAAGTCTGTAACATACAAGGGTAAAAACATTAGATTGGCAGCGGACCTATCCACAGAGACCTGGCAGGCCAGAAAGAACTGGCATGATATATTCAGAGCACTAAACGAGAAAAACATGCAGCCAAGAATACTATATCCGGCTAGGCTATCACTGAAAATAGAAGGAGAGATAAAGAGCTTCCAGGACAAACAAAAGCTGAAAGAATTTGCAAACACCAAACCAGCTCTACAGGAAATATTGAAAGGGGTCCTCTAAGCAAAGAGAGACCCTAAAAGTAGTAGATCAGAAAGAAACAGAAACAATATACAGTAACAATCATCTTACAGGCAATACAATGGCACTAAATTCATATCTCTCAATAGTTACCCTGAATGTTAATGGGCTCAATGCCCCAATCAAAAGACACAGGGTATCAGAATGGATAAAAAAACAAAACCCATCCATATGCTGCCTACAAGAAACTCATTTTAGACCCGAAGACACCTCCAGATTTAAAGTGAGGGGGTGGAAAACAATGTACCATGCTAATGGACATCAGAAGAAAGCTGGGGTGGCAATCCTTATATCAGATCAATTAGATTTTAAGCCAAAGACTATAATAAGAGATGAGGAAGGACACTATATCATACTCAAAGGGTCTGTCCAACAAGAAGACCTAACAATCTTAAATATCTATGCCCCTAACATGGGAGCAGCCAACTATATAAACCAATTAATAACAAAATCAAAGAAATACATCGACAGTAATACAATAATAGCAGGGGACTTTAACACTCCCCTCACTGAAATGGACAGATCATCTAAGCAAAAGATCAACAAGGAAATAAAGGCCTTAAATGACACACTGGACCAGATGGACATCACAGATATATTCAGAACATTCCATCCCAAAGCAACAGAATATACATTCTTCTCTAGTGCACATGGAACATTCTCCAGAATAGACCACATCCTGGGTCATAAATCAGGTCTCAATCGGTACCAAAAGATCGAGATCATTCCCTGCATATTTTCAGACCACAATGCTCTGAAGCTCGAACTCAATCACAAGAGGAAATTTGGAAAGAACGCAAATACATGGAGACTAAACAGCATCCTTCTAAAAAATGAATGGGTCAACCAGGAAATTAAAGAAGAATTGAAAAAATTCATGGAAACAAATGATAATGAAAACACAACAGTTCAAAATCTGTGGGACACAACAAAGGCAGTCCTGAGAGGAAAATATATAGCAGTGCAAGCCTTTCTCAAGAAACAAGAAAGGTCTCAAATACACAACCTAACCCTACACCTAAAGGAGCTGGAGAGAGAACAACAAAGAAAGCCTAAACCCAGCAGGAGAAGAGAAATCATAAAGATCAGAGCAGAAATCAATGAAATAGAAACTAAAAAAACAATAGAACAAATCAACAAAACTAGGAGCTGGTTCTTTGAAAGAATTAATAAGATTGATAAGCCCCTGGCCAGACTTATCAAAAAGAAAAGAGAAAGGACGCAAATAAATAAAATCATGAATGAAAGAGGAGAGATCACAACCAACACCAAAGAAATACAAACAATTATAAGAACATACTACGAGCAACTCTATGGCAACAAATTTGACAACCTGGAAGAAATGGATACATTTCTAGAGATGTATAAACTACCACAACTGAACCAGGAAGAAATAGATAACCTGAACAGACCCATAACCAGTAAGGAGATTGAAACAGTCATCAAAAATCTCCAAACAAACAAAAGTCCAGGACCAGACGGCTTCCCAGGGGAATTCTACCAAACATTTAAAGAAGAATTAATTCCTATTCTCCTGAAACTGTTCCAAAAAATAGAAATGGAAGGAAAACTTCCAAACTCATTCTATGAGGCCAGCATCACCTTGATCCCAAAACCAGACAAGGATCCCACCAAAAAAGAGAATTACAGACCAATATCCTTGATGAACACAGATGCGAAAATTCTCACCAAAATACTGGCCAATAGGATCCAACAGTACATTAAAAGGATTATTCACCACGACCAAGTGGGATTTATTCCAGGGCTGCAAGGTTGGTTCAACATCCGCAAATCCATCAATGTGATACAATACATTAATAAAAGAAAGAGTAAGAACCATATGATACTCTCAATAGATGCTGAAAAAGCGTTTGACAAAGTGCAGCATCCCTTCCTGATTAAAACTCTTCAAAGTGTAGGGATAGAAGGCACATACCTCAACATTATCAAAGCCATCTATGAAAAACCCACCGCAAATATCATTCTCAATGGAGAAAAACTGAAAGCTTTTCCGCTAAGGTCAGGAACACGGCAGGGATGTCCGTTATCATCACTGCTGTTCAATATAGTACTAGAAGTCCTAGCCTCAGCAATCAGACAACAAAAAGAAATTAAAGGCATCCAAATCGGCAAAGAAGAAGTCAAACTATCACTCTTTGCAGATGATATGATACTATATGTGGAAAACCCAAAAGGCTCCACTCCAAAACTGCTAGAACTTATACAGGAATTCAGTAAAGTGTCAGGATATAAAGTCAATGCACAGAAATCAGTCGCATTTCTTTACACTAACAACAAGACAGAAGAAATCGAAATTGAGGAGTCAGTCCCAATTACAATCGTACCCAAAACCATAAGATACCTAGGAATAAATCTAACCAAAGAGGTAAAGAATCTATACTCAGAAAACTATAAAGTACTCATGAAAGAAATTGAGGAAGACACAAAGAAATGGAAAAATATTCCATGCTCATGGATTGGAAGAACAAATATTGTGAAAATGTCTATTTTACCTAAAGCAATCTACACATTTAATGCAATCCCTATCAAAATCCCATCCATTTTTTTTAAAGAAATAGAACAAATAATCCTAAAATTTATATGGAACCAGAAAAGACCTCGAATAGCCAAAGGAATATTGAAAAAGAAAGCCAAAGTCGGTGGTATCACAATTCCAGACTTCAAGCTCTATTACAAAGCTGTCATCATCAAGACAGTATGGTACTGGCACAAAAACAGACATATAGACCAATGGAACAGAATAGAGAGCCCAGAAATAGACCCTCAACTCTATGGTCAACTAATCTTCGACAAAGCAGGAAAGAATATCCAATGGAAAAAAGACAGCCTCTTCAACAAATGGTGCTGGGAAAATTGGACAGCCACATGCAGAAAAATGAAATTGGACTATTTCCTTACACCACACACGAAAATAGACTCAAAGTGGATGAAGGACCTCAATGTGCGAAAGGAATCTATCAAAATCCTTGAGGACAATGCAGGCAGCAACCTCTTTGACCTCCACCGCAGCAACTTCTTCCTAGGAACATCGCCAAAGGCAACAGAAGCAAGGGCAAAAATGAACTATTGGGATTTCATCAAGATCAAAGCTTTTGCACAGCAAAGGAAACAGTTAACAAAACCAAAAGACAACTGACAGAATGGGAGAAGATATTTGCAAACGACATATCAGATAAAGGGCTCGTATCCAAAATCTATAAAGAGCTTATCAAATTCAATACCCAAAGAACAAATAATCCAGTCAAGAAATGGGCAGAGGACATGAACAGACATTTCTGCAAGGAAGACATCCAGATGGCCAACAGACACATGAAAAAATGCTCCACATCACTCGGCATCAGGGAAATACAAATCAAAACCACAATGAGATACCACCTCACACCAGTCAGAATGGCTAAAATTAACAAGTCAAGAAATGACAGATGCTGGCGAGGATGCGGAGAGAGGGGAACCCTCCTACACTGTTGGTGGGAATGCAAGCTGGTGCAACCACTCTGGAAAACAGTGTGGAGGTTCCTCAAAAAACTGAAAATAGAGCTACCCTACGACCCAGCAATTGCACTCCTGGGTATATATCCTAAAGATACAAACGTGGTGCTCCGAAGGGGCACGTGCACCCGAATGTTTATAGCAGCAATGTCCACAATAGCCAAACTGTGGAAAGCGCCTAGATGTCCATCAACAGATGAATGGATAAAGAAGATGTGGTATATATACACAATGGAATACTATGCAGCCATCAAAAGACATGAAATCTTGCCATTTGCGACGATGTGGATGGAACTAGAGGGTATCATGCTTAGCGAAATAAGTCAATCGGAGAAATATAACTATCATATGATCTCTTTGATATGAGGAAGTGGAGATGCAAGGTGGGGGGGTTTGGGGGGAGGTAGGAAAAGAAAAAATGAAAAGATGGGATTGGGAGGGAGACAAACCATAAAAGACTCAATCTCAAGAAACAGACTGAGGGTTGCGGGGGGGAAGGGGGATGGGAGAGGGTGGTGGGGAAATGGACATTGGGGAGGGTATGTGCTATGATGAGTGCTGTGAAATGTGTAAACCAGACGATTCACAGACCTGTACCCCTGGGGATAAAAATACATTATATGTTTATTAAAATAAAAAAAATTAAAAAAATTAAAAAAAAAAAAAAACAAAAAACAAAACAAACAAAAAAAACCGCACAGCATATGGAATATAGTCAATAATATAACACTGTTGTATGCTGACATGGTAGCTACACATCATGAGCATAACATAATGTATAGACTTGTTGAATCATTATGTTGTACACCTGAAACTAATGTAACATTGTGTGTCAACTATACCTTAAAAATTAATTTAAAAAAAAAGGAATTCCTGTCATCTGAAACAACATGGATGAACCTAGTGGACATTATATCAAGTGAAATAAGCCAGTACAAAGGGACAAATACTGCATGATTCCACTTACATGACATATATAAAACAGTAAATGTCATAGAAGCAGAAAATAGAATGATGGTTGCCAGGGTCTGAGGCAAAGGGAAAATGAGAAATTGTTTCTTAATGGCTATAAAGTTTCTGTCCTGCAGCATTAATAAGTTCTACAAAGCTACTATACAACAGTATAGCAATAGTTAACTACATGGAAAATATACTTCCTATTAAGTGTTATTACTGAACAACAATAACAACACAAGGAAATTTTAAAATGTGATGGATGTATTTCAGTACATTGAGTATAGTGATGGAATCATGGGTATATGCAAAAGTTCAGATTCATCAAGATGTACACATTAAATGTGTACATTTTTTGTGTATCAATTATAACTCAAGAAAGCTAAAAAAATTCTACAACAGTTCATTTCTGATATAAACTATAATACAATTAATAATTTCTGATAGGCCTCAAGCATTTAAAGGAATCACATACTTTTTTTTGCTATTTTTTTATGTTATGTTAGTCACCATATAGTACATCATTAATTTTTGATTAAAGGAATCACATACCTAAGGATAAATAAAGAATTTAGTTCACAAGTAGAACTAAAATAACAGAAATCTTAAAAAAAAAAAAAAAAAAGGTGGTGGCATCACCAGCAGGGTGACGTAGCTCACTTCTGAGTTTGCTCCTCCTCACATGAACAACTAACATCTGTTAAAGAACAAGATACCAAAGACAGAATACAGAACATGAGGGTAAGGATAAAGCGCCCCATACCAAGAGACCAAGAAAGACTGTAGGAAGGTAAGAGAAGCAGCTATACTTGTCCACACTGCCCTCCTACATGTGAGTAAAGCAACACATAGAGGTCTCCCTGAGTCTCCAGTTCCCCCAGTGAGAAAACAGAAGCCTGAGGTGTTGCTCTGTGGCAGCCCCACCCTGATATTTCTCCATGGGGATATCAAGGAAACCTGTGGTACCAAGCCACTGGGAATCTGACTGTAACAGAGAAGTGGGGAGGGGTGTGCAACAACCAGCATGTGGATCTTGGCAGACTGAATTCATACCTACTGTGCCTAAGTAGTAATCTCAACTAGCAGTTTTGCTCATCTGCAAAACCAGGCTGGAGGTACACTATAACCAGAGAACTTGGTGTGGTACAGAGTTGCCTGACTCAGACCCTCAAATGAGGAGTTTGGTTGGTCTTAGAGCCCAGTTTGCTCATGACTACAAAGGGTGCTGCACAGCCCCACACACTATGCAGAATGCCTTCCAGCCCCATCTGACCAGAAGAGTTGTGACTCTACTGGAACCTAGTACAGACTAGCACTGCTTGAGCTGAGAGTTGAGTAGGCAGAGCAGATTGCTCCCAGAGTAAAATCAATTTTGGGCACGGGTGCCTCCCATGCTACTCACAGGCAGATTCATAACCAACACTGAGGATAGGTCTCAGCCACTCCCAACCAAAGAGCCTGTTTCAGAAATTGCAACTAGCCCGGAGCAACTCCTCCCACTCATGTTCAGGCAAGGGGGCTTAGATATAGCTCCCCCGTGGAAAGTGTCTTCCAGCCCCATCTGACCAGAAGGACTGGTGAAAAAGCCTGAAAACTGTGTGACCTAGCAGTGCTCAAACCAACAGAAGGGCAGACAGAGTTGATAGTTTGTAGAGCAAAGTCAATGGTCTTCTTTGACCAGGGAATTCTGGTGCAGATGGGCTTGAGTTAAGACAACAGAAATTCATCTTTATTAGAGCTTACTTCTCCCATTGGTGCCAGATTAAAAAATCTATTTCCTAGCCTGGCTTGTTGCTAAATACAACTTTCAGCCTGTCTGACCAAAGAACATAAGCAGAACACAAGGGAAGCTGTGTAACACATTCAAAAGGCCTGTAACACTTTAACTGAGAGCAAAAGCCATAGCTTTCCATGTCTGGAGAGCAAAACTGGTAGTGCCACACACCCACCCACCTTACCAGGAAATTCAGTGTACACTCAGGCCTGATTTGGGCCCCCAAAAATGAGCTGGATAAGGCTTGGGCTACTAGCCTGCTGGTCTGCCACATCATGGCATCTAATTCATAATCCAATATACTAATGAATATGGTACTCAGTTGCCATAACCTAGGAAACCTGACCAAAGAATTCAGGCAATGGCAGAGTACATCCTACATCCTCATTTTGGTAAGAAGCCAAGCCAATAGTCCTACCCCAATATTTTTAGACAATAGCAGAGCCTCAGACCCATCCACATCCTCAAGCTCAAATATTCATCTTGCCCAAATATAAACCATAATAGCAGGCCTAACTCCCAAAGATATAAGCAGTAAACATACCCAGAAACCAAAACTGAGCTGACCAGTGAACTGTTTTTTGCCAAAGCAAAAACTGTAGAGTCTAGAAGAGGAGCCCCATTAGTCAAATCTGCAGACAACAATGTATAGAATTAAGGATCAGGAAAAACCAAGACATCAGTAAAGGAAACTAATAAAGGTCCAATAAATGACCCTAAGAAATAGAGATCTATGAACCGTGAGACAAAGAATTCAGAATAATCTTCTCACAAAGGTTATTTCTTTTTAAATAAAATAGACAATTAATTTGGGAACACAATACATGAACAAAATGAGAAATATGACATAAGCTAACAAACAAAAATACTAAAGTTGAAAAAAACACTAAATGAACTGAAGAATTCAATAGAGAAAGTATCAAAAATAGATTAGACTTTTGGAGAAGAGAAGGAAAAATAAGCAATGTGGAGGACAGGACATGGGAAATCACCAACTTAGATGAGTAAAAAGAAAAAAAAAATGATAAGGAGTGAAGGAAGCCCATGGGAATCATGGGATATAATGAAAAGAAAAAATATTTGCATTATGGGAATTCCAGAAAAAGACAATGACAAAGGGACAGGATGCATATTTAAAGAAATATTGATGGAAAACTTCCAAAAGCTTGGTGAGAAATGCACATACAGATTCATGAGATTAGAGGATCCCAAATGGGTTGAATCCAAATAGGGCAACAATGAGACACATTATAATCAAATTGTGTAAAGTCAAAGACCAAAAATAGATTTTTAAGAGCAGCAAGAAAATAAGAGAAGTTACATACAGTGGGACTGTAGAAAACTATCAGTGAATTTCTCAACAAAATCTTTGCAAGCCAGGACAGAATGAAATGGCATATTCAAAATATTGAAAGAAAGTAACTGTCAACCAAGAGTTATATACACAGCAAAGCTCTCCTTCAGAAATTAAAAAAAAAGGATAAAGACTCTTCCAAATAAACAGGAGCTGAAGGAGTTAATTAGACTTGACTCAACAAACTTGACTCAAAAGAAATATTCAAGGGAGCTCTTTGAGTGGAAGTGAAAGAACTATAATTAACATTATAAAAACAGCAAGGTAGTGTAAATCTCATGAGGAATGGTAAATAAATAGTCATGGATTCTATAAAAAGATAGCAGTGTTGAATAACTCATCTATAACTCTAGTTTAAAAGTAAATATAACAGCAAAAATGACCATTAATAAAATAATCTGTTATTAGTTACAAAACACACACATATAGACACAAATAAATTGTAATAGCAATAATTTAAAATATGAGAGGGAGAAGAGATAAAAGTGTAGTATAGAAATTCTATTGAAGTTAAGTAGTTATAAGTTTAAAATATAGTGTTACAAGTTATCTTATTTAGGCTTCATGGTCCCAAGATATAATACTGTAGTGATTACACAAAAGATTGTAATAAAGAAGTAAAAAATACTGAATACCAAAAGACATGAAAACATAAAAAGAGACAGTAAGAAAGAAACAAGGAGCAAAGTCATCTACCAAACAACTGGAAAACGTTGTGTTTTTTTTTGAAAATAGTTTTAAAAATGGCAATAGTAAGTCCTTACCAATAAGTGATTATTTTTTAAATTTTTATTTTTAATTGAAGTACAGTTTACATACATATATATTAATTTCAGGTATATAACATAGTAATTTGATAATTATATGCATTACAAAATGCTAACCACAAGTGTATAAATCGTCTGAAGCCATAGAAAGTTATTACAATAAAATTGATTATATTTGCTATGCTGCAAATTTCATTCCCATGACTTACTCATTGGATAACTGGAAATCTGTACCTCTTAAACCCCTTTCCCTGTCTACTGGTCCTCCCAGCCCCCTCACTTCTGTCAACCACCAATTTGTTCTCTGTATTATGACTCCATTTCAGTTTTCTTGTTTGAATGTTTTCATTTTTTCACATTCCAGATAGAAGTAAAATCATGGTATCTTTCTCTTATTTACTTCACTTAGTATTATATCCTCTAGATCCATCAATGTTGTCACAGATACCAGATGTCCATTTTTTATGGTTGAGTAATAAAATACTCCATTGTGAATGTAAGCCACAAATTTTTTATCTGCTAATTTGGACACACAGGTTGCTTCCATATCTTGGCTATTATGAATAATGCTGCAATAAAAATAGAGAAGTGCATATAGTTTTCTGAATTAATGTTTCATTTGTTTAGGATAAATAACCAGTGAATTGCATGATATATCTGTTTTTAGTTTCTTGAGGAACCTGCACATACTATTTTCCATAGTGGCTGCACCTAGTTACATTCCCATCAACAGTGCACCAACTGTACCCTTTTCTCTATCCCTCACCAACAATTATCATTTCTTGTCTTTTTTAATATTACCCATTCTGACTGGTAAGGGGTGCTATCTCATTGTGGTTTTGATTTGCACTTCCCTGATGATTAGTGATGTTGAGCAATTTTTTTGTGTTTATTGACCAACTGTATGTCTTCTTTGTAAAATATGTCTATTTAGGTCCTCTGCCCATTTTTGAACTGGATTGTTTGGTTTCTTGGTGTTGGGTTGTATGACTTCTTTATGTATTTTAGATATTAACTGATAATCAGATATATCATTTGCAAATATCTTCTCCCATTCACTAGGTTACCTTTTTGTTTCATTGATGGTTTCTTTCACTATACAAACACTTTTTGGCTTGATGTAGCCCCAATGGTTTTTTTTTTTTAATTTTTTATTTTTTTATTAACATATAATGTATTATTAGCCCCAGGGGTACAGGTCTGTGAATTGCCAGTTTTACACCCTTCATAGCACATACCCTCCCCAATGTCCATACCCCCACCACCCTGTCCCCACCCCCCTCCCCCTGGCAACCCTCAGTTTGTTTTGTGAGATTAAGAGTCTCTTACGGTTTGGCTCCCTCCCAATCCCATCTTGTTTCATTCATTCTTTTCCTACCCCCCAAACCCTCAACGTTGCCTCTCAACTTCCTCGTATCAGGGAGATCATATGATAATTGTCTTTCTTTGCCAATGGCTTATTTTTGATTCTGTTTTCCTGGCCTGCAGATACACATCCAGAAAAAAAAAATGGCTAAGGTGGAAGAGCAAGAGATTATTATGTTTTCCTTGAGTTTTATGGTTTTAAGTCTCACCTTCGGGCCTTTGGGCAATTTTCTTAGTAGTAACTTTTCTGTTAAGATTTTCTGGGAAGACTGTATATTTCTAAGAATTTACCCATTTCTTCTAGGTTATCTGATTTACTTACATATAATTTTTAGAGTAGTCTTTTATAATACTTTGTATTACTCTGGTCTTGGATGTAACTATTCCTCTCTTTCATTTCTGATATAACTAAGTTCTCTATTTTTCTTAATTAGTCTGGCTAAAGGCTTATCAATTTTATCTTTTCAAATAATTGGCTCCTGGTTTCATTGATCTTATCTGTTGTTGTACTACTCTCAATTTCTGCTCTAATATGTATTCTTTCCTTCCTTCCTATCCTTCCTTCTACTAAATTTTGGTTTTGTTCTTCTATTTCTAGTTCCTTTAGGTGTAAGACTAGATTATTAATTTGAAAAGTTTTATTTCTTGCAATAAACCTATAGCACCACAAACTTCCCTTTAAGAACTGCATTTGCTGCAATCCAAAGATTTTGAACTGTTGTGTTTCCACTGTCATTTGCCTCCGGGTATTTTCAACTTTCCTCTTTGATTTCTTATTTGACCCACTAGCTGTTTACTAGCATGTTGTTTAGCTTCCATGAGTAGGTGTTGTTCCAGTTTTGTCCCTTGTACTTAATTTCTAGTTTCATAGTGTTATAATGGTTAGAAAAGATGCTTCATATGATTTCAATCTTCTCAACTTTGTGATACATTTTTACGATCTGATATTTGATCTATCCAGGAGAATGTTCATATGCACTTGATAAGCACATATATTCTGCTGTTGTGGGGTGGAATATTCTGTATATGTCTGTTATGTCCATGTGGTCTAAAGAGCCCTTCAAAGACACTATTTACTTATTATCTGTCTGGATAATCTATCCACTGATGTTAAGAGGGATGGTTAAAGTGTCCTACTACTATTGTATTACTGTCAATTTCTTCCTTAATGTATGTTAATATTCACTTTATAGATTCAAGTGCAGCTACGTTGGATGCATCAATTATAACAATTTTTATATCCTCTTGTTGGATATTATGCATTTTATTTATTTTTTTTAATTTTTTTATTTTAATAAACATATAATGTATTTTTATCCCCAGGGGTACAGGTCTGTGAATCGCCAGGTTTACACATTTCATAGCACTCATCATAGCACATACCCTCCCCAATGTCTATTTCCCCACCACCCTCTCCCGTCGCCCCTCCCCCCAGCAAGCCTCAGTCTGTTTTTGAGATTGAGTCTTTTATGGTTTGTCTCCCTCCCAATCCCATCTTTTCATTTTTTCTTTTCCTACCTCCCCCCAACCCCCCCTGCCTTGCATCTCCTCTTCCTCTTATCAAAGAGATCATATGATAGTTGTCTTTCTCCGATTGACTTATTTCGCTAAGCATGATACCCTCTAGTTCCATCCACATCGTCGCAAATGGCAAGATTTCATGTCTTTTGATGGCTGCAAAGTATTCCGTTGTGTATATATACCACATCTTCTTTTTTTTTTTAATATTTTTTTTATTTATTTGACAGAGATCACAAGCAGGCAGAGAGGCAGGCAGAGAGAGAGGAGGAAGCAGGCTCCCTGCTGAGCAGAGAGCCCCAATGCGGGGCTTGATCCCAGGACCCTGAGATCATGACCTGAGCTGAAAGCAGAGGCTTTAACCCACTGAGCCAACCAGGCGCCTTATACCACATCTTCTTTACCAATTCATCTGTTGATGGACATCTAGGCTCTTTCCACAGTTTGGCTATTGTGGACATTGCTGCTATAAACATTCGGGTGCACGTGCCCCTTCGGAGCACCACTTTTGTATCTTTAGGATATATACCCAGTAGTGCATTTGCTGGGTCGTAGGGTAGCTCTATTTTCAGTTTTTTGAGGAACCTCCACACTGTTTTCCAGAGTGGTTGCACCAGCTTGCATTCCCACCAGCAGTGTAGGAGGGTTCCCCTCTCTCCGCATCCTCGCCAGCATCTGTCATTTCTTGACTTGTTAATTTTAGCCTTTCTGACTGGTGTGAGGTGGTATCTCATTGTGGTTTTGATTTGTATTTCCCTGATACCAAGTGATGTGGAGCATTTTCTCATGTGTCTGTTGGCCATCTGGATGTCTTCTTTGCAGAAATGTCTGTTCATGCCCTCTGCCCATTTCTTGACTGGATTATTTGTTCTTTGGGTATTGAGTTTGATAAGCTCTTTATAGATTTTGGATACTAGCCCTTTATCTGATATGTCGTTTGCAAATATCTTCTCCCATTCTGTCAGTTGTCTTTTGGTTTTGTTCACTGTTTCCTTTGCTGTGCAAAAGCTTTTGATCTTGATGAAATCCCAATAGTTCATTTTTGCCCTTGCTTCTGTTGCCTTTGGCGATGTGCCTAGGAAGAAGTTGCTGAGGTTGAGGTCAAAGAGGTTGCTGCCTGCATTCTCCTCAAGGATTTTGATAGATTCCTTTCTCACACTGAGGTCCTTCACCCATTTTGAGTCTATTTTCGTGTGTGGTGTAAGGAAATGGTCCAATTTCATTTTTCTGCATGTGGCTGTCCAATTTTCCCAGCACCATTTGTTGAAGAGGCTGTCTTTTTTCCATTGGATATTCTTTCCTGCTTTGTCAAAGATTAGTTGACCATAGAGTTGAGGGTCTATCTCTGGGCTCTCTATTCTGTTCCATTGATCTATATGTCTGTTTTTGTGCCAGTACCATACTGTCTTGATGATGACAGCTTTGTAATAGAGCTTGAAGTCTGGAATTGTGATGCCACTGGCTTTGGCTTTCTTTGTCAATATTCCTTTGGCTATTCGAGGTCTTTTCTGGTTCCATATAAATTTTAGGATTATTTGTTCTATTTCTTTAAAAAAAATGGATGGGATTTTGATAGGGATTGCATTAAATGTGTAGATTGCTTTAGGTAGAAAAGACATTTTCACAATATTTGTTCTTCCAATCCATGAGCATGGAATATTTTTCCATTTCTTTGTGTCTTCCTCAATTTCTTTCATGAGTACTTCATAGTTTTCTGAGTATAGATTCTTTGCCTCTTTGGTTAGATTTATTCCTAGGTATCTTATGGTTTTGGGTGCGATTGTAAATGGGACTGACTCCTCAGTTTCTCTTTCTTCTGTTTTGTTGTTAGTGTAAAGAAATGCAACTGATTTTTGTGCATTGACTTTATATCCTGACACTTTACTGAATTCCTGTGTAAGTTCTAGCAGTTTTGGAGTGGAGCCTTTTGGGTTTTCCACATATAGTATCATATCATCTGCAAAGAGTGAGAGTTTGACTTCTTCTTTGCCGATTTGGATGCCTTTAATTTCTTTTTGTTGTCTGATTGCTGAGGCTAGGACTTCTAGTACTATGTTGAACAGCAGTGGTGATAACGGACATCCCTGCCATGTTCCTGACCTTAGCGGAAAAGCTTTCAGTTTTTCTCCATTGAGAATGATACTTGCGGTGGGTTTTTCATAGATGGCTTTGATAATATTAAGGTATGTGCCTTCTATCCCTACACTTTGAAGAGTTTTAATCAGGAAGGGATGCTACACTTTGTCAAATGCTTTTTCAGCATCTATTAAGAGTATCATATGGTTCTTATTCTTTCTTTTATTAATGTATTGTATCACATTGATGGATTTGCGGATGTTGAACCAACCTTGCAGCCCTGGAATAAATCCCACTTGGTCGTGGTGAATAATCCTTTTAATGTACTGTTGGATCCTACTGGCCAGTATTTTGGTGAGAATTTTCGCATCTGTATTCATCAAAGATATTGGTCTGTAATTCTCTTTTTTGGTGGGATCCTTGTCTGGTTTTGGGATCAAGGTGATGCTGGCCTCATAGAATGAGTTTGGAAGTTTTCCTTCCATTTCTATTTTTTGGAACAGTTTCAGGAGAATAGGAATTAATTCTTCTTTAAATGTTTGGTAGAATTCCCCTGGGAAGCCGTCTGGTCCTGGACTTTTGTTTGTTTGGAGATTTTTGATGACTGTTTCAATCTCCTTACTGGTTATGGGTCTGTTCAGGTTATCTATTTCTTCCTGGTTCAATTGTGGTAGTTTATACGTCTCTAGAAATGTATCCATTTCTTCCAGATTGTCAAATTTGTTGGCATAGAATTGCACATAGTATGTTCTTATAATTGTTTGTATTTCTTTGGTGTTGGTTGTGATCTCTCCTCTTTCACTCATGATTTTATTTATTTGGGTCCTTTCTCTTTTCTTTTTGATAAGTTTGGCCAGGGGCTTATCAATCTTATTAATTCTTTCAAAGAACCAGCTCCTAGTTTTGTTGATTTGTTCTATTGTTTTTTTAGTTTCTATTTCATTGATTTCTGCTCTGATCTTTATGATTTCTCTTCTCCTGCTGGATTGAGGCTTTCTTTGTTGTTCTTTCTCCAGCTCCTTTAGGTGTAGGGTTAGGTTGTGTATTTGAGACCTTTCTTGTTTCTTGAGAAAGGCTTGCACCGCTATATATTTTCCTCTCAGGACTGCCTTTGTTGTGTCCCACAGATTTTGAACCGTTGTGTTTTCATTATCATTTGTTTCCATGAATTTTTTCAATTCTTCTTTAATTTCCTGGTTGACCCATTCATTTTTTAGAAGGATGCTGTTTAGTCTCCATGTATTTGCGTTCTTTCCAAATTTCCTCTTGTGATTGAGTTCGAGCTTCAGAGCATTGTGGTCTGAAAGTAGGCAGGGAATGATCTCAATCTTTTGGTACCGATTGAGACCTGATTTATGACCCAGGATGTGGTCTATTCTGGAGAATGTTCCATGTGCACTAGAGAAGAATGTATATTCTGTTGCTTTGGGATGGAATGTTCTGAATATATCTGTGATGTCCATCTGGTCCAGTGTGTCATTTAAGGCCTTTATTTCCTTGTTGATCTTTTGCTTAGATGATCTGTCCATTTCAGTGAGGGGAGTGTTAAAGTCCCCTGCTATTATTGTATTACTGTCGATGTATTTCTTTGATTTTGTTATTAATTGGTTTATATAGTTGGCTGCTCCCATGTTAGGGGCATAGATATTTAAGATTGTTAGGTCTTCTTGTTGGACAGACCCTTTGAGTATGATATAGTGTCCTTCCTCATCTCTTATTATAGCCTTTGGCTTAAAATCTAATTGATCTGATAGAAGGATTGCCACCCCAGCTTTCTTCTGATGTCCATTAGCATGGTACATTGTTTTCCACCCCCTCACTTTAAATCTGGAGGTGTCTTCGGGTCTAAAATGAGTTTCTTGTAGGCAGCATATTGATGGGTTTTGTTTTTTTATCCATTCTGATACCCTGTGTCTTTTGATTGGGGCATTTAGCCCATTAACATTCAGGGTAACTATTGAGAGATATGAATTTAGTGCCATTGTATTGCCTGTAAGGTGACTGTTACTGTATATTGTCTCTGCTCCTTTTGCTCTGTTACCTTTAGGGTCTCTCTTTGCTTAGAGGACCCCTTTCAATATTTCCTGTAGAGCTGGTTTGGTGTTTGCAAATCCTTCCAGTTTTTGTTTGTCCTGGAAGCTCTTTATCTCTCCTTCTATTTTCAATGATAGCCTAGCTGGATATAGTATTCTTGGCTGCATGTTTTTCTCGTTTAGTGCTCTGAATATATCATGCCAGTTCTTTCTGGCCTGCCAGGTCTCTGTGGATAGATCCGCTGCCAATCTAATGTTTTTACCCTTGTATGTTACAGACTTCTTTTCCCCCGGTGCTTTCAGGATTTTCTCTTTGTCACTAAGACTTGTAAATTTTACTATCAGGTGAAGAGGTGTGGACCTATTTTTATTGATTTTGAGGGGTGTTCTTAGCATCTCCTGGATTTTGATGTTTGTTCCCTTTGCCATATTAGGGAAATTCTCTCCAATAATTGTCTCCAATATACCTTCTGCTCCCCTCTCTCTTTCTTCTTCTTCTGGAATCCCAATTATTCTAATGTTGTGTCGTCTTATGGTGTTGCTTATCTCTCGAATTCTCTCCTCGTGGTCCAGTATTTGTTTGTCTCTCTTTTGCTCAGCTTCTTTCTTCTCTGTCATTTGGTCTTCTATGTCACTAATTCTTTCTTCTGCCTCATTTATCCTAGCAGTGAGAGCTTCCATTTTTGATTGCACCTCATTAATAGCTTCTTTGATTTCAACTTGGTTAGATTTTAGTTCTTTTATTTCTCCAGAAAGGGCTTTTATCTCTCCGGAGAGGGTTTCTCTAATATCTTCTATGCCTTTTTCGAGCCCAACTAGAACCTTGAGAATTGTCATTCTGAACTCTAGATCTGTCATATTACCAATGTCCGTATTGATTAGGTCTCCAGCCTTCGGTACGGCCTCTTGTTCTTTTTTTTGAGGTGAGTTTTTCTGCCTTGTCATTTTGTCCAGATAAGATTTGCTTTCTCCTGCTGTGGAATTTCACTGTTCTTGGTGACTGAAGTTGGTTTTGGATGGGTTTCTTGTTGATCATCTGGGGGAGGGGCCTGTTGTAGTGATTCTCAAGTGTCTTTGCCGCAGGCGGAATTGCACCACCCTTGCCAGGGGCCGGGCTAAGTAATCTGCTCGGGTTTGCTTTCGGGAGCTTTTATTCCCTGAGCGCTTTCCGTAGAGTTCCGGAGGACGGGAATGAAGATGGCGGCCTCCCAATCTCTCGGCCCGGAGGAGCCGAGAGCTTGGGGTTCCGCTCCTCAGTGCGCCCTTAGAGAAAAGCCCCCAACCGCTCCACCTCCCTGGCTTGCAGTCGTGCCTTGAGGAAAGCAGTCAATTGCTGGAACCTGGAGAAAAGGGCCAGGTCGCTTCCGTCTCCGTGGCCTCCGGCTGTGCTCCAAGCCCACCCAGCCTGCAACCGGCACAAGGTAACCCCGGGCTGAGAGCTCAGCCCTCGGCTCTGTCACTGTAGCCGGCTTCCCCGCTCCAATACCTGTGAGCTGCGCGGTCCTCAGACACCCCCGGTCCTTCCGTGACCCCACGGGACCTGGGGTTATGCTGACCCCGCCTGGATTTCCCCCCGGTTTAGCTCCTGGAGCGATGTCTCCCAGTGGAGCAGACTTTTAAACGTCCCGATTTTGTGCTCCGTTGCTCCGCTGCTTCCCGGGAGCCGGCCCCTCCCCCCGGGGTCTATCTTCCCATCGCTTTGGATTCACTTCTCCGCGGGTCCTACCTTTCAGAATGTGATCGATTTTCTGTTTCTAGAATTGTTGCTCTTCTTCTCTTTGATTTCCTGTTGGATTTGTAGGTGTTCACAATGGTTAGATAAGCTATCTAGCTGATCTCCTGCTACCCGATGTCGTCTCAGCCTGCTACTTCTCTGCTATCTTGACTCCTCCTCCATATTATGCATTTTAAACCAGTTTTTGTTTTAAAATAAATTTTGTCTGTATAACTATTTCTATCCTAGTTTTGTTTTCACTTCCATTTTCATTGAATATCTTTTTCCATCCCTTGATATTCCAGTTGGTACTTGTCTTCAGGTCTGAAGATGAGTATTTTGCAGGCAGCATATACATGCATCTCATTTTTTTACCCATTCAGTCACAATTTGTCTTTATTTTTTTTTCAGACTTTTCAGGTTTTATTTACATTCCGGTTATAATGTTAACATAAAGTTTTACATTCATTTCAAGTGTAGAATCCAGTAATTCATCACTTTACATACAACACCAGTGCTTATCACAAGTGCCGTCCTTAATACCCATCACACATTTAACCAATCCCCCTGCCCACCTTCCCTCCAGTAACCTATATTTTGTTCTCTACAGTTAAGAATCTGTATCCTGGTTTGCCTCTCTCCTTTGTAAAAAATCCTATATCCCTGTTCAGACAGACCATAAGATACTCTTAATCTCAGGGAACAAACTAAGTGTTGCTGGGGTGTGGAGGGGTAGGGACAGTGTGGATGGGCTATGGAAATTTGGGAGGGTATGTGCTATGGTGAGTGCTGTGAAATGTGTAAGCCTGATGATTCACAGACCTGTACCCCTAGGGCAAATAATACATTATATGTTAAAAAAAAATTCCCATATGAGTAAAACCATATAGTATTTTTCTTTCTCTGATTGATTTAGTTCACTTAGAATAATACACTCTAGCTCCATTGACATCACTGAAAATGATCACTTAAAAAGACTTCATTCTTTTTAATACCTATCATTCTTTTCTACAGATACATATATACATATGCATGTGTCTGTGTCTGTACAGACAGAGAGAGAGAAGAAGTGGTATATTAGTCGATGTCCTTCATCAGTTGATGGACATTTGGGCTCTTTCCATAATATGGCTATTGTTGAAAATGCTGCTATAAACATCGGGGTGGATGGATCACTTTAAATCAGATTTTTGTATCCTTTGGGTAATACCTAGTAGTGCAATTGATGGATTGTAATTTTGTGAGGTACCTCCACAAGTTTTCCAGGCTACATCAGTTTGCATTCCCAACAAAACTGCAAGAGGGTTCCCCTTCTCCATATTCTCACCAACACCTGTTGTTTCCTATTTTAATTTTAGCCATTCTGACAGATGTAAGGTGATATCTCATTTTAGTTTTGATTTGCATTTCCCTGATGATGAGTGATGTCAAGCAATTTTTTCATGTGTCTGTTAGCCATCTGTACATCTTCTTTGGAAAAATGTCTATTCATATCTTCTGCCCATCTCTTAACTGGATTATTTGTTTTTCAGGTGTTGAATTTAATAAGTTCTTTATATATTTTGGATACTAACCCTTTAACAGATATATCATTCACAAATATCCTCTCCTATTCAGTAGGTTGCCTGTTAGTTTTATTGTTTCCTTTGCTGTGCTGAAGCTTTTTTATCTTGATGAAGTCCTAACATTTTATTTTTGCTTTTAGTTCACTTGCCTTAGGAGATATATCTAGAAAAAATTGCTATGGCTGATATCAAAGAGGTTACTGCGTTCTCTTCTATGATTTTTATGTCTTCAAGTCTCATATTTACATCTTTTATACATTTTGAACTTAATTTCGTGTATGGTGTAAGAAAATAGTCCAGTTTCATTCTTTTCCATGTTGTTGCCCAGTTTAACCAATGCCACTTGTTGAAGAGACTGTCTTCTTCCCATTGGATATTCCTTCCTGCTTTGTCAAAGATTAGTTGATCGTATACTTGTGGGGTTCATTTCTGGGTCTCCTATTCTGTTCCACTGATCTATGTGTCTGTTTTTGTGCCAATACCATACTGTCTTGAACACTACAGCTTTGAAATATAACTTGAAATCTGGAACTGTGCTGCTTCCAGGTTTACATTTCTTTTTCAAGATTGCTTTGGCTTTTGTGATTCCATATATATTTTAGAATTGTTTGTCCTAGGTCTGTGAAAAATGCCAGTGGTATCTTGATAGGGATTGCATTAAATGTACAGATTGCTCTGGGAAATACAGGCATTTTAATAATATTTATTCTTCCAACCCATGAACATGGAATATTTTTCTCTTTCTTGGTGTCATCTTCAAATTCTTTCATCAGTGTTTTATAGTTTTCAGAGTACAGATCTTTTGGCTCTTTGGTCAGGTTTATCCCTAGGTATCTAATTGTTTTTGTTAGAATTGTAAATGGGATGGATTCCTTGGTATTTTTTTTTTTCCTGCAGCTTAATTATTGGTGAAGAGAAATGCAACAGATTTCTGTATGTTGATTTTGTATCTTGCAACTTTACTGAATTTATCAATTCTAGAAAAATTCTGGTGGAATATTTTGGGCTTTCCATATATAGTATTATGTCATTTGCAAATAGTGAAAGTTTTACTTCTCCCTTGCCAATCAGGAAAACTTTTCTTTCTTTTTGTTTTCTGATTCCAGTAGTATGTTAAATAACAGGGGTGTGAGTGGAATCTTATTCTTACTCCTGACCATAGAAGAAAAACTCTCTTTTTCCCCACTGAAGATGATATTAATGGTGGGTTTTCATAGAAAGTCTTTATGATGTTGAGGTGTGCACCCTCTATCCCTACTTTGTTGACAGTTTTCATCCATGAATGGATGTTGTACCTTTTCAAATCCTTTTTCTGCTTCTATGGAGAGGATCATATTTTTCTTATCCTTTCTTTTATTAATATACGCATCATGACTGATTTGCAAATACGGAATCACTCTTGCAGCCCATGAATGAATGCCACTTGATCATGGTGAATGATTCTTTTAATGTACTGATGGATTCAATTCGCTAATATTTTGTTGAGTATGTTTGCATCCATGTTTATCAGGGATACTAGACTGTAGTTCTCTTTTTTAGTGGAGTCTTTTTCTGGATTTGTAATCAGGATAATACTGGCCTCATAAAATGAGTTTGGAAGTTTTTCTTCCATTTCTATATTTTGGGATAGTTTCAAAAGAAGAGGTATTAACTCTTTTTTAAATGTTTGATAGAAATGCCCTGTGAAGCCATTAGGCCCAGGACTTTTGTTTGTTGGGAGATTTTTTATTATGACTTCAATTTCTTTGCTGCTTATGGGTCTCTTCAAGTTTTCTATTTCTTCCTGTATCCATTTTGGTATTTTATGTTTCTAGGAATTCATTAATTTCTTCCAGACTGCCCAATTTCTTGGCATATAATTTTTCATAATATTCTCTTATTTTTCTGTGGTGTTGGTTGTTATTTCTCCTAATTTGTGACTTTATTTATTTGGATCATTTCTCTTTTCTTTATGATAATTCTGGCTAGGGTTTTGTCAATTTATTAATTTTTTCAAAGAACCAGTTCCTTGCTTCATCGATCTATTCTACTGTTTTGGTGTTTGTTTCTACATCATTTATTTCTGTTCTAATCTTTATCATTTCCCTTCTTTTGCTGGCTTTAGTCTTTCTTCTTCTTTTCAAGCTTCATCGGTTGTAAGGTTAGGTTGTTTATTTGCTATATACTTCCCTCTTATGACCACTTTTGCTGCATTCCAAAGGTTTTGGGCCATTATGTTTTCATTTTCATTTTTTTTCTATGTATTTTTTTTTAATTTCTTCTTTAATTTCCTGGTTGACCTATTCATTCATTCATAACATGAATATGTCAGTTATGTCCATCTGGTCCCATATGTATTTAAAGCCATTGTTTCCTTGCTGATTTTTTCCATAGATGAGCTATCCATTGATGTACATGGTGTGTTTAAAGTCCCCTACTATTCTTGTATTATTATCAATGAGTCCCTTTATGTTTGTTACTAATTGTTTTATATATTCGGGTGCTCCCACGTTCAGGACATAAACATTTATAATGTTAGATCTCCTTTTGGTTAGTCTCCTTTATTATGATATAGTGCCCTACTTCATCTCCTGTTAAAGTCTTTGGTTTAAAATCTAGTTTGTCTGATATAATCAATGGCTACTCTGACTCTCTCTCTCTCTCTCTTTTTTTTTTTTTTGCATGATAAATGTTTCTCCATCCCCTCACTTTCCTTCCTCAGGTGTTTTTAGGCTAAAATTAGTCTCTTACAGGCAGCATATAGATGAGTCTTGCTTTTTTATCCATTCTGATGCCTGAAGTCTTTTGATTGGAGCATTTAGTCAATTTATAGTCAAAGTAATTATCAATAGATATGTAATTAATGCCATTTTATTACTTTTTTTGCTGTTGTTTCTTGAGGTTTTTGTTCCTTTCTAGTCTTTGTAACTTTTGGTCTTTCCTTCCCACTTAAAAGAGTCCTCTTTAGTATTTCTTGCAGGGCTGGTGTAGTGGTCATGAATTCTTAGCTTTTGTTAGTCTGGGAAATTCTTTCTCACTCCCATCCTAAATGATAGCATTGCTGAAGAGAGTATTCTTGGCTGCAGATTTTCCCATTCAGCATGTTGAATATATCATGCCACCCTCTTCCAGCTTGCCAAGTTTCTGTGGATAGATCTGCTGCTAACCTTACTAATCTTCCCTTGGAAGTTAGGGACTTCTTTTGTCCTGCTGCTTTTAGGACTCTTTCATTATCACTGTACTTTGCAAATTTAATTACAATATATCTTGGTGTTGGCCTGCTGTTGTTGATTTTGATGGAACTTCTCTCTGCCTCCTTGATTTGGAGGTCTGTTTTCTTCCCCAGATTATGGACATTTCCAGCTATAATTTCCTCAAATAAAACACCTGCACCATTTTTCTCTTCTTCTTCTTCTGGGACTCCTATGGTACAAATGTTATTATGTCTGATGCAGTCCCTGAGTTTCCTAAATCTGCTTTTGTGATGCAAAATTTTTCTTTCTCTCTTTCATTCAGCTCCATTACTTTCCATAATTCTATCTTAGGTATCACCTATATGTTCCTCTAATTCTTCCATCCTTGGGGTCATCATATCCAGTTGGTTTCAAATCTCAGTTATTGTATTATTGCTTTCAGCCCGATTTTTTAAAGCACTTTTATCTCTGTAGTAAGGATCTCCCTGATGTCTTTCACACTTTTCTCAAGCCCAGCTAGTATCCTTATGTTGCTTTAAATTCTGTATCAGGCATATTACTTATATCTGTTTCAATTAGATCCCTGACTGTGATTTTTTTCTTATTCTTTCTTTAGTAATGAATTCCTCCATCTTGGCACTTTGTCTATGTCTCTGTCTTCTTCTCTGTGTTAGGAAAGACTGCTCTATTTCCTGCTCCTAAGAGTAATGGCTTTATGAAGAAGAGGTCACAGAGACCCCAGGACCTGGTGCTTCAGGAAGTGTCTCTGCTATATGCCGTGTGTAGTCTGCTGCAGTTTTTGTATGGCCACTTTCTTAGGTTAGTCATCTGCAGAGTTTCTCCTTGCCTATAGCGGGGAGTATATGGGCCTTGGCCAGTGTTTTAACTAGGTGTGCCCTGGTCTGCTTGCTAAAAGAGACCTAATGCTATTTCCACTATAACTGAAGCTATTCAGAACTCTATGATCAGTAGATGCAGTATGTGAGATTTGCACTGGGGGAGGGGTCTGTGGTGTTTAGGCACACTTGGCCCAGAAAAGCAATACCAACACAGGGCAGGGTGACTGGACTTAGGGTAAGCAGGTTAGGCAGCCAGTGTGTGCCATGCTGTTTACTGAATTTGGTTATGCTGAGGGGTGGGGTGGGAAATGGTACCAGGCTGCTCCTTCCCTGCTAGTCTCAGGGAAGCACACTCAGAGGAGTGTATTATTTCACCTCATGTGTCACAGATGTTTATCAGATCACTAATTTCACACTATCTGTGGGTTGCTTGCCTGCATGGAGTAGCACAGTGTACCTTGGGCTCCAACCCTAGCCAGGACTGCTGATTTTTCAAATCCCAAACTTCAGGGACCTGGTGTGGCAGGACTTATGCTGGTTATCTAGAAAAGGATCTCACCAAACTGGGACTGATGCAAGTTTGACCCAGAAGAGGCAGTCATACCAAAAAATGGGGGTGTGAGATTTGGAACAACCAGGCTAAACAGCCAAGGTCCCAGTTTGCTGCCCTAAGCAGATGTCTCTGCACCTATGCTGAGGGGCAAGGGAGGAAAATGATGCCTGCTGGCTCTTTTGTCTCCAGAGTGTCAATGCTACCTCTCATGAATGTGCTCCAAAATGTATGAACAGTCTTTCCCAGGGTCTCTTAAGTGATCCTCAGATCATGCAGTCTGCCCCACTGTTGTTTCCCTACATCCTTTCCAAAAACAGAGCAGTGTGCTTGGGTCTCTATCTCAGGCACACTCAAGGAACTTGAAGTCCAGGCCTTGAGCCCCGTTAGTTGAAAAAATTTATGAAATTCAGCCCTTCTCATTTTCCCAGAAAATGGCTTTGGGGAAGTCTTCTCCTAATGCATATCCCTGAGCACTCCATGCTTTTCCTCACCTTTCTCCAAGTCCAGGGCTCTCTTCCCTCTGCAGCACTCATGATCCATTTCTTGCCTGAACCATGTCTCCACATTTCTACCTTCCTTAAGTAGCTGCTTCTCTCCCTCTCGTTAGGCAGTTTGTTTTATCAGTACTCACTTGGTTTCTTAAGTATCCAGAATGATTGGATAGTTATCTGTCCTAGCTGTATTCAAAGGATGAGGCAAGCCTAGGGACCTCCTAGTATGTCACCATCTTAGCTTCCTCTCTCCAAGTCATACTATGCCTGTTGCCTTAACCATTCAGTCCATTTATATTTAAAGTAATTACTAATAGGTATGTACTTATTGTTATTTTAAAATTGTTTTTGTAATTCTCTTTTCATTTCTTTTACTCACTCTTGTGATTTGATGACTTTAATGCTAAGCTTAGATTTCTTTCTCTTTTAATGTATATATTAAAAATAGATACATTTTTAATGTATGTAATTTTTGGTTTGTGGTTACCATAAAGTTCATATGTAACATCCTATATATAGAGAACTCTATATGAAATTGATGTTCACTTAAGTTCGAACACATTCTGAAAGCATTACATTGTTACCAGACTCCACATATTATGTATATGACATCACATTTTATCTATTTTGTGTCTCTTAACTAACCTTTGTAAACGTAATCGATTTTACTACTTTTGTCTTTTAACTTTCATTAGTCTTATAAATGATTGATCTGTATTTACTATGTTTTCTTTTACCAGTACAATGTCTTCGTTTCATTATTTTCTTACTTCTAGTTATGGTTTTTTCTTTTCCACTTGAAGTTGTCCCTTTTACATTTCTTATAATGCTGGTTTAGAGGAGAATAGCTCCTTTCAATTTTTTTGTGTGTGGGTAACTCTTCATTTTTCTTTTTTTACATTTAAATTCAATTAGCCAACATATACTACATCACTAGTTTTTGATGTAGTGTTCAATGATTCATTAGTTGCATATAACACCCAGTGCTCATCACATCATGTGTCCTCTTTAATGCTCATCACCCATTACCCCATCCCCCGACACACCTCCCTTTCCACAACCCCCAGTTTGTTTCCTGGAGTTAAGAGTGTCTCATGGTTTGTCTCCTTCTCTGATTTCTCCCAATTAAGTCTTCCCTTCCCTATAATCCCCTGCACTGTTCCTTATTCCACATATGAGTAAAACTATATGGTAATTGTCTTTCTCTGATTGACTTATTTCACTAAGCATAATACGTTCCAGTTCCATCCATGTTGATATAAATGGTAGGTATTCATCCTTTCTGATGGCTAAGTAATATTCCATTGCATATATAAATCACATCTTCTTTATCCATCATCTGTTGAAGGACGTCTCAGCTCTTTCCACAGTTTGGCTATTGTGGACATTGCTGCTATGAACAATGGCTTCCATGTGCCCCTTCTTTTCACTACATCTGTATCTTTGGGGTAAATCCACTAGTGCAATTGCTGGGTCATAGGGTAATTCTATTTTTACTTTCTTGAGGAACCTCCATACTGTTTTCCAGAGTGGCTGCACCAGCCTGCATTCCCACTAACAGTGTAACGGGTTCCCCTTTCTCCACATCCTCTCCAACATTTGTTGTTCCCTGTCTTTTTAATTTTTGCCATTCTAACTGGTGTAAGGTGGTTATCTCATCGTGGTTTTGATTTGTATTTCCCTGATGGTAAGTGATGTGGAATATTTTTTCATGTGTCTTTTGGTCATGCGTATATCTTCTTTGGAGAAGTGTCTCTTCATGTCTCCTGCCCATTTCTTGAGTGGATGAGTTTTATAAGTTCTTTACAGACCTTGGATACTAGCCCTACATCTGAAATGTCATTTGAAAATACCTTCTCCCATTCCATAGGTTGCCTTTTAGTTTTGTTGACTGTTTCCTTTGCTGTGCAGAAGCTTTTTGTTTTGATGAAGTACCAATAGTTCATTTTTGCTTTTGTTTCTCTTGCAAAGAGTTGCTGTGGCCGATGTCAAAGAGGTTGCTGCCTGTGTTCTCCTCTAGGATTTTGATAGATTCCTGTCTCATGTTCAGGTCTTTCATCCATTTGAGTTTATCTTTGTGTATTGTGTAAGAGAATGGTCTAGTTTCATTCTTTTGCATGTGGCTTTCCAATCTTCCCAGCAGCATTTATTGAACAGACTGTCTTTTTTTCCATCGGATATTCTTTCCTGCTTTGTTGAAGATTAGCTGACCATAGAGTTGGGAGAGGAGTTTCCTTATGTATGGAGGGGGGAACATCAGAATAACATCAGACCTGTCCATAGACACCTGGCAGGCCAGAAAGGGCTGGCAGCGTATATTCAGGATACCAAATGAGAAGAACATGCAGCCAAGAATACTTTATCCAGCAGGGCTGTTGTCCGGAATAGAAGGAGAGATAAAGAGCTTCCAGGACAGACAGAAACTGAAAGAATATGTGATCACCAAGCCAGCCCTGCAAGAAATAGTAAACAGGATACTGTAAACACACAGAGACCCTAAGAGTAACATAGACCAGAAAGAAACAGAGACAATCTACAGAAACAGGGACTTTACAGATAAGACAATGGCACTAAATTCATATCTTCCAATAGTTACTCTGAATGTAAATGGGCTAAATGTTCCAACCAAAAACACAGGGTACCAGATTGGATTAAAAACAACAAGAACCATCCATATGCTATCTATAAGAGACTCATTTTAGACCTAAAGGCATCTCCAGACTGAAGGCGATGAGGTGGAAAACAATTTACCACACTAATGGACCTCAAAAGAAAGCTGGGGTAGTAATCCTCATATCATACAAATAAGATTTTAAACCAAAGACTGTAATAAGAGATGTAGAGGAACACTATGTCATACTTAACAGGGTCTACCCAACAAGAAGATCTAACAGCTGTAAATATTTATGCCCCATACATGGGAGCAGCCAATTATATAAATGCATTAATAACCAAAGTAAAGAAACATATTGATAATAATACATTAATAGTAGGGGACTTCAACACCCACTCACAGCAATGAAGATGTATGCAGAAGATCACCAAAGATACAAGGGCTTTGAATGACACATTGGACCAGATGGACTACACAGATACATACGGAACATTCCATCCTAATACAACAGAATATTCATTATTCTCGAGTGCATATGGGACTTTCTCCAGAATAGATCACATACTGGGTCACAAATCAGGTTTCAATTGATACAAAAAGACTGAGATTATTCCCTGCATATTTTCAGACCACAATGCTTTGAAATTGGAACTCAATCACAAGAGGAAAATTGGAAAGAACTCAAAAACTTGGAGGTCAAAGAGCATCCTGCTAAAGAATGAGTGAGTCAACAAGGAAATTAAAGAAGTACTTTAAAAAATTCATGGAAACAAATGAGAATGAAAACACATCAGTTCAAAACCTCTGGGATACAGCAAAGGCAGTCTTAAGAGGAAAGTACATAGCAATAAGAGCCTTTCCTAAAAAATTAGAAAAATCCCAAATACACATGCTAACCTTACACCTGAAGAAGTAATAATGCCTAAATCCAAGAGAAGAGAAATAATAAAGATTAAAGCAGAAATCAATGAAATAGAAACCATAAGTTGTAAAACTGATCAATGAAACTAGAAGCTGGTTCTTTAATAAAAGAATTAACAAGATTGAAAAACCTTTGGCCAGATATATTCATCTTTCCTTACATTCCGAATGGTAACCTAGCCAGATAGAGTATTCTTGGTTGTAGATTTTTTTTTTTTCCTTATAGGACTTTGGATATATCAGTATTCCCTGCTGGTCTGCAGAGTTTCTGCTGAGTTTATCTGACAGCCATATGTGGTTTCATTTGTATAACCTTGCTGTTTTTTAAGATTCTTTCTCTTTGACTTTTGATATTTTAATTAGTATGTGTCTTGGTGTGAACTTCCATGGATCTGGATGCCAGTTTTCTTCCCCAGATTAGGGAAGTTTTCAGCTATTATTTCTTCAAATGCATTTTCCATTCCTTTCTCTTTCTTTCATTCTTCTGGGACCCCTATAATGTGTTATTAAGCTTGATTCTTTTTCAGAATTCCTTAACATAGCCTCATGTAAAAAATAAAAACAAAAGAAAATAAATACCTTTTTTTCTTTTGCTGTTTAGCTTGGCTGCCTTTGCTACCCTGTCTTTCGCATTGCTGATCCATTCTTCTGAAGCTTCTAATCTGCTGTTGTTCCTTAATGTATATTTCTATTGCAGTTATTGTATTCTTCAATGATGGTTATTCTTTGTATTTTCTATCTCTTTGTTAAAGTTCTCACTGAGCTCATCCACTCTTCTCTATTGTCTTGGTGAGTATCTTTATGACCATCACTTTGAACTCTTTCTCAGATCAGGCATATTGCTTATATCTATTGCATTTGGTTCTTTTTTCTGAGGTTTCATCTTGTTTTGTTTGGAACTTATTTTTCTGTGCTTCATTTTGTCTGACTCCCTGTGTTTGTTTCTATATATTAGATAAGTAAACTACACCTCCAGATCTTAAAGGTAGTGTCTTTATTTAGAAGTCATTCTGTGGTGCCCAATAGCAGGATACCTACCCACTGGTCACCAAAACCAGGCACTATAGGCATGTCCTCTGTATGGGGTACACATGCCCTTCTGTTCTGACTGGGTTATGACTTTTGAGGATATGATGATGGACAGGGCTAGCTCCTAAAAACGTCTAGTTGAGAGGCCCAATTAAAGATGTTGCAGGCAACGCTTCTCGGCCTTTTGGCTAAGATCAAGTGTAAAGATGTTGCAGGCAGGTTGGTGGGTAGTGCAAGTTCCTGGTATACCTGGCTGAGAGATCCAATTATAGCTGTTGTGGGCCTTCTGGCAGGTGGGGTTTCCTTCTAGCATAGTTGGCTGAGAGGCCTGTCTGTAGTTGTGGGCGCTCCTGTGGTTGCGACTGGCTACTCCATTCCTGTGGCAGGAGTCACTTTGGAGGGGACACCAGTCTTGGTGGGGGCTGCCTGACAGGTGTGGCAAGGCAGTAGTTGCTTTTGGGGTTACACTGTTCTGACTGAGGTTGAGTATGGTGGGAGCTGATTTGGAGGGGCATCTGCCAGGATGAGAGGGTTGAGGGCCATGGGTCTGCAAGTGAACACTAATGCACATGAACAGTGCTGGCAAGGTAAATGGAGACTTCAAAACTGGCTCCCGGGATTCAGGTAGCTAAGTTAAAAGAGAGCAGGGAAAATGGCACCTCCTATCACTTTGATTGTTGAAGAAAGCTCCTACCCCTCTAACACATACACTAAAATTAATCAATCAGTCTTCTTCACGTATAACTAAGGTGTTTTCCAAATGCTGGCTCTGTGCTGAGTCTGAGACTGAATGATAGAGCACACTAGATCTTTAAGGGCAGAGACTCAGTTTCCAAAGCCCTCTGGCTCTCCTGGAGTTAAGCTCCACTGATTCTCAAAGCAACCAATGTTAAATCCTACTCATTCCAAACAGACATTATAAAGACTCATCTTTCCAGCATAGGTCCCTAAGGCCAGGCATGCCTGATGTGAGGATTGATCCCCTCACTTCATAGTGATAATTTCCACACCGGTAATATTCTGTTTGCAGGTCACCATGCCTGGGGCTTGATTCCCAACTGCATCGCTTGCACTTCCTAGCCTTATTTTCTTCCTTTTTTTTTTTTTTTTTTTTGCACTTCCTATTCTTGATGTAGCCTTTACTTTGTGTCTTTAGTGGTTGAAGATTTGTTTTGTCAGTCTTGAGGTTTTGCAGAGTGGGGAACACTATACACAGTTGTGTAGTCTTGATGTGTCAAGAGAGGTGAGCTAAGGATTCTCTTCCTCCACCACCTTTGTGAGATCCACTATCAATAATTTCTTGAAACACAATGGATTAAACTTTCCATTCAAGACATATAGGATGGCTGAATGGATTTAAAAAAGCCCAAGGTCCAACAATATGCTCTCTACTAGAGACTCACTTTAACCATAAAGACTCATAGGGACTGAAAGTTCAAAGATGGGGAAAAAAATTTTAAGCAATTGATAACAACAATAACAAAACCCAGAGGTCATTATGCTTAGATAAAATAGACTTTAAACTAAGAATTATAAAAAGGAAAAGAAGCAAAGGTCATTTTATAATGATAAAGAGGTCAATACATCAAGAAGATAGAACAATTGTAAATATTTATATGCCCAACATTAGAGAACATAAAAACATACAGCAAAAACTAGCGGAGTTGGGGCACCTGGGTGGCTCAGTGGGTTAAAGCCTCTGCCTTTGGCTCAGGTCATGATCTCAGGGTCTTGGGATCGAGCCCCACATCCGACTCACTGCTCAGCAGGGAGCCTGCTTCCCCCTCTCTCTCTGCCCGCCTCTCTGCCTACTTGTGATCTCTGTCTGTCAAATAAATACATAAAATTAAAAAAAAAAACTAGCAGAGTTAAAAGAATAAATAGTAAGTAATACAACAATAGTTTGGGACTTTAATACCCATGCCAAACAATGGAGAGATTATACAGAAAGAGAATAAATAATCAGCAGCAGATTTGAACAACACTATAGACCAAACAGACCTCATGTAAACAGAACGTTCCATCTAACAACTGCAGAATACACATTTTTTTCACGTGCACATAGAACATTTTCTAAGCTATACCACATGTGAGGTCACAAAACTAAGTCATAGCAAATCTTTAAAAGGTTGATATCACACCAAATATAGTTTGTTTGTTTTTTTAATTATTTATTTACTTGAGAGAGAGAGAGAGAGTGCAAGGGGGGAATGGACAGAAGGAGAGAATATCCAAGCAGAGTCCCAATGAGTGCTGAGCCCAACCCAGGGCTCGATCTCACAAGCTATGAGTCCAGGACAAAAGTCAAATCCAAGAATCATATGCTTAACCAACTGAGCCACCCAGGCATCCCCACCCCCCAATACAGTTTTTGACAACAATAGCATGAAACTGGAAATGAGTAAGTACAGGAAGGCTGGAAAATTCATGAACATATGGAAATTAAACAACACACTCCTGGACAACCAATGAATAAAAGATGAAATTAAAATGAAAGTAAAATATATTCTTGAGATAAACAAAAATGATAACATACAGAATTTATGGAATCCAGCAAAAGCAATTCAAAAAGGAAGTTCATCTCAGAGATTAGAGCAAAAATAAATGAGCTAGGAACAGAAGAACAATAAAAAAGATTAATGAAATTAAGAGTTGGTTGAAAATGTTAAATTGGCCAACCCTTATCTAGAATAACCAAAGAAATAAAGGAAAGGACCCAAATCAACAAATATAAAGGGAAAAAAGATATTACAACTGATAACAAAAAAAATATAAAGGATCATAAGAGGTGACTATGAAGAACTATATGTAAACAAATTGGACAACCTAGAAGAAATGGAAAAATTCTTAAAAACATACAATTTACCAGGTGGTGGGTATTAGAGAGGGCACAGATTGCATGGAGCACTGGGTGTGGTGAAAAAACAATGAATACTGTTACGCTGAAAATAAATAAAAAATTTTAAAAAACACACACAATTTAGTAAGACTGAAAGAGGAAGAGATAGGACATCTGAATAGATTAATTTTAACATTAAATTAATTTAAACATTGTCAGCATTATCTTAATGTCAAAAACAAAAGGATACTAACTGAAAAGAAAACTATAGATTAATATCCTTGAAAAACAGAGATACAAGATCCTTAATAAAACTCTAACAAACTGAAAAGAACAGCACATTAAAAGGATCAGTCACCATGATCAACTAGGATTTATCCTTGTGTTGCAAAGATGGTTCAACATATGCAAATGAATCAATGTGACATATCACATCAATAAAATAATCATATGATCATCTCAATAAGCACAAAAAACCATTAGGCAAAAATTCTACATCCATCTGTGATTAAGTTCTTAAGAAATTAGGCATATCTCAACAAAATAAAGGCCCACATATGACAAGCCCACAGCTAACATCATAGTCAATGGTGAAAGGATGAAAGGTTTTCCTCCAAGATCAAGAACAAGACAAAGGTGTTTACCGTTCACCGTTCTTATTCAATACAGTACTGGAAGTCCTAGCTGAAACAGTCACCCACAAAAAAGAAATACAAGGTATCAGAACTGGAAAAGAAAAAGTAACATTGCCTGTACTTGCAGATTACATGATTTTATATACAGAAAATCCCAAAGACCTAACTAGAAAGCTGTTAGGTGTAATCAATGAATTCAGTAAACCCGCAGGAAACAAAATTAAGATACACAAAGTAGTAGCACTTTTATATACTAATGATGAAATTTCTGAAAAAGATGTCACTTACAATAACATAAAAATACTTAATAATAAATTTTAGTAAAGTTGTGAAAGATGTATATGTTGAAAACTACAAGACATTGATGAAAGAAATCAAAGAAGATACAAATAAATGGAAAGGCATCCCATGTTCAGGATTGGAAAAATTAATATTGTTCAAATGTCAATACCACCAAAAGCCATCTATAGATTTAATGTAATCCCATCAAGATTCCAACAGCATTTACTAAAGGGGTAAAAATATACCCCTAAAATTTATAAGGAACCACAAAAGACTCCCAATAGCTAAGGAATCCTGCGAAAGAAGAATACAGCAGGAGGTAGCACACGTCCTGATTTTATATTATACTACACAAAGCTATACTGGCATGAAAAGAGCCAAATAGACCAACAACACTGAGAACCCAGAAATAAACCCAAACATATCTGGTTAACTAATATTTGACAAGGGAACCAAGAATACTCAATGGAAAAAGATATTCTCATTAATAAATGGTGCTGGATCACTGAATATTCACATGTTAAAAGAATGAAATGACCCATATCTTACACACTCACAAAATTAACCTAAAATTGATTAAAGACTTAAATGTAAGCCCTGAATCCATAACAAAAGCTCCTTAATGTGCACTCCATAAGGACTTTTTTTATGTGACACTTAAAGAACAAGCAGCACAATACAAAATTAACAAGTAGGACTACATCTAATTAAAAAGCTTCTGCACACAAAAGGAAACTTCAACAAAGAGAAAATATAATCTACAGAATAGGAAAAAATATTTGCAAACCACATACCTGATAAAGGGTTAGTATCCAAAACATAAAAAGAATGCACACAACTCCACAGCAAACAAACAAACAACCCCCCCCAACAAATAACCAATTAAAAATGGGCAAAGAACATGAATAGATATTTCTCAAAGAAGATTTACCCCAAAGATACAGATGTAGTGAAAAGAATGGCCATCTGTACCCCAATGTTCATAGCAGCAATGGCCACAGTCACCAAACTGTAGAAAGAACCAAGATGGCCTTCAACAGACGAATGGATAAAGAAGATATGGTCCATATATACAATGGAGTATTATACCTCCATCAGAAAGGATGAATACCCAACTTTTGTATCAACATGGACAGGTCTGGAAGAGATTATGCTGAGTGAAATAAGTCAAGCAGAGAGAGTCAATTATCATATGGTTTCACTTAACTGCGGAGCATAACACGGAAGGCTTTGGGAAATGGAGAGGAGAAGTGAGTTGGGGGGAATTGGAGGGAAAGACAAACCATGAGAGACCATGGACTCTGAGAAACAAACTGAGGTTTTGGGGGGGTTGGTGAGCCTGGTGGTGGGTATTATGGAGGGCACACATTGCATGGGGTGCATAAACAATGAATTTTGGAACACTGAAAAAAAATAAAATTAAATTTTAAAAAATCCATTAAGAGTATATTAAAATCTTACAAAATTAAAAAAAAAAAAGATATACCAGCAAAGGCCAGTAGGTACATAGAAAGATGCTCAACATCAATAGTGAATACATGAATACAAATTAAAACTACAAAGAGATACTGTCTCACATCTGTTAGAATGGCTATCACTAAAAAAAAAAAAAAACAGAGATAATGCTGTGAAATGGAGAAAAGGGAACCCTTGCACACTGTTGGTAAGACGGTAAACTGGTACAGCCACTATGAAAAACAGTATGGAGGATCCTCAAATAACTAAAAAGAGAACTATCATATAGTCCAACAAATCCACTTCCAGGAATATATCCAAAGGTAATAAAAAAGCACTAAATCAAAAAGATATCTGCACCCCATGTTCATAGCAGCATTATTTAAAAGAGCCAAGACACAAAAACAACCTAAGTGCCCACTGATGGATAGTTAAGGAAGTTGTGGGGAACATACACATATACAATGGAGTATTTTTTCAGCCATTAAAAAAACAAAACAAAACAAAAAAAAAGAAATCCTACCATTTTCTACAACATGGATGGAACCTAAAGGCATTATACAAAGTAAAATAAGTTAGACAGAAAAAGACAAATACTGTGTGATCTCACTTATATGTGGAATCTAAAAACAAAAAAGCAAATGCAAGAAAAAAAAAAAAACCCAAAAACAAAAAACCACACACACACACAGGAAAAGAGATCTATGTAACTTACAGTTACCAGAGGCAGGAAGTAGAAGGAGAGGGTAATGGGAACCAAGTGGTCAAAGGTGCAAACTTCCAGTTATAAAATAAATAAATGGGTACTAAGAATGTAATGTACAACATGATGACTATAACACTGCTATATGATATATAGAAAAGCTGTTAAGAAAAATTAAATCCTAAGAGTGCTGAAACTTCTACTTATTTCACAATATATGCAAGTCAAACCATCATTCTGCATGCCTTAAACATACACAATGATATACGTCAATTATTTCTTTTTTTTTAAAGATTTTATTTATTTGACAGACAGAGATCACAAGTAGGCAGAGAGGCAGGCATGGGGGCGGGGGGGGGGGGATGCAGGCTCCCTGCTGAGCAGAGAGCCTGACGTGGGTCTCAATCCCAAGACTCTGAGATCATGACCTGAGCGGAAGGCAGAGGCTTTAACCCACTGAGTGACTCAGGTGCCCCCTATGTCAATTATTTCTTAATAAAACTGGGGGGAAGGTGAAGAAATAGACATATCTTAAACATTTTTTATTATTATTAAGTGGACTAAAAGAGATCTGGGAACAACATCATGAATATCAAATTGATAATAACAAATCAGAAAAACAGAACTCTCAAACAGGTGAAGTGGTTTAAGAGGTACAAACTTCCAGTTATAAAATAAACAAGTTATAGAAATGAGAAGTACAGCAAAAGGGAATATAGTCAATAATACTATAATAACATTATGTGGAGACAGATAGAAACTAATTTGTGGCAAGCAGTAAGTAAAGTATAGAATTGTTGAATCACTTGTTGTATACCTGAAACAAATATAACATTATATGTCAACTACAATAATAAAAATAAAACTGAGCAAATTCAACTTAAAACCATAAAAATCATAAATTCAACCTGATTTCAGTTTTCTTTCATCATACAGAAAAATTAACTTGTTTTTTAAGGAAACATTTTTCATTTTTTGTAATAATATATTCCTATGGTAAAAAATTCCAAAGTTAGGAAAAGCATAGTGAAAATTCATTCTTCTTCCCCTGATAATACTAATGTTTCATACATGTCCCTCTCTGCATATAGAAGCAACTGCATATATAAGTTCACTCACATATACATATATACATCCTTTTATGTAAGTATACTCACTTCTGCATACTTTATTAGTCATTACAAGGTTTACATTTCTTCCAAAGAAGATGATCTTATATAATGAATATATCTAGTTCTTAGAGATTCTTTCAATTCAAATAAAATATACCACTAAATTTTACTTTTTCATATCATATGCCTTTTGCCAAATTCTCCATAACAATGTCACACACAATCACTCAACTAATTTATCTTAGTTCTACTTCATTTTTATCTCTTTTCACCCCATGTATTACTGCTGATTGCATTGGTTTTAAAGAAATAATAAAAAATTTAATGAGCTGAACTCATGGATTTGTAGGAGAAGCAAGAAAATGATAAATTTAGGTAATTCAAAGGTGTTACTTTTTCATTAATTGCCATATATTTCTATTCCTGCTTTGCAGAATTAATTTAGATATACTGCTGCTCTGGGGCGCCTGGGTGGCTCAGTGGGTTAAAGCCTCTGTCTTCGGCTCAGGTCATGATCCCGGGATCCTGGGATTGAGCACTGCATCGGGCTCTCTGCTCGGCAGGGAGCCTGCTTCCCTTCCTCTCTCTCTGCCTGCCTCTCTGCCTACTTGTGATCTCTGTCAAATAAATAAATAAAATCTTAAAAAAAAAAAAAAGAAATACTGCTGTTCTGTTTTCGTTTATGTGATTCAGATTTAAATGAACACAACCTATATTTATGAAATTTCATGTTTATTACCAGAGATGACTACCTTTCTCAGCACATGCAAAATAATCAGAAGTATTCATTTACTTATTTTTATATCCTGATGATAATTACATGCATTAATTTTGCAACCAACCCTTAGTGAAGAACTGGGTATATGATAAAAGTTAATATAAGAGTCCAAGACATAGTAAAACAAATGGTTCAAATCCAGGATCTGTCACTTACAAATCTATGTGTCCTTGCAGAAAATAATTTATTCTATCTAAACTCCACATTGATTGCTTATAAAACAGAAATAATACCATTATCTACCTCAAAGGATTCCTATGGCAACAAATAATAAAAACGTGTGAAGGCATTTTGCAAACTTTAAATAAACCTTAAATAACTGTGAGCTGCTAAACATTTCCACATCAATAAGAAATGAACATTCATATTACATACACACTAAATCCACAAGCTCTCTTTAAGTATTTTTAAGTTACTTTGTAAGTTAAACATTCAAAATCATGAATATACTTTTTGAGCAACTATTACTATAAGCCAGACAATGTGCTGTGACTGAGGATAAAAGGAGAAAATTAGACAATCTTTGTGCTCATACAATTTATGATAAAGGGAGGGGGATATTAGGCAAATAATTGTACAAATGATAATTAATAATAATTGTGGTAAATTGGTAGAGAAACTCTTGAAGGTCAAGACCTGAGGTAAGCTCTGGCATGTATTACTCTGTGCTTCTCTTGCTCATTTACCAGCCCCAATATTTTTTGATGCCATTCTAGAAGGCTCCTTTTATCTTTTCCTTTTACCTGTTTTAGAGCCTAAAAGTATTTGAATTAGTACCTTTTTAACCCTGACTCACACTTAAAATATAAGGAAGAAAAGGATGTGATTTTTGTTGTTGTTGTTCATTTTTTGTTTTTAGAGAGAGCACAGGCCCAAGTGGTGATGGGGAATGGCAGAAGGAAAGGGAAAGAGAGAATCTTAAGCAGACTTCATGCTGAGCATGAAGATACTGAGATCCATGATCCTGAGAGATCATGACCTGAGATAAAATCAAGAGTCAGATGTTTAACCAACTGAGCCACCCAGGTGCACCAGAAGAAAAGCATGTTAATTTGGGCAGAGATTATTTTATATCGCTATATTGGTTGATAATGTTTATGGGTTATAGAAATTTTTTATAAAAATATATGTGACTAAATGGTTATAGCTACACACAGATGCAAGATTTCACAGAATCATAAGTCATAAAGAAAGAGATCTGAAAGGATCATCAGAAAATAACAGTAGACAAGTAGCTCTATAAAGTCTACTACTCAAAGAGCAAAGAACACATGAGAATTTTGCCAGTAACAGGAGGGCACCTTAAAGAGCTTCTTAGAAAAATGTCCACTATTCCTGAGCCACTTGCTCACTTTTATAAGGCTTCAAGCACTGAGACATGCTTGAAAAGTTGCCCAGAGCCAGATCAGTGTTGAAAGCTTAGATCAGCAGCAAATTTCATTTAATCCCATGTTATGCAGTTATACTGGGACAGATAATATTAAGTGAATATAGTCAGTAATACCAAGCTAATCACTACATTTAATCCCTATTAGGAAATATCATTGAGATTTTAAAATTATCCTACTTGCATGAAACGCTCCCCGATATTCTATACCTTTATAACTTCATATTCTTAGAAATTGAGGTCACAAACCAACAGCATTAAGTTTTGCACAAAATCAGAGACGATTTCTAATTTCCATTAAAGTTGAAAGACTCCAAAATTACCAACTACGTATTTTTACTTGAGCTCTAGTAACAAACCTGTTATATGAGTATAGGCTTTCTTCATATAGCACTGTGGATCAATATACTGCCAAATACAGTGAAATATTTCCTTATATTCACTCTTAATGTATTTTAAATGCTTCCCCCCAAAATGTAAGAAAACAAATATAAAAGCACCCACTTAGATTTTATAGTTGATTTTTAGTAAAGGGTACAATGCCACAGCTACACCTGAGACATAATGAAAATTTCTCTAAATATGGGAGCCATCAAAGGTCAAAAATGTTTTTTTAAATGAAGGAAATAAGTTAGTATAATTTCTTACGGGAACAAAGTGAGATTGAGTAAAACAAAATAACTGTTCATTTAGTTCTTTAAAAATTTTATAGATTAGTAGTAGAAAATAAGATCTTAAATTTATATTATTATATTATTTATATTACTTTAAAAAAACCATAAAATTTAAGACCATATTTTAAAAGGCCTATCTCACATATTCTTGCATTAAGTTACACATACTAGTCAATGCAGAGAGAAGTGCATTTAGCATAATTTTAAGTTATCAGTTTTAAATTAATTGCTTACTGACATCACATTCTGTATCTTTTTTTTTTTAAAGATTTTATTTGTTTATTTGACAAACAGATCACAAGTAGGCAGAGAGAGAAGGGAGGAAGCAGGCTCCCTGCTGAACAGAGAGCCCGATGCAGGGCTTGATTCCAGGATGCTGGGATCATGACCTGAGCCGAAGGCAGCGGCTTTAACCCACTGAGCCACCCAGGCGCCCCACACATTCTGTATCTTATAGAACGGTCTGAGAAATTCCAGTGAAAACTATCAACCACATACTATACTAAACATATTTAGAGTTCTCATCACTATCTCATTCTATGTTAAACAATAAGTTAGAAAAGGCAGACCAATTTCCTAAAAACTATAGAAAGAACATTATCTTAGCATCAGACAATCTTAAAGGTTTCAATTGTGCTTGTATTAATTAGAGGTATGAAATAGATTTCATATTCAAATTCAGTACGGGCAGAAGAGTTTAACAAAGGTGTAAACTAGGGGCGCCTGGGTGGCTCAGTAGGTTAAAGCCTCTGCCTTCGGCTAGGTTATGATACCAGGGTCCTGGGATCGAGCTCCACATCTGGCTCTCTGCTCAGCAGGAAGCCTGCTTCCTCCTCTCTCTCTCTGCCTACCTCTCTGCCTACTTGTGATCTCTAGTTGTCAAATAAATAAATAAATAAAAATCTTATAAAAAATAAAAAAAGTGTAAACTAGGATTAGGGAAATCACCAAGGGGTAGGATATTACCACGCAGCTAGCAATGATGGTGAGCCATTACACTTAGGACTAAAGATGTAAGGGGAAGAAGCAGTAACTACAATGCAGCTGTACAGATATAGAAAGGGTTGCCACAAAGAAGCCCCTGCAAACCTGGCATGGAGTAAGCTGCGAGAAAGAGATTTTTAATTTTAGACTAAGACCCCAATCCTAGTTCTCAGCTACCAACTACCAACCAAATGCTCTCATTTTCCAAAAGAAAGACAAAAGTTTCACCTTAATAATGGAAGCTATAGTTGTAATTCATCTGTTCCATAAATATATTTTACAAATATATTCCATAATTTTTTTTTAAGATTTTATGTATTTATTTGACAGACAGAGATCACAAGTAGACGGCGGGGGCGGGGGGGAGGAAGCAGGCTTCCTGCTAAGCAGAGAGCCCGATGCGGGGCTCGATCCCAGAACCCTGTGATCATGACCTGAGCCGAAGGCAGAGGCTTTAACCCACTGAACCACCCAGGTGCCCCCATGAATTTTCTTTTTTAAAGATTTTATTTTATTTATTTATTTGAGAGAGACAGAGCACAAGGGTTGGGGAGGGGTAAAGGGAGAGGGAGAAGCAGATTCTTCACTGAGCAGGAAGCCCAATGCAGGACCCCATCCCAGGACCCCAAGATCATGACCTGAACCAAAGACAGATGTTTAACCCACTAAGCCATCCAGGGGCCCCTCCATGAATTTTCTTCAATTCACTTACTCCTAAAAATAGAGATAGATTAGACTAAGAAAATTATTCTAGGTCAAGAGAAAAGGGAAAAAAAAAAGGAAGTCAAACTGTCATGAATATATGAATTACAAGTAAGAGGAAAAACAACTCTGGTTATAAAGGATGCTATTATTCTGGCCATACATTTTAAAACTACAGTTTATCTGATTACTATCTTTTATATATAGTTATTAACATTCTCTATTATGACATTAAAGTTTCTAAGAGCACAAGATAAACATTTAGTATAATTAAATTGCTATTAGTTTTCCCTCATAAATTTCTGGTGAGAATGTAAAATGGTGCAGTTACTTTGGAAAACAGTTACACAGTTTCTCAAAACTGTTAAACATACAGGTACCATGACCCAGCAACTCTCCTCCTAGATATTTACCTAAGAGAAATGAAAACCTATGTCTACACAATTAGCAGCATTAATAACAGCCCAAAGTGGAAATAACTCAAACTTCCATTAACTGATGAAATGGATAAACACTGCATATTCATATAATAGAATACTATTCAGAAATAAAAAGAACCTAAGTATTGATACATGCTACAACACAGATTACCTTCAAAACATGCTAAGTGAAAAAAAAATTACACATACACACAGAATCACATGTTATATAGTTTCACTGATATAAAAAGTCTAGAATAGGCAAATATCTAGACATAAGAAGTGGATTTGTGGTTACCTAGAGTGGGACTGGGGAGGTGAAGAGAGAAGTATCTGGTAATGGGCACAAAGATTTCTTTTGGGATGAAGGGAATGCTCAAAATTAGATTGTGGTGACTTGCAAAAGTCTGTAAAAAATACTGAAAACCAGTGAATTCTATGGTTAAAATGGTTCAATTTTATGTGAGATATATTTTGATAACATTTTTAAAAAATACTAATTTTTTTCCCTTTCCAGCTGTGTGATTGCTTCTGCTAAAATACCTAATGAATAAAACCAATAATGCAATATAGTCTGTTTTCCTGTTGGACCAATAGATAGATATAGATCTTTTGTTTCTGTATCATTTAATGATACAAGAAAAGAATAGAAGTTGCCTTGAAATATTTTTTCAGTACAACAAATATTTGTATCAGCTATTGCTGGCACCCTAAAACTCAGAGGCTTCAAACAAGCATAAATTATTGTTTCTCCTAAATCTGTGGTCTGGCTGAATAATATCTTTTCTAGCCTGGGCTCAACTGGATTTACTCATGAAAATGTGGCTAAATGGCTTGTTATCTAATCCAGATGAGCCTTGGCTGAGGGACGGCTGTCTTCAAGGTGTCTCTTGTTCTTCTCTTGAGACCAATAAACTGTCACACTATGTTCTCAAGGCATGGTGGATGTGTAAGAGAGAAAGCAGACACATGGGGTCCCATTGAACTGGTAACAGCATGTTAGCTGGTCGAATCCAAAGTTATTAGGCAAGGAATTGTGAGCAAGGCAGACCTCCTTACCTTATACCTTTGGATCTGACCACATAATTTCCTGTTGGAATTAATGAAAACTAAGGAGTTTAAGTGCAATTAAAGACATAAAAAAGAACAACAGAATAAATTTTTTAAAAAAGCAGAAGAAAGCAGATAATAAAATATAAAATATATAAAATATACAAAAGCAAAAAAGATGAGGGGCAGACTGGTCAATCATATGAGATTGAGTCAACTGATTAGTGTGTTCAGTATACTTCCTAAAAAATGCTTGGTATAATATTATGGCCCTCAAAGAAGGAGAAACTAGCTCTTTCAGCTATGACTCTTTGGCAAAAGTATGTGACTGTGGTGCTTACTAATTTGCAACTTCAAACAATTTATCTGGGTGAAATACATAGCACACTGTAAGTATTATATTCAAAACTGCAGCCATAATAAGTGATATACACAATGGGCGTGTCTAAGAGATACATAGAAATATCATTTTCACTAAATCTGGACTTGCTCCTCTGAGTCAAAGCTGGCCAGTAAAATCTCAAGGTACCCTTCTAACTTTCTGGCATACTGACCTCAACTTTCTGGCTATTATTTAACCATATATCTCCTTATCTGTTATTACACAGGAAATAGATGATGGCAGAAGGGAAAAAAAGTACTACTTCTACAACTGAGACTGGCAACAAATCTCCTTCAACAATAAGATTTCAAATAGAAAAGATGACATATTATGTGATTCATTCTTAAAGGATTCAATTAATTCATTAAACAGATGTTAAATGCCTTTTAGGTACCAAGCATTAACACTGGGTGGTGGGGATATAAAACAAGACACCACAAATTTCATAGGATCAGAATGATACAAAACAAGTTTTCAGAATATAACATTACTAAATAGGAGTCAACAATAATATGATAAACACAAAAGTCACATATATTTGGAAATTTAGAAACATTCTTCTAAAAAATCTCGAGTCAACAAAAACAAAAAGTAAACAATAATGAAAAGGCTGAATATCAAATTTTGTAAGCTGAAATTTATGATTATAAAACTATGTATTTGAAAAGAGAATGGATGAATATTAAGAAACTTAAAGTGCAATTTAAGATATAAAAAAGAACAATACAAAAATTGAAAGAGAAAAAATATAAAAGCATAATTTAATAAATTAAAAAATATATAATGTAGAAGGGTCAGTAAAGTAAAAAAGTTTGATCTTCCAAAGACTAATAGACAAACTCTGATGAGATAACCCCCCCACAAACCTTTGAAAACACACAAATAAAAAATATTAGTAATAAAAAAGAAACGGAACTGCCAATCCAGCCAGACTTCAAAAGATAAGAGATTAGTACGAACAATTTTAGTATAATGAATTTGAACACTGACCAAGTGAGCACATTCCAAAAACAATATAACCTTTTAAAACAGACTCAAGATGAAAGAGAGAGTGAATGGTAGTAACACCCTTAAAACTTGAATCATTAGTTAAAAATTCCCAAAGCATTAGGCCCAATTTTCACAAAATAAGTATTTGTAATCTTATACAAATCTACAACAACAAGAAAAACAAGGAAGGAAATAAAACAGTCCCAAATTCACTCAATTGTTCCAGTAAAAACTTGATACAAAAACAAAAACCAGGCAAAAGAAGTATACAAAGGTGAATTATAGGCCAATATCACTCCTAAAGAGATGGAAACATTCAAAACAAAGTAAAAGCAAGCCAGCAAATATAGAATCATAGAAAAGATAGTATCTCTGTCGACTTGGAGTTCTAGAAAGAGAAGAGAAATATATAGTAAGTGAAAACAACCCAACAGAAGAAAAAAATTTCCAAAAGCTGAAAGACAAATCCTTTGATTGAAATGGCTTATCAAGGACCAAGCAGGATGAATGAAAAAAGAGCCATATTTAGACATATTATTATATGCAGTCCTATAAAATTTCAGAAAAGAAAAGATTTCTCAAGGGCGCCTGGGTGGCCCAGTTGGTTAAGTATCCAACTCTTGATCTCAGCTCAGGTCTTGATCTCAAGGTCTTAAGTTTAAGCCCATGTTGGGCATAGAGCCTACTTTAAAAAAAACAACAACAACAACAACAACAAAACTCTCAGAGTTAGAAAAATAAATGTTCAAAAGGGGGAAAAAAAAAAAGAAATCCTTGAACAATAAATCACAATGGAGAATTGCTTTAAAGTTTTAAGGGCAGTTGATTTTGAATGTGGAATTCTATAACCAACCATAGTATCAGTAAGAATAGGGAAAATAAAATATTTTTCTTTTTTTCTTAAGATTTTATTTATTTATTTGTCAGAGAGAGAGAGCAAAAGCAGGGGAAGTGGCAGAGGGGGTGGGAGAGGGAGAAACAGACTCGCTGCTGAGCAGGCAGTCCAATGTGGGACTCGATCCCAGCACCCTAGGATCAGAAGGCAGATGCTTAACTGACTGAGCCACCCAGATAACCCTAAAATCTTTTTCAGTGATACAGGAACTCATCAGGTACGTTACCTCCTACATACATTAATTCATTAAGTACTACCTTGAGGATATAATCCACTAAAACCAAACACGAATTTAAGAATCAATAACTGTCTGAGGAGTGCAATGAAAATAGAGCACATACCAATAGCTGTACAGTAGGCCTAGAGAGCAAATGGTCTTGGGACAAAGGCAGAGTACTCTGGGGAGGAAAAACTGAAAGATGACAATATGAAACAGAGTAATAAATGAGAAAATGGAGAAATTTAATGACAGAGTAACAGCATATGCTATGAGGGAAGAAAAAGGCAATTAGAAACCTCTGAAAAAAAAACAAAAAACCAAAAAGCTATGGGGTGCCTGGGTGCCTCAGTGGGTTAAAGCCTCTGCCTTCAGCTCAGGTCATGATCTCAGGGTCCTGGGATCAAGCCCTGCATCAGGCTCTCTGCTAATCAGGGAGCCTTCCTCCTCCTCCTCTCTGACTGCCTCTCTGCCTACCTGTGATCTCTGTCTATCAAGTAAATTTAAAAAAAAAAAAAAAATTTTTTTTTAAACTATAAAAAAATCATGACCCAAATATAAAGCAAATACAAATGAGTTATTATTTCGAACTCATGGAATATAAGAAGAAAGAATGCATTTGATCTTGACATTCTTCTTTGAGGAGCAGAGGGTTAGGGGACATAGTATTAAAATTCCTTCCTTGTTATGTCACCTGGTTCTGCAGTGAAGAATATGTACAAATTATAAACACCTATATAAAATTTATTAGGTTTCAATTTTTAGAATTAATGTTTGCACAAAGCATGGAAGACAAGACTATAAGCCCCATGAAGGCAGATACTGTTAGTAAATGTTCACCATTGTGTCCATAGCATTAATAAGGTACCTGACACTTCAAAAGCCATCAGCTAAAATTTATGGCATGAATGATTTAATATGATTATAAACATAATATGAAGTTTACAAACATTCACAATATGAAATTAATGGCACAGATGACAGAATTGGGGGGGAAAAAGAGGAAAAATAAAGAAAAAATGGGGTATTAATTTCCTCAATGTATAGAAAGTGAAGAGAGGAAATAATAGGACTAATCCCACCAAGAACGAAATCAACATAATTATCAAAAGGCGGGGCAGAGAAAGATGCGGTGGTATGAGTCAATTCTTCGCTTTTTATAGCAGGAAGTTCATAAATATGCTTTACATTTAAAGACTTAGAAACAAGGAATAGGACTGTCATTCTTATTAATGATAGTAAATATGAGAATAACTAAAATCAGAAACAGTTAAAAGTGCCTCTAGGGAACTGGTAAAGGACAAGATATGGAAAGACTATTACCTCCTTTTATTTTTTTTCTATACAAATTATTTTACCACATTGCAAAGAAAACAGATTTCTTAGTTGATAAATTTTATAAATCTGTCACTAGATGGCAGTCTCAGCAGAAATCTAGACATGCAGGTGACAAATAACACCATCATGTCTCACACTTGAACATGTGAATTCTTATGGGGTAGAACTGGTGTGGGAGCTGAAATACTGAATTACCTAAAATGTCCTTGGCAATGCCAAAGCCACTGGACCAAGGACTGCACCTTGAAAAGACAACAGAAATCAGCTTTACTTTTAATAAACTCATTCATGATTACAATTTGAGATTCAACATGAAATTAAGAAAAAACACACTTCTTGTAGGGAAGGAAAAATGAAACAAGATGGGATCAGGAGGGAGACAAACCATAAGAGACTCTTAATCTCACAAAACAAACTGAGGGTTGCTGTAGGGTGGGAGGGTAGGAATAGGGTGGTTGGGTTATGGATATTAGGGAGGGTATGTGCTATGGTGAGTGCTATGAAATGTGTAAGCCTGATGATTTACAGACCTGTACCCCTGGGGCAAATAATACATTATATGTTAATAAAAATAATTTTAGAAAGTACAACTGTACTGAAAACATATAAAGATAGAAAGCATATAGTTGGTAAAAATAGTAAGATCACTTTTTAAAAACTTAAGTTGTGTCTGTATCTGAGTAAAAAGCAACTCATATATTAATTCATCTGAATATGTGAGAAATCAGTGGTGCCTGGGTAGCTCAGTCATTGAGCATCTGCCTTCGGCTCAGGTCATGATCCCAGGGTCCTGTGATAGAGCCCTACATTGGGCTCTCTGCTAAGTGGGAAGGCTGTTTCTCCCTATCCCACTCCTTGCTTGTGTTCCCTTTCTCGCTCTCTGTCAAATAAATAAATAAAATCTTAAAAAAATAAATAAATTTGTGACAAATCAATAAACCCCAATGAACGACACAATAATGGCACACAATATTAAATTTAGACAAATACTAGGGTGCCTGGGTGTTTCAGTCATTAAGCATCTGCCTTCGGCTCAGGTCATCATCCCAGGGTCCTGGACCAAGCCCTGCATCACACTCCCTACTCAGTGAGGAGCCTGCTTATTCCTCTCCCTCTACCGAGCACTCCCCATGCTTGTCTCCCTCTCTCACTCTGTCAAATAAATAATATCTTTTTAAAAAATTAAACAAATACTATTTTTTTAAACCCCACAGAACTGCAGAACCATAAATTTTTAAAAAACCAATTATTTATACATGTTATTAAAATCAGAAGAATTATTCAAGTGTTAAGTAATCCTCTAAGAGTTGAATTTGACAATATCACAAATGTTTGGTAATGCTCTAAGACCTAAATGGTTTGTAATGATTTTGCAATTATACTCACAGAAACAGGATAAAAGGCATATTTAAGTTCAGTAGCTCTTCAGAATTTCTTAGCAGGCTCCTAAAATTGATACTGATCTTCCCATTAATCTCATTAATATACGCTAACCTCTCCCAATGACATAAAAATTGTCGATTTAGACTTCAGCTATATACACTAATTATAAATAAATATGTGTTGTCTTCATTATTCAAATGAATAAAAGAATAAAGAATAAGAACTGCATAAGAAATTGAGAGCCTCTAATACCCCAGTCAATGTTTGTAAGCTATAGACAAGTATAGTCCAATAGGAATCTATGCTGGCCACACTGTAATTTTAAAGTTTCTAGTAGCCACGTTGGAAAAAAAAAAAAAAAAAGTAAAAAGAAATGGGTGACATTAATTTCACTATATTTTACTTGATTCCATATAACAAATTATCATTATTCAATAAATAATCAATTAAATAATTATTAATGAGATATTTTACATCCATCGAAGTCTTCAAAATCTGATGTGTTTTTTAACACTTACATCCCAGTCCTGACTAGACAACTTGCCAAATGCTCAATAACAACAATTACCATACTGAACAGTATATCTAGATCAGTGGTCTTCAAATATTTTTTACTGAGCATCCCATCTGTAAAAATTTTTGGCATGCACTCCCAGTTTTCCTATATGTATTTATACATAAACTACATTATACATAACTACATTATACATAACTACATTTATACTACATTTTACACTACATTTATACATAAACTACATAAAACACATAAACTACAGCTGACGGTTGAATAACTCAGGGGTTGGGTGCTGACCTGCACTGCCTATACAAAAAACCATGTATAACTTTTCATTCCTCAAAAACTTAACTATTGATAGCCTACTCTTGACCAGAAGCTTTACTGATAACATAAACTGTCAATTAACACGTATTTTCTACATTATATGTATTACATACTGCATTCATGCAATAAAGCACCCTAGAGAAAAGAAAATGTTATAAAGAAAATCATAAGGAAGAGAAAATACATTTACAGTACTGTTCTATATCTATCAGTACTATAAGTTTACAACTGCTTGAAAGAACAATTATCTGTCAGTACCTACACCAATATTATTTGATAAAAAACAATGTAGATGTTATCTATATTACACTAAACATCAAAAATGAAAACATAATTTGATAAAGAAACTCCTATTTACTTACAGGTATAAAATGTTTCATGCACAGAAAACAAAGAAGCAGTAATATGACTGCTTTGTGGTAGTATAGTGTAATTAATAAGAATGGCTATAAAATTTTTATGGCATACAGCATTAGTCATATTCCTAACACAATACTGGAAACTTGTTACTTTAAAAAAAAAAAACACTTACCTATGATGATAGGCTGACACAGTTTCTCCAATTAATGTGAGAGAGCATACTGTATGGTAATGCAATTCTTTGAAAGTAAACGTATAAAAAAGTAAAGGACTTAAAACATTATAATTTTATACTGTATTAAAAATCACTACCTTCATGCATATATAAGGATAGGCTACCCACTTTCATATAAGATTTACACACGATACTCTACATGATGAATACTTAGACAATGATGATGATAATAATGATGATACAAAAACATCTCATACCATTCTTGCTGTACACTCAGCAGATAATCGCATGAAGACAACTGCATACACAACAGATAAGTTTTTAAACTGCACAACATGATGAGAGGGGGCCAAGATGGTAGAGGAGTAGGGGACTCTATTTCAACCGGTCCCTTGAATTGAGCTGGCTATCTACCAGACCACTCTGAATACTCAAGAAATGAGCCTGAGATGTAAGAAGATATATCAGGATCTATACAAACAGAATATCTCTGCTGACTGCTTTCAACGTTATGAAACAGGGAGCCATGATTCTGTGGGCAGATATTGAAAGATAAATGGAAGGGACAGGGAGCGGTAGTATGGGGTGGCATCGGGAAGGTGAAATAACAAAGGAGGGCAAACCATCCTGCCCTGGGGAACAGGCACAGATTCACAGACCAGTAGCGGCAGAGAAAGGACTAGGGCACTTCCCAAGACTAAAACCTGGAGCTGCTTGGGTGCATGTGCAAACCTGGGGAGGGGGGAGCTGGTGGTTTTAGAAGCTCAAAAGGCAGAGAGGTGCCTGATCCTGGAAGTGAGGGCTGGGAGTGCAGCTACGGGGTGCACAACCCAGGATGCTACAGTTTTTAGTAGCACAGACAGAAGTGGAAATAGTGTGGCCTCGAGTGCTCAGTGGAGAGTAGACTGCGATCTCTGTTCTGAGACAGAGGTTTGGATATAGTCACTTCTGCTCTGACTCTCGAAAGAGATGGAGAAAGCTGCCAAGGAAAGTCGCCAGAGGAAAAAAGCCCCCCCCAAAATGGTTTTCACTGAGCCCATCCACCCTCATAGAGGGCAGGGCAACTCTGCCCAAGACAGTTGCCTGACTAATAGGGCGGCAGGCCCCTCCCCCAGAAGACAGACTGGAAGAACAAGAGACCGACAGCCCTAAGGTCCCTATAAAACAGGTACATCATGCTTAGGTTGTGATCAATACTTTGGACTGCGGACATTCCCCCAACTGTCTCTCACCAGAATGACTAGCAGGAGGAACCCCCAAACAGAGGAAAATTCGGAGACTGTGACATCTGCCACAGAACTAATAAATCGGGATATAAGCAGGATGTCAGAAATAGACTTCAGGGTAACAGATATGCAAACAATAGCTAGGATGGAGGGAACCATAAACGGAAACATAGATACGAAAAGGGAAGAAGTGAGAGCTAATCTGGCAGAACTGAAAAAAGCACTATCAATGAGATCCAGTCTAATCTAGATAACTCTAACAGCTAAGGTAAACGAGGCAGAAGACCGAATTGGTGATCTAGAAGACAAACTGATGGAAAAGAAGGATCAGGAGGAGGCCTGGAACAAACAGCTTAAAATCCATGAAAACAGAATTGGAGAAATAAGTGATGCCATGAAACGTTCCAATGTCAGGATGACTGGGATCCCTGAGGGGTGGAGAGAGAGAGGGGGGGGGACTAGAAGATACAGTTGAGTAAATCCTAGCTAAAAACGTCCCTAATCTGGGTAAGGAAACAAACAGTCCTGTCGAAGAGGCAGAGGAACTCCTCCCAAGATCAATGAGAACAGACCAATGCCATGACATTTAATAGTACAAATCACAAATCTTAGATCCAAGGAAACAATTTTGGAGGAAGAGCTTTCTTAAGTACAGAGGGAGGAACATCAGAATGATGTCAGACCTGTCCACAGAGACATGGCAAGCCAGAAAAGACTGGCAAGACATATTCAGGGTACGAAATGAGAAGAACATGCAGCCAAGGATATTCTATCCAACAAGACTGCCATTCTGTACGGATGGAAAGATAAAGAGCTTCCAGGAGTGGCAGAAAATGAAAGAATTTGTGACCACCAAGCCAGACCTGCAAGACATATTAAGGGGGGTTCTATAAAAGGAAAGAGACCCCAAGAGTGATATAGAGCAGAAACTTACAGAGACAATCTATAGAAACACAGCTGTCACGGCAACCTGACGATGATAAAATCATATCTTTCAATAATCACTCCAGGGGTGCCTGGGTGTCTCAGTCGTTAAGTGTCTGCCTTTGGCTCAGGTCAAGATCCCAGGGTCCTCAGATCGAGCCCCACGTCAGGCTCCCTGCTCATCAGGGAGCCTGCCTCTCCCTCTCCCACTCTCCCTGCTGTGTTCCCTCTCTCTCTGTCTCTCTCTCTCAAATAAAGCCTTAAAAAAACCACAAATCACTCTCAACATGAATGGCCTAAACACTTGTATAAAACACCACAGGGCTGCAGATTGGATAAAAAGACAGGACACATCCATACGTTGTCTATAAAGAGCCTCATCTTGAACCTAAAGATACATCCAGACTGGAAGTGAAGGGATGGAGAACCATCTTTCATGCCAACGGACCATAAAGAAAGCTGGGATAGCAATTCTCATCTCAGACAAATTAGATTTTAAGCTAAAGACTGTAGTCAGAGATACAGAAGGACACTATATCATTCTTTTTTTTAATAATTTTTAAAATTTTTTTAATAAACATATAATGTATTATTAGCCCCAGTGGTTCAGGTCTGTGAAATGCCAGGTTTACACACTTCACAGCACTCACCATAGCACATACCGTCCCCAATGTCCATAACCCCACCACCCTCTCCCAACACACCCCTCCCCGGCAGCCCTCAGTTCGTTTTGTGAGATTGAGAGTCTCTTACGGTTTGTCTCCCTCCCAATCCCATCTTGTTTCATTTATTTTTTTCCTACCCCCCAAACCCCCCGCATTGCATCTCCCCCTCCTCATATCAGGGAGATCATATGATAGTTGTCTTTCTCCGACTGACTTATTTCACTAAGCATGATACCCTCTAGTTCCATCCACGTCGTCGCAAATGGCAAGATTTCATTTCTTTTGATGGCTGCATGTCTTCCATTGTATATATATACCACCTCTTCTTTATCCATTCATCTGTTGATGGACATCTAGGTTCTTTCCATAGTTTGGCTATTGTGGACATTGCTGCTATAAACGTAGTGATCCGAAGGGTGCACGTGCCCCTTCGGATCACTACGTTTGTATCTTTAGGGCAAATACCCAGTAGTGTAATTGCTGGGTCGTAGCGTAGCTCTATATTCAACTTTTTGAGGAACCTCCATGCTGTTTTCCAGAGTGGTTGCACCAGCTTGCATTCCCACCAACAGTGTAGGAGGGTTCCCCCTTCTCTGCATCCTCGCCAGCATCTGTCATTTCCTGACTTGTTAATTTTAGCCTTTCTGAGTGCTGTGAGGTGGTATCTCATTGTGGTTTTGATTTGTATTTCCCTGATGCCGAGTGATGTGGAGCACTTTTTCATGTGTCTGTTGGCCATCTGGATGTCTTCTTTGCAGAAATGTCTGAAGGTTCTATCCAACAAGAAGATCTAACGATTGTAAATATCTATGTCCCCAACATGGGAGCAGCCAACTATATAACCCAACTATTAATCAAAATAAAGAGACATATTGATAAGAACACGGTAATTATAGGGGACCCTAACACTCCACTCTCAGCAATATACAGATCATCTAAGTAGAAAATCAACAAAGAAACAAGAGCTTTGAATGACACATTGGACCAGATGGACCTCGTTGTTATATCCAGAACATTCCACCTTAAAACCACAGAATACTCATCCTTCTTGAGCGCACGTGGAACTTTCTCCAGAAGAGACCACATACTGGGTCACAAATCAGGTCTCACCTGATACCAAAAGACTGAGATTATTCCCTGCCTATTCTCAGACCACAATGCTTTGAAATTGGAACTCAATCACAAGAAAAGGTTTGGAAGAAATCCAAACACTTGGAAGCTAAAGACCATCCTGCTCAAGAATGTTTGGGTCAACCAGGAAATCAAAGAAGAGCTTAAACAATTTGTGGAATCCAATGAGAACGAAAACACATCGGTCCAAAACCTATGGGATATGGCAAAGGTGGTCCTAAGGGGGAAATACATAGCCATTCAAGCCTCACTCAAAAAAATAGAAAAATCCCGGGGGCACCTGGGTGGCTCAGTGGGTTAAGCCACTGCCTTCGGCTCAGGTCATGATCTCAGGGTCCTGGGATCGAGTCCCGCATCGGGCTCTCTGCTCAGCAGGGAGCCTGCTTCCCCCCCCACCCCCCCCCCGCCTGCCTCTCTGTCTACTTGTGATCTCTCTCTGTCAAATAAATAAATAATATCTTAAAAAAAAATAGAAAAATCCCGAATACACAAACTCTCTTTACACCTTAAAGAACTGGAGGATCAACAACAAGTTAAGCCTAACCCACAGACGAGAAGGGAAGTAATTAAGATTAGAGCAGGGATCAATGAGTTAGAAACCAGAAATACAGTAGAGCAGATGAACGAAACTAGAAGCTTGTTCTTTGAAAGAATTAGTAAGATGGATAAACCACTGGCCAGACTTGTTCAGAGGAAAAGAAAAAGGACCCAAACTAATAAAATTATGAAGGAAAGGAGAGAGATCACGACTAACACCAAGGAAATAGAAACAATCATCAGAAATTGTCATCAACAGCTGTATGCCAATAAGTTAAGCAACCTGGAAGAAATGGATGAATTCCTGGAAACCTGTAAATTTCCAAGACTGAAACAGGAAGAAACTGACAACATGAATAGACCAATACCTAGTAATGAGATTGAAACAGTGATCAAAAACTCCCAGAATACAAGAGTCCAGGACCTGATAGATTCCTTGGGGAATGCTACCAAACATTCAAAGAAGAAATAATACCTATTCTCCTGAAGCTGTTTCAAAAAATAGGAACAGAAGGAAAACTTCCAGTCTCATTCTATGAGGCCAGCATTCCCTTGATCCCCAAACCAAGCAAAGACCCCCACCAAAAAGGAGAATTTGAGACCAATATCCCTGATGAATACGGATGCCAAAATTCTCAACAAGATCCTAGCTAATAGGATCCAACAGTACATTAAAAAGATTATCCACCATGACCAGGTAGGATTTATCCCTGGGATGCAAGGGTGGTTCAACATTCACAAATCAATCAATGTGATAGAACACATTAATAAGAGGAGAGGCAGGAACCATATGATCCTCTCAACTGATGCAGAAAAAGTATCTGACAAAATACAGCATCCTTTCCTGATTAAAACTCTTGAGAGTACAGAGATAGAGAGAACAGTCCTCGATTTCATAAAATCCATCTATGAAAAGCCCACAGCGAATGTCATTCTCAATGGGAGAAAGCTAAGAACCTTTCCGTTAGGATCAGGAACACGACGAGGATGCCCACTCCCACTACTGTTTTTCAATTTCAACATAGTGCTAGAAGTCCTAGCAACAGCAATCAGACAACAAAAAGAAATACAAGTTATTCAAACTGGCAAAGAAGAAGTCAAACTCTCTCTCCTCGCAGATGGCATGATACTTTATGTCGAAAACCCACAAGACTCCACCCCCAAAATTAGTAGAACTCATGCAGCAGTTCAGTAATGTGTCAGGATACAAAATCAGTGCACAGAAATCAGTTGCTTTCTTACTCACTAACAATTAAACTGTAGAAAGAGAAATTGGAGAATCGATTCCATTTACAATACCACCAAAAAACATAGGATACCTTTGAATAAATCTAACCAAAGAGGTAAAGGATCTATGCTCTAGGAACTACAGAACACTCAGGAAAGAAACTGAAGAAGACACAATGAGATGGAAAAACATTCCATGCTCATGGATCGGAAAAAATAAACACTGTTAAAATGTCTACGCTGCCCAGAGCAATCTATACTTTGAACGCCATCCTGATCAAAATACCAAAGGCATTTTTCAAAGTGCTGGAACAGACAATCCTAAAATTTGTATGGAACCAGAGAAGACCCAAAATTGCCAAGGAAATGTTGAAAAAGAAAAAGAAAACCTGGGAGCATCATGTTGCCTCATTTCAAGCTATATTACAAAGCTGTGATCACCAAGACAGCATGGTACCAGCACAAAAACAGACACATAGACCAATAGAACAGAATAGAGAGCCCAGATATGGACCCACAACTCGATGGTCAAATAATCTTCGATGAAGCAGGAAGAAATATCCAATGCAAAAAAGACAGTCTCTTCCATAAATGCTGCTGGGAAAATTGGACCGCTATATACAGAAGAATGAAACTCAACCACTCTCTTACACCATACACAAAGATATACCCTAAATGGATGGAAGACTTCAATGTGAGACAGGAACTCATCAAAATCCTAGAGGAGAACATAGGCAATAACCTCTTTGACATCGGCCACAGCAACTTCTTTCAAGACATGTCTCCAAAGGCAAGGGAAACGAAAGCAAAAATGAACTTTTGGGGCTTCGTCAAGTTAAAAAGCTTCTGCACAGCAAAGGAAACAGTCAACAAGACAAAGAGGCAACCCACGGAATGGGAGAAGATATTTGCAAATGACACTACAGAAAAAGGGCTGATATCCAAGATCTATGAAGAACTTCTCAAATGCAACACCCAAAAAACAAATAATCAAGTCAAAAAATGGGCAGCAGACATGAACAGACACTTCTGCAACGAAGACATATAAATGGCTAATAGACACATGAAAAAATGTTCATCCTCATTAGCCATCAGGGAGATTCAAATCAAAACCACAATGAGATACCACGTCATACCAGTTAGAATGGCAAAAATTGGCAAGGCAAGAAACAGCATGTGTTGGAGAGGATGTGGAGAAAGGGGAACCCTCTTACACTGTTGGTGGGAAGGCAAGTTGGTGCAGCCACTTTGGAAAACAGTGTGGAAAAAAATTAAAATTTCTCCCAAAATTAAAAATAGGGCTACCCTATGACCTTGCAATTGCACTACTGGGCATTCACCCCAAAGATACAGATGTAGTGAAATGAAGGGTCATATGCACGCCACTGATCATAGCAGCCATGTGCACAATAGCTAAAATGTGGATTGAGCTGAGATGCCCTTCAACAGACGAATGGATGAAGAAGATGTGGTCCATATAGAAAATGCAATATTACCCAGCCATTAGAAAGGATGAATACCCAGCTTTTGCATCGACATGAGACTGGAGATTATGCTTAGTGAAATAATTCAAGCAGAGAAAGTCAATTATAATATGGTTTCACTTACTTGTGAAACATAAGGAATAGCATGGAGGACTTTAGGAGAAAGGAAGGAAAAGTGAAGAGGGGAAATGGGAGGGAGAGAGGAACCATGAGAGACTGTGCACTCAATGAAACAAAGTGAGGGTGTCAGAGGGGAGGGGCATGGGGAGATGAGTTGGTCTGCTGGTGGGTATTAAGGAGGGCACGTGTTGCATGGAGCTCTGGGTATTATATGCAAACAATCAATCTTGGACCACAACATCAAAACAAAACAAAAATAAAACCAAAAACAAAAAAGTGTACAACATGATGATTATTTACTATCCATTAAGTGGAAGTGGTTCATCATAAAGGTCTTCACCCTTGTCTTCATGTTGAATAGGATGAGGATAGCAAGGAAGATGAGGGGTTGCCCATGTTGTCTCAGGAATGGCAGAGGTGGAAGTAATGGAGGAGGTGGAAGAGGCAGACACATTCAGTACAACTCTGACATTATAATTTCTGTCCTTTTTGCTTTTACAGCTCCAAAAATGTTACTATACAATACCGATCCTTCTGATCTTTCCTCCACCATTTGCTTTAGTTTCAGGCTCATATCAAGGTCCATGTCCTTAAAGGACTCAAAAGTAATCTTAAATAACCAGAATCTTTCTGCCAGATTGTTTAATGTCAATTTGTCTTCTGGCACTTCTCCTCTGTCTTGTTCCTCATCATCTGGCACTGGTTTGGAAGCATACTCATCTTCATCAAGTCATCTTTTGTTAATTCCTCTGGTGTGGTGTCTATTACCTCTTGGGTTTCTCTGAGATCTACATCTTGAAACGCTTTACCTCTGGCCTATTTTCCCATATCCACAATCTCTTTCATGATTTCCTCGATTAGTTCTATCATAAATCCTCTGAAGTTATGTGCAACACATGGACGATTTTTTTTAAGAGGAACTTATGGTTTCAGGCTTGATGGCTTTCATGGCTTTCTCTATACCAATAATGGCATCTTCAATGGTATACTTCTTCCAGTCTTTCAAGATGTTCTATCAGGGTTCTCTTCCATGATGCTGATAATCCTTTACATAAAGTATTATGTATAATGGGCTTTAAAGGTCATTATGATCTCCTCATCTCGAGGCTAAATTAGAGATGTCATGTTCAGGGACAAATAGACTACTTCAACACCTTCAGTAGTTGAATTCATGCGGTCCTGAGTGGCTGGGGTATTGCTTAATACTGAAAATACTTTAAAAGGTAGTCCCCTACTGACAAGGTATTTCCTGACTTCAGGGACAAAGCACTGATGGAACCAATCCAGAATAAGAGGCAGCTGGTGTTTATCTTTTTCCTCAAGGCTTAGGGGTTGGCAGCTTTATAGATAAGGGCGGTCCTGATCACAAAATGAATTGCATTTGGACAGAACGGTAGAATTAGCCCTATCTCACCCTGCCTTAAATCCTGGTGCCCACTTCTCTTCCTTGCTAATAAATGTCCTTTGCGACATCTTTTTCCAGAATAGTGCAATTTCGTCTTCATTAAAAGCCTGTTCAGACAGATATCATTTCTCCTCAAATGATTTCCTTAATGGTATATGGGAACTTGTCTGATGCCTCGTAGTTGGAAGAAGCTGCTTCTTCTGTTATCTTCACATTTCTAAAGCCAAACCTCTTTCTAAAATTATCAAACCATCGTTTGCTGATATTAAATTCTCTAGCTTTAGATCCTTCATCTTCCCTTTAAGTTGTCATATAATGACTTTACTTTTTCTCGAGTCATATTAGGCTTTAAATATGTCTTTATTATAGCAATCCTGCAACCACATAAAAGCTGTACTTTCAATATGAAATAAAAAGGTATGTCAAAAAGAGCACAAGACTTTCATGCCTGGTGGCACAGACGTGCTGACAGCTTCACTAATTTTTTTTAACCTATTTTTTATAATGGTTCTTATGCTGGATTATCTTGAAATGGCAGGGAACCATGGCTACAGACCTCAATCTACACTACATATCAAGCAATTTGTCTTGTAATGTCTTGTAATGTCATGACTTTTCTGTATCTTGGGAACATTTGCAGAATCACTAGTGGCATTTTGTATGGGTTCTAGGTGTTAACTCAAGTTTGATGATATTGCACTAAGCACAGCTGAAAATGTGAACCAGGGCGCCTGTGTGGCTCAGTTGCTAAGTGTCTGCCTTTGGCTCAGGTCATGATACCAGGGTACTGGGATCAAGCCCTGCATCGGGCTCCCTGCTTGGTGGGAAGCCTGCTTCTCCCTCTCCCACTCCCTCTGCTTGTGTTACCTCTCTCGCTATGTCTCTGTCAAATACATAAAATCATTAAAAATAAAAAAATGTGAACCAAGAGACCACGTTTTACTGTGATAAGCAATTTATTGGAGATAAACTGCTCTCCAGATGATCAGCAACACATGGTGTTTTATGGACACTCACAATATTTGAGGTCACTGCAATAGCAATGAGGTGGTGATGAAATTATTATAGTAGTACAGTATGTACTACAGTTATTTACTGTTATGATTTAATACTGCAATTAACATCTGTCTACAGTCTATTAAGTTTTTCTGTGTATAAGTTTGATAAGTTTGATAAGTTTTAGCTTTTTATAATAGATTTGTGTATATTTTATGGTAGTAAATGATAAAATAAACTAGTATCTATGTACATATTTTATGCACTCATGAAACACCTAACTTTTTCTTAAAGTTCTTCAATATTTCTAGGCTACACAGTTTTTAACTTTTTCCAAACTGTCACAAATCTCAAAAAAAACAAAAAAAGTCCAATATACTCATTGAAAAAAATCTGTATGTAAGTGAACACTCACAGTTCAAACTCCTATTGTTTAAGGGACAACTATATATGCATATACTATTATCATCAGATAATATTTCAAGATATGGAATGTAATTAAGGTAAGATATTCTACATTAAATGGGCATTTGAAGCACATGAAAGCTTCTTAAAAGCTAGATTCCTGAATTCCATTCCTGGAGATTCTGATTCAACAGGATTTAGATGAAGGCCAGAAATACACATTTTAAACAAACTTTCTAGATAATTCTGATGTGGGTAGTACAAGACCATACTTGCAAAAACACTGCTATAGACCTTATTTCTCAAATTGTGATTCACAAACACCCACAAACTTGCAAACAAATGGAAGTGCCCTAATCTTTCCTCTAAGCAGAGTTCATTTCTAGCATAGGGGAAGAAAAAAAAAAAAACAAGATAAAAAGAAAACAAGGATAGGTGTTATAAAACAAATCAACTATAGAATTATGCTTCTTTTAGCAGTCTTCAGAAGTGCATGACCAAAATGTGAGTGCCACAAAGTTTTCAATATCACTTACAGTTCTGCTGTTTTTTAAATTCACAACTTCCAGAAAAAAAAAAATACTGCAAGTACAAATTAGTACAAATGACCTTGATACCAAAGTAACACATAAGGAATTCTGATCTAAATCCAACTAACTTAGAAAATCAGCCAAGTGATAGCCCAGAAGTATAAAAACTTTATTTTTAAGACAACTGTTTCTGCTTGCCTGCCTAGCTGGAATCTAAACCAAAACTACCTTGCACCATTAGGAGTAATAGTAACATGGGGAAGGTAAGTCAGAGGATCAAAATGATGAAGTCTTAGAACATGTTCAGTCCATCTCAAATTCATTCAATTGTGGAGTTAATCATCAGATTTTTTACATAGACAAAATATAAATAGATAAAATTTAGAATTTTACTGAGATACGTTAAGCTTCAATTTATTTTGTTCCTGCTATCGAAATATAGTATACATTAACATTATTATTAAAAAAGTATACATTGACAGAGTGTATTACCCTCTTAAAAAAAAAAAAAGACACTGAAACCGTCTTCTCCACCTCTCCCAAATTAATACATTTTCCTTCTTTTTTGGACCAATAAAACTATGGCCACCACTTTTGTGCTAGCCCTTTCTATACTTGCAAATGCAAAAAATAGAGCTACTATGTCTGATTTTACTGTCAGAATAGTGTCAAAACCAACCCCAGCCAAGGAATCCCTTTTGAAAAAACTCAAAATCTATAAAAAGTATACTGAATATGTTTGGGTTATTTTATTTAGATTTAATGAAGAAAAAAGGTTTCTGAAGTAATCTAGTTTAATTCTCCATTTTAAAATAAAAAACATAAGGGGCGCCTGGGTGGCTCAGTGGTTTAGGCCTCTGCCTTCGGCTCAGGTCATGGTCTCAGGGTCCTGGGATCGAGCCCCGCATCGGGCTCTCTGCTCAGCAGGAGCCTGCTTCCCCCTCTCTCTGTCTGCCTCTCTGCCTAGCTCTGATTTCTCTCTGTCAAATAAATAAAATTTTAAAAATAATAATAATAAAATAAAAAAGAAAGATTTCTAAAATAAAAAACATAAGTGCCCTGCCCAAGGTCATCCCAGATAACACTGCATCCAGGCATAGAAGACGTATCTCTTGGCTTTTATTCCAGTATTCTACTTCAACATGATGCTTTTGTCATCTGGTTAGATAAAAATGCAAAATAGATATCAAATTCAAGAAATAATACTGGGCATATTTTTAACCTACTATTAACAGTCTATAACAGAATGAACAAAGTAATTGGATTAAATGTTAATGATCACTAATATTAAAGAAAGTAATTGCCAAAATTTGGTTCTAAAGAGATACTGGTATTCAGTGAAAAGGAAGGCATACAGACTCAGGACACATAAACATAGCGGGGGAAAAAGAGAAAAATAACAGGACTAATATGAAAAAGTGTCACACTTGTTTAATATTCAAAATCTTTTCTGATGATGCTTCATACAGCGATGAAGAAGAAGTCATGAGAAAATACAGAATTGAATATGAGTTTCATTGACTATAAATGCTATTTCAACATGAGAGTGTTGATTGATTACCCAATAAAATTAAAGTGAAGAATCATAAAAACAATAAATTAGGAAATTTATTTTACCTAAAGACATATATATAAATGAGTTCTTATTCACCAATCTTTTGATATGGAACTAGGGCTTTTCTCTGAGTTTGGGTCTTCTGATGAGCTATCATCAGGTTTCTTTTATTAGCACACCATTACAGATAACTAAATAGCTATCTATACGTTCTTAAGAAATAATCATTAGAAGAGATTACTCCATATATAATCAAGTCATACCTAATTTAAAAATAATTTTTAGTGACTCAACTTTATAATTTTTCTGAAGTTTAGTCTCTATATATAAATGAATTTTTCACTCTTCAAGAATTTTTAACATTTAATTCTGTAATTATAACAAAAAGCTCTATTGGCAAAACTGACTTTGAATATATACAATTGATTCTTGGAAGTATAAATGTCAATGGCTGGGAACAGAAGTACGCTAGAGAGTAACCTAGTACTCTAGAGGCAAAGGTTTAGTATACAGTTGATCTTTGAACAACATTGAGGGTTTTTATAGTGCAATATTGTAAATGTATTTTCTTTTCCTTATTTCCTTCCCCCCCCATTTGTATATTTTATTCCTATAAGACAGCAAGGGATGAGGGGGGGCATCTAGCCACCAAGGATAGTAAGGGATCTTCCTCTGGCAGTAAGTACAGGCTGGTTTCCAGGCAAATCCTCATGGCTGCCAAGTGAAAGATTTCAGGGGATGGTGTTAGTGGGCTTGGGTGGGGAGGTACACATGTAGAGCTAGAGGTAGTAGGGCATGTCCTTCTCTATTATTAGGGGCTCTTTCATGAGACCACACTGCTTAACCACAGAGCTACCCTTATCAATGAAGAACTTGGTGGCATTTCCCAAGATTCTTCTCTCTTGGGCTAGACTTTCATCCACTTGCACAGCAGGTGGTCATTGTCTCCATTCTCACAGATGTTGTACATATAAAGTTTGATGTTATACCCACAGCAAATTCATAGTCTCTGCAGTAATCCCTGGTTTTTGCCCCCTCAACTACTTGCAAGGAAAGGCCAGGATCCATAAATATCACTTAGAATACAGGGCATGCAGGTCAACCAAATGAGTATAGTTTACATCTGTTTGCCTCATTTTGAGGCCACATTGATGATACACACAAAGCTCCAGTGCTTGTCCAGGTTAATTATGCTGTCCTTGAGGTCCCTGACAACTCATGCATGGAATGAGCATAGTGCCAGACTTCCCAGTGCACACAATACCAGCTAGGCTGGTCATGGGTAGAGCCTTACACAGCAGCATGGGCTTCCTTTCTTACTAACATTTTTTTTGTAGCTTACTTCATTCTGAGAATAAGTATGTAACACAAATAACATACAAAATATGTATTAGTTAACTACTTATGTTATCATTAAGGCTTCCAGTCAACAGTAGGCTATTAGTAAATTTGGGGGGAGTCAAAAGTTATATGTAGATTTTCAACTACATGGGGTCGATGCTCCTAACTCCTATGTTGTTCAAGGGTCTACTATATTAGGGACAGATGTCAGTGTGTTTTACAGAAAGCAACTGAGAAGATAGGTTTAGTTAATTAGTTAAGGGTATGCTAGTTAGTTGGTTAAGGGTAAGTCAGTTAAATGTGAATGAATTATATGTTGTATTCTTTAAATGTTGGCATTTATCTTATTTCATCCATTTTATTATCATGTCTTTCTACCTTTCCACATAAAGTTTTTAAGATCAGGAATGATTTTTTTCCTTACTTCAAAGCCTATAAGCCTGGTTACAGGAGGCACTTTACTTAATGCTTATCCAACTGTGAAAGAAGTGAGATCCCTCAATAACTCATCAAATTGTCTAAATGTCTCATAAATTTTCTTTTAAAAAAGGGTAGTGAGAATATCCATATCTTGTTATATGAAATACAGGTGTCCTGATAGAGAGAAATTCCTGAAGTCAGAAATATTGGGGACTATATTCTGAGTAGTGAATACGTTGGAGTACAGTGAAGATACGATACCGAGAAAAATGGCCCTTAGAAAAGATGGCAACTATGGCACGGCACGACAAGTGTTCTTAGTCAAGGTCACCAAATTCCAAACTCCTCATTTCACTTAAGTTTTACCATATTAGAATTTAAAAAGTCATCAGTAATACATTACTTCTGACAGATCTAAAATAATCTTTAGAGCTAAATGATAGTTTACTTCAAGTTTGATATCTAGTTTATCAATTCTATATCTAAAATACTAATTTAGGAAAAAAGGTGATGATTAATGTGGCCTCTTAGGAACTGGATACAAAACTACATAGGGAAAAAGACTGTAATGTATATACTAATATAAGATATTTATTTACTGACAGAAGATAATTTTAAAGGATTATGGACTTCTGTTTTCCAGGTTGGCAGTTAAGATGCTTGGAAGTTGTTTATCTAATGTTAAAATTATAATTCACTACCCTCAGTAAATAATGTGGTATTTAACGTCTTAAAAGAAAAAAAAATGATGGCTTCATTTATGAAAATATGAATTATCTCCCTTTAACCTGCTGGTCTGATTACTTGTGTAATTTCTATTATTATTTTAAATGCATTCTAACAAACCCTTTAGAAATTTCATATATAAATACATTAATGTACACTTATTATTAACACAGTCCCCAATTCTTAAAAGTTCTATCTTAAAGAATAAATGAAAAAATATTAAAAGAAAACAAATATGAGTTCCCTTTGCACATCTGAACATAGTATTTTTTAAAATGTAGTATAAATGCCTGTCTCATATATGTTAACCTCTTCTAGAGAAGAAGCTCTGCCTTATCTTATTTATTATCATATCTCCAGTTCCAGGCCAAGCTTGGGTATCCATTAAATTTTCATAGAATGAATAAATTAATGAATTAATATTTCATTTGGGATCAATTTCTTCTTATGATGTCCTAATTATAGCTTCCACAAACTTTATCTCACACCAAAGGTACAAATAACAATGACCAAAAAAAAAAAAAAAAACAACACAACACCTTGATGTTCAAATGTGTATTTTCCACATTTTAGAAGTTATGTACTGATGGTCGAGCAATCACAGCCTCAATACTGCTTAAAAATTCAATTAGTGATTCTGGTTCCAGTGGGATGGAATAAAGACCAGCTTCAGAGAGTAGTTTCCAGATGTCAGTGTAGGAAAATCCTGAATTTACCTCCTTCCACTAGACACATCAAATATATAGTTATATGGATCAATTCCCTCTCAAAATGTCCTGAAAACTAGCTGAAGGGCTCCTCTACAATCTAGGATAAGGGACCACATTGAGACCACTAGGAGAGGTAGAGATGTGGTCTTGCCCGCCTCATACTCCCCCACTTATAAGCAGTAACCCACAATTGGGAGACATTTCAATAGTATAGAATCTGCCCTCCTAAAAAAAAGATTTGTACCCCACATTAGGAAATCCAATCCTCAAGATCTATTCCAGAGAGATAAGTCCCCAAAACATCTGCCTCCGAAAACCAACAGGGCTTATACCCCAGAAGACCCAAAAGACTGTAGAGAATAGAAAGTCCACTCTTGAAGTGCTTATGCACAGACTCACCCTTGGACCCAACACAACAGTAGCAGTTTGAAAAGCACCTAGCTCACATGTGAAGGAGACTCATGAATAATCTTCAAACATCTGCCGAAGATGCAGGCAAGAGTCTAGTAGGACTTCTTCTGTGGAAGAAGGCATTGACAAGTGTCATTTTTGGATGCTGATTTCACCTTGCTAGCACAGATGCTGGTGGGTGCCATTTTTGTGCTTACTCTACCTTGCTAGTACAGACAGGCTTGCCTCACATCCATGTTCTCCTGCAGTGCCACTGAAGCTGGCAGGAGTGTACAGTCCACAAAGGGGATGTCTCTTGAACACACCTGGCTATGTTAGCCAAGGGGGCCTGTGTTGCTGGGTCCCACAGAAATGAAATAACCGGAGAGACAGTTATTAGTAGGCTACCAATCCCAAGGCATGGCATAGCCAGCAGACTGAAACTCATCCTCAGTCTTTCTGTGAAAAATGCCTAATTATTCTAGAACTTCAGCCTGATGGGTAGGCTTCCGGTTTACCAGACATCTAGAGGCTATGGAGGAGCTCTCAGGGAACATAAGCTGGGGGATGTCAAAGTTTGTACTCTCCCATGGCAACATTATAGCTTACCACATCTCCTAAAAAGAAGCTACACACTTGACACTCACTCACTTGAGCTACACACTCAAGCTATCTTGAGCCCTATTTTTTGTGACTGTCACCAAGAAGACAACTCCAAATCACCTTGTCTAGAGATCAGTAGGGGTTATGACTGCAGTCTCCCATGACTGCATGTATTTCTTTCTTTAAAAGCTGCTACCTTCAAATCAGCCTGAAACTGGTGCTGACTGAGATCCTTCCCTTTGGAACATTGACAGAACTTGGCACAATCTCAACAACTGGGACCCATCAAGAATAAATCAGACAGCTTACACAATCACAAAGTTTGAAATACAACCAAAACTAGGGCAAGGTTGAACTATAAAGTTCATCACCTACACAAGGAGATTCCTTCAAAACTGAGAGAAGTAGCTATTTTGTCTAATACATGGAAATAAATACAAAAGAAAAGCAAAATGAGGAAACAGAGGAGTATGTTCCAACTGAAGGAATAAGATAACCACCTCTTGCAAAAAAAATCTTAATGAATCAGAGATAAGTCACATATTTACATGATAAAGTATTCAAAATTATAGTCATAAAGATCCTCAGTGAGCTTGGGAGAAAAATGAATGAACACAGTGAAAATATCAACAAAGAGATGGGAAACAGGAAAATAACAAAGGGATGGGAAACAGGAAAATAACAAACAGAAGTTACAGAACAGAAAGGTAAAATAACTGAACTGAAAAATAACTACAAAGATTCAAAAATATTGATGAAAGGCACAAAAACTTATCCAAAAAATAATTGTTGAAAAGCTCCCCAACCTGACAAAGGAATGAGGCAACTAGACTCAGGAAGCACAGAGAGTCACAAATAAAATGAACTGAAAGAGATTCACAGCAAGACACGTTATAATTAAAATGTCAAAAACCAAAGATAAAGTCCACTCTCACCATCATTATTTAACATAGAGTGGAAGTCCTAGTCACAGCAGACAGCAAAAAGAAATAAAAGGCATCCAAATTGGCAAGGAAGAAGTCAAACCTTCAATATTTGCAGATGACATGACAGTACATATAGATAACCCAAAAGAATCAACCGAAAAAACTGTTATAACCGATAAATGAATTCAGTTGAGTCAAAAGATACAAAATCAGCATACATAAATCTGTTGCATTTTTATATACCAATAATGCAGCAGCAGAAAGAGAAATGAAGGAATCAACTCCATTTACAATTGCATCAAAAATAATAAGATTCCTAGGAATAAACCTAACCAAAGAGGTGAAAGACCTATACTTTGAAATATATAAAATACTGAATGAAATATATATAAAAATATACAAAATACTGAAAGGAAAGAAACTCAGGAAGACAGAAATGGAAAAACATTCCATGTTCATGGATTGGACAAACAAATATTGTTAAAATGTCTATACTACCCAAAGTAATCTATACATTCAATGCAATCCCTATCAAAATAACACCACCAGCATTTTCCAGAGATGGAGCAAACAATTCTGTAATCAGTATGTACCCAGAAAAGACTCTGAATAGACAAAGGAATGTTGAAAAAGAAAACCAGGTAGCAACTTCTTGGACATCTGCTACAGCAACTTCTTGCTAGATATGTCTCTATAGGCAAGGGAAACAAAAGCAAGAATGAACTATTGGGACTTCATCCGGATAAAAAGCTTCTGCACAGCAAAGGAAACAATCAACACAACTAAAGCAACCTATGGAATGGCAGAAGATATCTGTAAATGATATATCAGAAAAAGGGCTAGTATCCAAAACTTATAAAGAATTTATCAAACTCAATACCCCCAAAACAAAAAATCTAGTCAAGAAATGGGCAGAAGACCTGAACAGACATTTAACCTAAGGCATTTGGACATGTACCATAGGGACAAAGCTCCTTTACCTAACAAGATTTTATACAAATGTCAAGTATGACTTGGTATCAAAATCCCTCCTAAGGAAGTCTTTTTAAAAAGTTGTTCGTTGCTATATTAAATCTCCAAGTAGAATCTTCAACTAAACATGGCTCAAATATGTGACTGCTTTTCTAGATGGAACCAATCTACACAGCCTAATCTAGAGGGCCAGAGGTTTTGTGAATTTGTCTGTAATAAAACTTGAAAATGTTTTGTCAACTACAATTTCAAATGTTTGAGCATTCTGAAATTTTAGTCAACTAATCAATATATAAGAACTGACCATATGTCTGTCCATATTTCCTGTATAAGAAAATTTATGAACATTCTTTCAAGGTATAAAAAAAATTACAAAGTGTATTAGATAATTGTTTAGTCTAAGCACTGGATTTATAAGTAGATAGTTGCATACATAGTGTGATTAATGGCTACTATGAGGATTTCACAAGCGTGCATATGTGCAGGTGCACACACACACACCCCTCCCCACCAAAACCAGTATGACTTCATTTCTTGTTTAATCTACAGATAGTATCAGAAGAACACATTTCATACCACCAGTCACTTAAATCTTTAGTGAATTGGCTGATTAGACCCTCTTTTCCTGAGAAAAGATTTAATAAGAGACAGAGGGAGAATCATGAAGGCAGTAAAGAGAGGAGGGAATAGATATGGAAAAGAAAGTAAAAAATAATAAAATAAAACATTGTGTAAAACAATAACTCAGAGTAGGTCTTCATTAGATTCTTAGTTTACTGGAAACAATTTTATAATCAAGTTACATATCGAAGGCTACAGAACAGATATAGCTGCATCCAATATCATCAAACTATTATAATTATAAGTTATGTTTTTATTGAGATAGCTGAAAGATGGACAAGGAGAAAGCTCAGAACCCTTTAGAAGAAAGGATGAAAAATAGTAGTGTAAATAACAGGCAGAATTCCAAGAGTAAGAATAAAATATAGCTGTTTCATATATAGTAACAATATGGCTCAAGTTTATTCTTTACAAATAACAATTTATTTATTGACTTGGCAAACATTAAATTCTAAAATTTTTCACTTTGACAAGGTAATACAAGAAAAATACAAAAAGAAAAAGGAGTCAAGACTTTGTTAGCTATTTTTAATTAAAAAGCTTTTATATAGAAGGGTGAGTAAGCTCTCCTGGATGCCCTGTGAAAGGGAATTAGAAACAGCAACAAGACAAATTTGGGTTCAATATAAGAGATGTTATTGAATACACTAGAGTCATTTTTTTCAAAAGAGTAAAGAAATGCAATATATTACATTGAAAAGCATTGAATTTTGTCTTTCTAAGTGTTTGATTGGGAACAGAACACTGCCAGTGTTTAAATTGATAGTGGGCTTGCTAGGACTTTGAAGGGAAATAGAGATTAAAAATCAACCAGAAGTATAAACTGGAGCAATAAAAAACCAAAAAAAAAAAAAAAAAAAAACCCAAACAAACAAAAATGTTCTCTACATAGGAGGAATTTGTCCATGACCCCACAGATCAAGAGAGGCAAGTTCTCCCACTGTGTTTGCAAGAAGCAAACAACTGAAGCAATGCATGGGTCCCTTTATCAGTCAGAATACTTGCTTGTGAAAAAAACTAAACAAATAGAAGGTCAGAAAAACAAATAAAGGCCAGAAAATCAAGCTTAGAATATACAAGGAAACAAAATCAACTCCAAAAGGAGCAGTAAAAATAACCATGTTTTAGGGGAACAGCATGTCTTGAATTTTATCACATGTATCTCCATCCTCAGGCCATGGCGATTGATCTTTTATCATTGCTTCCTAAACTGAATCGGAACACTAAAAAGTATAACACACACACACACACACACACACACACAAAATTCCTACAATAACTATAATATAGACTCAAGGGCATATTCAATTCTGTCTAAAAGAGATAGAATCTACAATGCAATGGCCTTCAAAACAAACTGCACAAATTTGTCTAGTGTTTCCGCTAATTCTCATTCATGCTACTTCATTTCCTTGTGCCTTTCCTATTCACTGGAAAATAATTTGTGGTATCCAGTATATTCATCAGAGAATTTATATTTCTTTTCTTTCGGGTGCTCAGAAGCACTTTTAGTCATGGTCTACTTTTTAAAAATTCACACATTTAAAATTTTTTGTACAATACTTGAATTCAATATTTGAATTTGAATTATAAATTTATCCTAAAATCAATGTATAGCTACTTCTCGGAGAATTTTCTCCAACCCCTGTTTCGTGCAAGTCTAATACTTTTTTCTTCCCAATTTATAGTCCTCTGTGAATGGGAAGGAGTGAGTATATTTGTGTGAGCAACAGGTGGAGGGAGTTCAAGGATGACTAAGCTCTATCTAAATGTTTAACAGTTTAATAGAATGCCATCCAAAAAGGAAATATAAAGTAAATATTCATTAAAACATGTATTCTAATTGAAAACATTAAGTAATTTCCTGGAGTTACAAAGATAATATTAAAACGATTTCATTAGGAGGGGCACTTAGGTGGCTCAGTGGGTTAAGCAACTGCCTTCAGCTCAGGTCATGATCTCAGGGTCCTGGGATAGAGCCCCACATGGATTCACGGCAGAGCAAGGAAGCTGCTTTTCCTTCTCCCTCTGCCTGCCATTCCTCCTGCTTGTGCTCTCTCTCTGTCAAATAAATAAATAAAATTTTTAAATTTTTTAAAAAATTAAAAATTAAAAAAATGATTTCATTAGGAGAAGATAGGGAACAAACTTTCCTCAACATTTCTAACAGAAGATTCTTATTAAGTCAAGGTAATGATTTTAAACATAAATCTACCTAACAGAGCTCTAAACTTAAGGAGTCAAATACATTTATTGTGGGAATAAATATATCAACTAGAGTTTTTATTTATGTTTCTTCAGTTAGATTAATAATTATTTTTAATAAAATAGTTTCAGCCAGATAATAGAGGGTCTTTTCTATAAGAGGGTTTAAAACTCTATTTCGTTTTTTCTTTTTTATTAGTGAGGACAATGGCATGTTTTGCAAGTAAGCTTTCTATACCAAAAGCTTTCTATACTCAAAGACGGACATGCTACATAAAAATCAAGAGTCAACACTGCAAAGGTTTTCAAGTATTTCCATTTTTCAGATTTTAGTCTGAAGTACTTATGGGTATTTAGCAGAGCAGATGGCTCAAAAGGCTAAATATTTGTAGCTTAGCACTTTAAATAGAAACTATACCCTTTATAATAGAATAACTATAATAAAATGACTTCTGCGACAACAGACTGTTCTTGTGTAACTATTTTGGGGTAGAAAGAAAATCTGTTTTATTTTAACAGTTTAAAATAAAACAGAAAGTTTCAAATTAACAGTGCTTTAATTTCTAACTTGAATTTTATGTTACTCTTTTGGGATGAAATTCAAGAATGAATATATAAAATAGCTAACAACTGGCTTCCTATCACCACTACTATGTCAGTATAACTTTTCAGACAAATTTCACCATTTTAAATGTTCCTTGGAAAATCAGGAATTACTTGGCCATGGCCAGGGCAAAGAGTTCTAATTCCATCCCTGCATAAAGTTAACAGCAAATTCACATAAAGAGTTCTAAAGTTTGTAACCTGTTTCTGACTCCCATTAGCACAGATCCCAGAAAATCTAATGAGTTGTCTTTTTATACAATGACAGATCAAGATATTCACTTAATGCCCCACCGAGGACAGCCTATCTAATTATATTGAATAAAATATATGTTTTCAAAAACTTATTTAAACATATGGCTGGGATAGTTGGAAACTAAAGAATTTTTAAAGAATACAAGAAAATAGGAGGCAGAAATCCAGAGAGTTAAGAGTTCTGGGGCTAGTATTTGCTGAACCCTGATGGCAACTGCTGGTGTGAGTGTAGCCTACAGTTAGGCATTCAGAGTCCTTTTTTTTTTTTTTTTTAAGATTTTATTTATCTACTTGAGAGAGAAAAACAGAGAGCAGAAGAGCATAAGCAGGGGAAGCAGCAGAAGGAGAGGGAGAAGCAAGATCCCTGCGGAGCAGGGAGACTGACACAGGGCCTCGATCCCAGAATCCAGGGATCATGACCTGAGTGTAAGGCAGATACTTAACTAACAGAGCCACCCAGACACTCCCAAGAGTCCCATTTTTAAGGGTCCAGAATTTAGAGTTCAATCTGGATGTGAAGTCCTATTATTTAAAATCCACGTACAAGAACCCAAATCATAAACTATGAAAAATAAACAAAACCCAAACAGGGAGGTGAAAGAGATGCATGCCTGTCTGCCTGAAATCAGGATGGAATAGAAAGATATAAAAAGAGAAAAAAAGACTCCCCGGAGAATAACCACAAAACAATACTTATGCAAGTTTATAGCCTAAATTCATACCACTCAAAAATTTGCTGGTTTCAGATTGATACTACCTCCACCTGCATTGTCAAATCACATTTCTTACAAAGGAATGAATTCCAAACATTCAAAAATCACCAAAACAAACAAAAAACTACCACAAAAAGTACATGTAGAAAAATCAAACTATAGACTCTGACCTGAAAATACTATAAATATTAGAATTATTAGGTAAAGAACCTTAATATACTTAATAGGCCTAGAGAAAATACTAAATATAAGAACGCTGTCCAGGCATCTAAAGGAGCAAGAAAAAGAACAACAAACAAAACCTAAGGCCAACAGAAGAAGGGAAATAATAAAAATTAGAGCGTAAATAAACAATATTAAAATTTTTTTTAAAAACCTGTAGAATAGATAAACGAAACTGAGAACCTGTTCTTTGAAAGAATAAAATTGATAAATTCACAGCCAGACTAATCAAAATGAAAACAGAAAGGACCCAAATAAATAAAATCAAGAGTGAAAGAGGAGAGATCACAAGCAACACCACAGAAATACAACATTATAAGAGAACATTATAAGAGAACATTATAAAAAATTATATGCCCATAAACTGAGCAGTCAGGAAGAAATGGCCAAATTCCTAGAAACACATATAACACCAAAGCTGAAACAGGAAGAAACAGAGAATCTGATTAGACCCATATTTAATAAGGAACGGAATCAGTAATCAAAATCTCCCAACAAACAGAAGTGCAGGATCACATGGCGTCACAGTGGAACTCTACCAGACATTTAAAGAAGAGTTAATATCTAATCGCCTTAAATTGTTGCAAAAAATGGAAGACAGGTCTTAAGAAATGACACAGAATGCAGCAAAAAAGAGTAAAAAATAGAGAAATTTTAAAACAAAGGTAAAGAAATATGGAGACTCATTGAGATAACTCTAATACTATAAAAGTTCCAGAAGAGATAATAAAGAACAAATGGTCAAAGTCCTTTTATGAGATCCTGAAATGTCTTTAGGGTCTGGAATTGCAAAGGCAGGAATATATTCAAAATGAAAAATTCATAATGATAAACTAACTCTGTAGTACTTGACTTCTAGGGACTATTAAATTGTAGATGACCAAACTTAACTATGTGTCCACTAATGCAATCTTCACTGTCTGTCTACTATGGAAATAAGGTTACCAAATACACTAACAAGTCTAATAATTCATCACATGATGCAAAAAAGCCAGCATGTACAATAGGGACTAAGAGTTAACATACAAATCAAACCTTTAGGGTTTACTTCCAATCCCCAAATCTACAACATAGAAATCTTTGTTCCTTTGATCCTCCACCCATTTACCTTGCATAAGTTGAAAATAATACCTTAAATATCACTTCAGGAAGCCTTCATTACAGGTTTCCCATAAATAGGAAAATCACTTGCCTTCTACAATGAAAACTGTGCAAGCTCTGGAACTGGATTTAAATGCTAGTTTCACCCATTGAGATGTGTAGCCTTGAGCAAAATACTTAATTTCTTTGACCTTTGGTTCCTTGCCTATTAAGTGGGAGCATCATTCAACTCAGGATTGCTGTTAAGTATTAAATTATATTTAAAAATGTGTATAACATAGTAAGCACCCAGAAAATATTCTCATTCTCTGGGCTTCTATAGTACTCTATACATCAGTTACAAACAGAATGTTACCTAGAATGACTGCCAAAGACAAGATCTCCAGGAAAATATCATCAAAAATGACTAAAATCATACTTGAAGCAATAAAAAAAAATCTAATATTGGCTACATGAGACAGTCCCAAACGTTCTCATTTCAGGATGCTCTTAGTGTATCAGTAATTTTTAATGGCATTCCCAAGTCAAAAGAACTACAGTTCTGTTTCTTAAATAGTCAGTTGTAAACAACATATATACATTTTTATGTCCTAAAATTTAGTAGCTATTTTTTAAAACCACAAAAATTAAAAGAAAAATAAAATTTTATTTTTATTATTAAATAACCACAATTACTTACTAATGGATGGGTATATCTGTTGAGCCCTGCACATATTCTAAATCCTTGGAATCATTTTTTTTAGATTTCATTTTTTTATTTGAGAGAGAGAGAAGAGAGCCCGTGCACACACAAGGTGGGGGAGAGGCAAAGGGAGAGGGACAAGCAGACTCTGCTGAGCAGGGAGCTTGAGGCAGACTCGACACCAGGATCCTGAGAGCATGCCCTGAGCCAAAGTCAGACACTTGAACCACCCCAGGCGCCCCAACCTTGGAATCATTATTTAGTGCATGTTAATCAATACTACTGAGTACAACTTAGCTATAATGCATCTATTTCCATGGATCAAAAACTATTCCTGAAACTAGTTTAAAAAAAAATACTTAGGACTATTTTAATATTACTTTTCTACTGTCATTTAAGTTTTGTGGCCTTTCATATCTTCCAAATAAGCCTTGGCATACTAACTTTTTTGTCTGCCCACACATCATCCTCCCCCAATATTTCCCTTTAAAAACAATACCAGAATTTCTACTTCTAACTAAGAATAGTAACAAAGACTGGATTTTCCCTATTGCCTAAAACAACTAAAAAATTCAGGCAACATATACAAAACTATGGTTTTCAAAGAATGAAACTCAGGCAGTGATGGATGGTGAAGCCAGAGAGATGGAAAATAGATGAGCCTTCTGATTATCCCCATTTTAAATCCCTGAGAGAATTTCCAGGTTCCTGGAATAGGAGAAGATACCAAAGTTGAACCCAGCAGACCCCGCATTGAGGAGACTGAGTACAAGGGAATCACATTCAGGCACAAGCCCAAATCTTATGATAAAACTGTATTAAGTCCTTCTTACCACAGCACCCAGTTCCTCTGGTATACATCCTTCCTTGTTGCAGCAATCAATATGCTTATCAATATGACATGAAGTTGAGGTTTTTTAAATTAACTTAACCAGAAGTGATACAGTATATGACACTCTTGGTGACTGCCAGCTAGTGGGCTTTCATAAATCAATATGCTGACAAAAAATTCAAAAGGTTTTCACTGCTTTTACAATCTTGGTAAGAGATAAGACCAAAATTACAATATATATATAAATTTCCATAAGAATCTCTTGTTCCATACCAAGAAAAATGTAATTGCATTTTTCTTTCTGAGAAACCACTGACTATTAGTGCCCACAAAAGACCTAAGTTTTATTTTCCATACATTCCCATCTTCTTTACCATTGCTAAATTGATCTTAAATGCAAATTTAATATTATACCCCTACATAAATTCTCATATAAGGTTAACATAAAATAAAACACAAATATTGTAGGTGTTGTGTTTGATAACTATTGACAATCATACACACTTGTGAAACTACACCCAAACAAAATATGATATTCCCATCAACCCAGAAAGTGTCAACATGACCTTTACAATAAACTCTCTCTCCCTTAGAGAATTATTTTCAGATTTCTATCACCATAAATTAGATTACATAATCTTTTTTTCATAACCTTTGTATTATGTAATTTACTCAACTTGTTTTTTGGTTTTTAGATGAGATTGCAACTTTCTACACATAAACCAAATATTTGTACATATTTTTTCATAGATGGATCAGTGAATTGTTTATAGTGGTTTGTAAGCAAGTCAGGATTTTTTGCTCAGCTATATGTATGTATATTTTTATTTTTTTATTATTATGTTCAGTTAGCCAACATATAGTATCATTAGTTGTTGATGTAGGTTCAACAATTCATTAGTTGCATATAACACCCAATGCTCACAAGGATTTTCTGATAACAACTACCAAATTTTATGAAATATCTGACTTCATAAGAGGAAATATGCTATATAAATGCAAACCAGAACATAAAATCATTATCTCATCAAACAGCACTTTGTGACATTTCATTCTCCAGCTAATAAAAATTAAGAGATTCCACAGTATCTTTGGAAAAGAATGCCCAGTAAGTGTCATTAGGTATAGAAAGATATAAAAAGGGATTAATTACTGGGTTGATTTGCTCATCACTAATAGTAAAAAAAAAAAAAATACGAGATCTTCATCAGAACTCAATTTATAACACCATGATCTTCTAGTTAGAATTTGCTGTGAATTTAATTAAATTCTGCCCTTTATAAATTTCAAAATTCTTCTAACTTCTGCTATTATGCTCCTACTGACAGCCGCCTGAGAGCCTGGAGTGTTAATTACTCCAAATTTTTCTGACATAAAGCTAAAAAGAAAGCACTGTAGTACATGTTTAAGAATAGTGTTATTTTTATTAATTTAACAGACGGTAATAAGGCATATTTGATTTGTCTTCCAAAGAAGTGTTTACTTTGTGGCACTACTTGATAATTTACACTCTAATTTTAAAAAGGTTTAGCCATAGCTGTTACTTGTATGTCTTTCAGTTGAAGTAGCTGATTTAGAGCTGATGACGATATTAATAATTAAGATGCTAAGGACCAGATTTATCAACATGGCACATTGTAAATGTTAAGGTAAAGTGAAAATTGTAATACTAAGTTGTCAGAAGGACTTTACTGACCTATTAAGCGCCACATATGAATTATATGACCATCCTGTGATTCTATGCTGAACATTAAAAACTGAAGTATTTTCTCCTAAAAAACCTACAGTAAAATTTTAGTCTAACATAAAAAAACCCTATTCTGTACTTACAAAAGAATGTAGAAATGGAATAATTAAAACACTCTGTCCTATTCACACTAAAAATCATTATTTACAAGGATCAACTACCACAATATGAGGCACACTATTTTCTAATGAATGCAAAGATGAGAAAGGAAAAAAGAACTAAATAAAGACCTAACTAGTCAACACCCAAGAAGGTAACTACATACACCTTAAACTTGACAGTTTAACAACATTAAAGCTTACCAAGTATCTTAGTCAGCTTATGTTGCCATAATAAAGTACCACAGATTAGGTGGCTGAAACAACAGAAACTAATTTTTTCACACTTCTAGAGACAAAAAATCTGAAATCAGGGTACCAGCATAGTTGGGTTCTGGCAAAAGTGCTCTCTCTCTCTCTTTTTTTTTTTTTTTTTTGTAATTTTTTTTCAGTGTCGCAAGACTCATTTATGCACTACACCCAGTGCTCCATGCAATATATGCCCTCCTTAATACCCAGCACCAGGCAAACCCAGCCCCACACCTGTCGAAAACCCCCAGTTTGTTTCTCCGAGTCCACAGTCTCTCATGGTTTGTCTACCCCTCCGATTTATCCCAATTCACTTCTCCTCTCCATCTCCCAATATCCTCTGTGTGATTCTTTATGCTCCACAAGTAAGTGAAACCATATAATAACTGACTCTCTCTGTTTGACTTACTTCACTCAGTAATCTCTTCCAGTCCCATCCATGTTAATACAAAAGTTAGGTATTCATCCTTTCTGATGGAGGCATAATACCTCATTGTATATATGGACCATATCTTTATACATTCGTCTGTTGAAGGGCATCTTGGCTCTTTCCACACTTTGGCGACTATGGCCATTGCTGCATGAACACTGGGGTACAGATGGCCCTTCCTTTCCCTACCTCTGTATCTTTACGGTAAAAACCCAATAGTGCAACTGCAGGGTCATAGGGTAGCTCTATTTTTAATTTCTTAAGGAATCTCCACACTGTTTTCCGAAGTGGCTGCACCAACTTCCATTCCCACCAAGAGTGTAAGAGGGTTCCCCTTTCTCCACATCCTCTCCAACACTTGTTGTTTCCTGTCCTGTTGATTTGGGCAATTCTAACTGGTATAAGGTGGTATCTCAAGGTGGTTTTGATTTGAATCTCCCTTGTGACTAATGATGATAAACATGTTTTCATGTCTCTGTTAGCCATTTATATGTCTTCTTTGGAAAAGTGTCTATTCATGTCTTCTGACCATTTTTTGACATGATTATCTATTTTGTGTGTGTTGAGTTTGAGGGTTTCTTCTTCTTTTTCTTCTTCTTTTTTTTTTAAGATTTTATTCATTTATTTGACACACACACACAGAGATCACAAGTAGGCAGAGAGGCAGGCAGAGCAGGGAACAGGGGGAAGCAGGCTCCCCGCTGAGCAGGGAGCCCAATGCAGGGCTCAATCCCAGGACCCTGAGATCATGACCTAGGTCAAAGGCAGAGGCTTAACCCACTGAGCCACTCAAGCACCCCGAGTTTGAGGGTTTCTTTATAGATCTTAGGTATCAGCCCTTCGTCTGTAGTGTCATTTGCAAACATCTTCTCCCATTCCCTGGGTTGCCTCTTTGTTTTGACTGTTTCTTTTGCCGTGCAGAAGCTTTTGATCTTGATCAAGTCCTATAAGTTCATTTTTGCTTTTGTTTCCTTTGCCTTTGGAAACATGTCGTGAAAGAAGTTGCTGTGGCCGATGTTGAAGAGGTTACTGCCTATGTTCTCTAGGATTTTGATAGATTCCTGCCTCACATTGAGGTCTTTTATCCATTTCCAGTTGCTCTTTGTGTATGGTATAAGAGGATGGTCGAGTTTCATTCTTCTACACATAGCTGTCCAATTTTCTCAGTACCATTTATTGAAGAGACTGTCTTTTTTCCACTGGATAATTTTTCCTGCTTTGTTGAAGATTATTTGACCATAGAGTTATGGGTCCATATCTGGGCTCTCTACTCTGTTCCACTGGTCTATGTGTCTGTTTTTGTGCCAGTACCATGCTGTCTTGGTGATCACAGCTTTGTAGTAAAGCTTGAAATCAGGCAACATGATGTCCCTAGTTTTGTTTTTCTTTTTCAACATTTCATTAGCAATTCGGCATCCCTTCTGGTTCCATACAGATTTTAGGATTTTTTATTCCAGAAAGCTCTCTACTTGTCTTGCCTGGCCACCTTCTTGCTGTGCCTTCACTTGGTGTCACTCTGATCTCAGACTTTCAGTTTTAATGCAGAAGCATGCACTAGGTTAAACCAATCATCACATTCCAACCCCTTGCCAAACTGAGTGATCATCTTAGGTATGTTACCTGAGCCAGCCAATACAGAGTAAATCTACGGTCTTTCATGGGGAATTCAGAGTTATAAAAGGCTTTTTTCTTGATCTCATTAACTTGAAATTGCTTTCCACTCTGTCAGCTTAAAAGAGGGCACAGTTGAGAGAAGTACAAAAAGTAAACAATCCACTAATCAATCAAAACAAAAAAACACAGTTCGAACTCTGATTAAACCATACTTAAAGCCTAACTACCTATATATGTGTTAAGTTTTGTAAACCAATATATTCATTTTATCATTTAAGCCAATTCGAGTTATATTTTATTGTTGTCTAGATGCTTAGACCATAGAAAACTAACTTTCTCTTAGAATAATAATTTTAGAAAAACCCAAGATTCAAACTGTCACACAGACGAGTAAACAAAAGCAACCTGGCTGATAGAAAACAAAAGCAGGGGCACCTGGTGCCTCAGTGGGTTAAAGCCTCTGCCTTCTGCTCAGGTCATGATTCCAGGGTCCTGGGATCAAGCCCTGCATCAGGCTCTCTGCTCAGCAGGGAGCCTGCTTCCTCCTCTCTCTCTCTCTTTCCCCCTGCCTGTCTACCTACTTGTGATCTCTGTCAAATAAATAAATTGAAAAAAAAATCTTAAAAAAGAAAGAAAACAAAAGCATTATTTTATCACGCCATACCCTATTTTCTGATTTACCATTTGCCACAAAAATTGTCATTTAATTAATTGATTATTCATCTACTAAACAACACCAGCAAAGGATGGGAGTACCAAATTTGTAGTTACTAGCTATGGTTTATAGTATATATATATAATCTATATATATATTTATGATGTCATATCCTTACTTAATGCGTGTCAGCTTTCTTTTCATATGCCAGCAGACAAATACAAAGCACTTATTAACACTTACTGCAACATTCCAGAATTGTATTGATAATTAATTCATTTTCCTTGTCTTTGAGAGTTAGAAGGATTCCTGATGCCAGGGCTCTACTCAACAAACTAGAGAGAACCCAGCTCCTCTGAATTTGTGGGAGAGTGTTTTATAATAAAATTTATAAAGTTTTGTTTTGCTTCATTTTATCTTAGGAGTTGCTCTACAACACAAAGAAAGCTAAGACAAAAAGTATAATTCATTGAATTTAATCTATATATTGTCCAAATATTTTGCAATGGATTCATATGTATACTTTACCCCATCTTAATTGATCCTAAGCCAACTATTTTAAACTGGAACATACACTTTTCATTCTTTGTTCATTTGCCTACTTATATTTTTATATAATTACAAGAGTAGTATGCATGTAAATTGGGCTTTTTAATTTTTTATGTATTTCTTCCTATGATACTGTAGTATTCATAATTATAAATTCTAATGGTTATGTAATGATCCACTTAACAGATAAATGGTAATTTAGATGGTGATCTATATTTACATATTATCATATTTGATATCAAAATTACAGAAATAAAAGATAAACTTATGGACATTTTTGGATTATTTCCTTATGAAAAATAATAAAAAACAAAATTTTTAAAATGATTTCTTCATTTATTTGACAGAGGGGAAGATATAAAGAGAGAGCATGAGTTGGAGGGACAGAGGGAGCGGCAGGGAAAAGTTCAAGCAGACTCTGCCCTGAGCACAGAGCTGGATGCAGGCCTCCATCACAGAACCCTGAGATCATGACCTAAGCTAAAACCAAGAGTCAGATGCTTAACCAACTGCATCACTCAGGCACTGAAAATTAAATTACTGAACCAAATCATAAAATAGTTTTATAACTCTTGATGCCAAATTTCCTTATAAATTTGTATGATTTACATGGCAACTACTAATATCCAGTGCATCAATTTTTATCACAATAGTGCAACTGTTAACATTTTCTGAAACTCAAGGATAATTGCTGAAAATATATCCTGTAATAGTATTACCATAGTGTTTCTTAAGAAATGCAAAGTTGGGGGTTTTACCCATTCTATTTTTTTTTAAAGATTTTATTTGTTTATTTGACAGAGAGAGACACAGCAAGAGAGGGAACACAAGCAGGGGGAAAGCGAGAGGGAGAAGCAGGCTTCCTGGAAAGAAGGGAGCCCTATGTGGGGCTGGATCCCAGGACCCTGGGATCATGATCTGAGCCGAAGGCAGACACTTAATGACTGAGCCAACCAGGCACCCTTGGTTTTACCCATTCTAATAAATCAGAATCTCTCAGCTATGACCTAATTATATATAACTTAATAAAATCTTAACATTTGTATAATAAAATTGCCCAATAAAGTTGGAGAACTATTTTAGTAAAGTATGATTATTGCCTTCTCAGAATATATAAATAATTCAAGTTACAGAATCTATTCTAAGAGCTTTTACTTGTATTATCTCATTTAGGCATACTATCCTATGTAGTAGGTAAGATTATCTCTGTTTTACAGATATGGAAACTAAGTCTCAGTGGTTAAGAAGCACAGCTAAGTGAAAAACATACTATTTCAATCCACGTTATCAAGCTCTTAACTATTATGTTATACTGCCTCTCTTATGTCAATTATTTTCCCAGTTACTACTCCACCATAAATCATTCATTCCCTTAACATATGTTTTACCAGTAGGAAAGGGAGGAGATCTGATTAAATTGGGTACAGAAAATATAAAGCATATAAAATAAAGAGAGAAAATAAAAACGTAGGGAATATAAAATAGAATACAAAATACAAGGAGAAATAATATTTGTCAAGAACCTCAAAAAATATACATACACTATTTTTATATTCACATATGTGTAAAAAAGATATATCATCATATAGTTAACTAGCAGCTTCTGAAAGGTGATGTTGCACAGACTAAGATTAGCTCCAGTGTAACATTAACTCATATAACACAAAAAGTGTTTTGGAAAATAGACTTCCAAGATTACAAATAGTGAACACATTATGGGATTTATAAACAAAGAAGAGCAAGTTAGTATATGATGACTAGTATCTACCAGGCATTTATTTGTATTTGTAGAAGCAATCGTAGTATTTCAACAACTTGATATAAAGATATCAAAGAATTTTTAGAATATGAATAACTTAGAACCAATGGTGACTTACAAGAGTAATCTGTAAAGTATACATAATAGCATTAATACTCTCTGTGCTTTTCTGCAACCAGTCCATTTCACATACACTACTGTCAGTTAATCATCCTTATAATGACAAGTGTAAACATGCATTTTCTGCTCAAAATTTCTCCTCCCCCTGCATTCAAGTCCTTCCTCCAAGTTTCTCATTCTTTTTTTATTTTTTAAAGGATTTTATTTATTTATTTGACAGACAGAGATCACAAGTAGGCAGAGAGGCAGGCAGAGAAAGAGGAGGAAGCAGACTCCGTGCTGAGCAGAGAGCCTGATGCGGGGCTCAATCCCAGGACCCTGGGATCATGACCTGAGCCGAAAGCAGAGGCTTTAACCCACTGAGCCACCCAGGTGCCCCCAAGTTTCTCATTCTTTTCATAATGCTTTGAACATTCATTACTCCCCAAACAATTCTTATTCTTTTTTTTTTTTTTTTTAATAACCGCAACTGTGCACCTGTAATCCAGTTATCTCTGGATATTGATGAATCAAATACTCTCTCCTAAATGAAACCTCTGGCAAAAAAGGAGATTTGCCCTTTTTAAAATACTCTATACTGTGGGGCCTGGGTGGCTCAGTTGGTTAAGTGTTTGTCTTTGATAAGGGAAAAACTATATTCTAACATGGCTGAGCAAACCAGCAAGGGAATTCCAGTCCCTGTCTCAAAGCCCTCCTGGGTTCTTCTTTCCTACCCCGTTGTCCAGTGCACCAAAAGTACCAAATATGTGGAAGGAGAAGGGTATAAATAACCCTCCCCGCTTGTGCTTGGAGCTCAGACCTTTGGAGAACAGTCTCCTCTAAGCCCACCGATGTTAAGGTGTTAAATTAACCTCCGATCCTCCAAAGTCTCTGAGTGCTGTTTGGTTCTTCCATCAGGATCCAGTCCAGGTTCTGTAACCTTCAGCTCAGGTCATGATCTCAGGATCTTGGGATTGGCTGGTATAGGGCTCCCTGCTCAATGGGATATGTGCTGCTTCCTGGCCTCTGCCCCTCCCCATTGCTCCTGCTCTCTCTCTCTCAAATAAACAAAATCTTCAAAAACAAACAAACAAACCCAAAATAAACCCTATACTTTTCTTTTTTTTGAAGATTTTATTTATTTGTCAGAGAGAGAGAGCACAAGCAGGGGGAACAGTGGGCAGAGGGTGAAGCAGGCTCCTTGTTGAGCAAAGAGCCTGATGTGCCACTCAGTCTCAGGACTCTGGGATCATAACTTGAGCCAAGGCAAACACTTAACCCACTAAGAGATCCAGGCATCCCTCTATACTTGTTTTTGATATGTAAGTAGGAGGGCCAAAACTTTAAAAATTAGGTATTCTTACTTAATTAGGAAAATTACTAAGTATGAGAGACTGTCGAGCAATGAAGAAACATACTGAACATAACTGATGAGGTTCCTCTCCTCAGAGTGCTTTCAATCCCATAAAAAGTTCAATCCTGTTTTATATTATTATCTTCTTTTATATTTTAAAGAATCATTTTTAGAAAAACGTGCTAATTTTTCATTAATCTAAATCTGTAGGAATACTTTTCAGACCATAAGGCCATGACAAGAATTTTACTGATACAATTAGGCGTTATATATTAACTTCCTATACAAATTAATTGAGAAAGAAGCATTTTAAATTATATGGAAAACAAAGGCAAAGGAAATGTAAATAAAATTAAATTTCCTGGGGGCGCCTGGGTGGCTCAGTGGGTTAAAGCCTCTGCCTTCAGCTCAAGTCATGATCTCAGGGTCTTGGGATCGAGTCCCGTATCGGGCTCTCTGCTCAGCAGGGAGGCTGCCCCCCCCCCCCCCGCCTACTTGTGATCTGTCTGTCAAATAAATAAATAAATAGAATCTTTAAAAATAATTGAATTTCCTTATAACTTGCAGCCCATTAACAAATACTTGAGACAGGCAAAGTAGGACCTTCCTCCAGGAACTCCCAACTGTTTTAATGTTAATGTCTTGCTAGAGGAAAAAACAACCTTAACCTGACAATAGCTAGGCTTCCAGGATCCTATAAACCTTTAACATATGAAAATTCTTTTGGCGCTTCCTTTGTCTCTACCCTGACAAACTTAAAAGTATATAATCAACTGCTCCTCACAATCCCGGGGGAGCTTTTTTACCCATGGGTCCTGTGCTCAAGCTTTAATATAATCACCTTCTTGGCACCAAAAATGTTTCAGGTGTTCTTTCTTGACCGTTCACTTCTGGAACCACCAAATGACATCATTTGGTACCCAACAAGGGGCCCAAGTCTTCTCTTCTCCACTCTGAACCTTGTGCAAACTCAGTGTGTCCTTCCTCTTTTCTTCCTTTACTTTCATTTCAGGGGCTTTTTAGGAAGCACAGTCTTACTGAACACTTCCATGTCAATTACTCAGGCTGCAATCCTCTAGTCCATGGCTTCTCTATAGGGATAAATTAATAGCCTGCCTTTTGGCTGGAAGCTTTTACTATGGCCAGAAGGGCAAAAAGACCCAGAAACTTGATGTCCTCTCTTTATTCCTTTTTTTTTTTTTTAAGATTTTATTTATCTATTTATTTGAAAGAGAGTGAGCAAAAGAAAACAAGCACAAGTTTGTGCTTGGGGTGGTGCAGCACAGGCAGAGGGAGAGGCAGACTCTCCACTGAGCAGGGAGCCTGACAGGGCTGGATCATGGGACTGTGGGATCATGACCTGAGTGGCAGGCAGATGCTTAACCAATTGAGCAATCCAGGCACCCCCTCTTTATTCCTATTCCTATACAAAGTTGTCACTTTGGGGCACAGGACAGCCATCTAAGTCACTAGCACAGCTGCCAATCTCAAGACTCCCAGGTGAGGTTTTCTCCTCATTGGTCTAATGTGATCCCCTCCACATCTCTGGAAGAGCCACTTCTGGCCACAAGAACCCCACTGGGAGCCAGTCAAAACCAGTATAAAATTGAATTAAAATCCAGCTAGGGACATTTCCTAGAGAAATCGGCTGTAAGGACTACATGTGTTGGAATATCACTTTGACCATGATGGATTTCCACCTTTACTATTTCTTTCAATGTTCCCTACTAACAAATTAAAAATTCGGTAATTTCCCTTTGTAAAACTAACCTAGTGTTTTCCATGAGTTAAAAATGGTGGGTTCTTCACAGCATGGCATGGAAAGGCAAAGCATGACACAGTGTTTCGGTACATTCAACAGCACTGATTTGTAGCCTAGGATTCAATGAGAAAGCAGGGAGATACTAGCATCCTCTCCCACAGGGAAGGGTGGTGATCATAGCAATTTTGTTCATGGGACGCCTGAAGTTCCTTTGACACCAGGAACCTCTAACATATACTGCACAGGACACCACCAGGGAGATTTGAGGGGGAAAAAACTGATCTTCTTCTGTAATACTGCATGGCCTCAGTACTCCTTAGGAGATGAGGAAAAATGGCCCAATAATGGGACATTAAACTTTAATATGATCTATCAGTTAGATTTCTTCAGCAGAAAAACAGGGCAAATGGACAGACACACCCTATGTCCTGGTCTTCGTGTCTCTGTATCAGGACCCCAACCTAACAGCCTCATGCAGAATGTGTTTGGCCACTAACCAATCTAAGAAACTCCCTGCTGAGATACTGGATGATTGTCTAAACAGGGCTCCTCTGAATAAACCCAGGTTGTTGGAGGAAACACAGGTTATTCCTGATGAAAGGAACACTGACTCTCTCTCACTGCTTCTCCCAATGGACCCAGGTTACTCTAGCTGTATGTGGGGGCTTGTCCCTCATTCATTTCCTGGGTTAATGGCTATGATCATTGGAGCCGATTATCTCTGGTTAATCTAACTTGGGAAGGGGACTTTAAGGAATATTCCTAAGAAGCTGCTTGGAAACTCCTTTTGTTTTGGGGAAGTTCTCTCTCTTCTTTGGGCCGAGATGGACTGCCTATTTCAACTTGTTGGTGGAAAGAAAATCTGTCTTATCTGCCCAAGCTGATGAGCTTTAGGACTGGCAGTCCTCTTTGTCTGCCCTCTGGGCTTTTATTGGCCTCCAGCCCTCCTGTGGGCACCTCACCTTTTCTACCTTCACCTCCCCCCATCCTGTTTCTGCAACACTTGGGTGCAGCCTGGCTCCTATTCCAACCTCCCTTTCTGGGGCACCATTGGCTCCTCCTCCTCCCCTCACTGTCAAGGAGTAAAAAGCACCCCCTTGGACTTATGCCACCCACCTGAGATTTTCCCACCAGTGCCCCAGGAAAAAACTGACAATGGAAAACAAACTGACTTTTAAGTAGACCCAGCCGGAACATAATTCAGTATTGAAGCGAATTTAATTTGTTGGATTAATTAAGATAGGTACGTCTTTAAAGTTATCAACATTAAATATGAAACTTATGCTACCTAGGTTTACTAAGGGTCAAATAAACTCACAGTTTCTGTTGCAATTTGTCAGCAAAAAGATGACTTAAAATGATGGTTAATTTTATCTGTCTCAAAGTTTTCAACAGTAGTTATTAAGATGGCTTTCTAAGTCTATAACCTGAAACTTTAAACTTTTTCTTCAATAATAAACTGGATTGCATTCACTGGACATCTGAGACTTTTCCAAATGAGATAAAATGCTAAAGCACTGATCACTGAATGTAGATTTCTGCTTTTAGATTCTTATTGCGGAGAACCTAAAGATACTAGGATCTGTTGGCAAACACATTTTGTCTTTATTAAAGACTGTACTATAGAAAAACATGTTTTAAAATTATGAAATGTATGCATAAATTTGCCATCTAAAGAATTCTGGTGTAACAGACAGTTCACAATTGGTTACTATGTAGTGTTGGGCCGGTGGGATCGGGAAACCCAGGGGAGACAACAAAATGGCAGCTGATCCTCCATCTTGCCGCCTTCACCCTGAGACCTCCCTCAGGACTTTTCACCACAAGCGGTTCCTGCATCCAGGGACTGCCCAAGGACACATCATCTTGGGGAAAACAGAACCTACGCAGGAAACAGAAACTGGACTAAACCAAAGACCCCACACCATATAAGGCCACATATGATCTTCACCCCATGTATACCACCCCACCCTCACCCTATAAAAACTCGCCCATTACCTCCCTGTGCGCAACTTCCCTGGCCTCGCTGCCTTGAGAGCTGCTGAACCTCGGCCGAGGGTGCTTCCATTAAAGCTTGCCTGGAACCTACTTGCTTGGCTCCTCACCTTCACTTTCTCGCTGCCGACTCAAACGTGACACCTAGTTTTCACTGGTGACGAAGGTTTCTAAGAGTTAAAATTCTTTTGCTAACTCTTATTAAGACTGATGGAAATATGGAAAGCAACTCGGTTTGTAGAAATGCTGTAGAAGGTTTATAAAGGGAAATGTTTGGAAAGGAACTTTATAGTGGTCAGGACTAAAGTTGAAATGAATGCATTTTAAAAGTACACTGGTATAAGATTGAAATTCTGGTTTTCTCTCTGTCAAAAACACAAAGTTTTCTTGGATTGTTGGTCCGATCTAGATAAGAAAATGTGAACAAGTGTTTTTTCCTCATTGTCTGCTTGGAAAAACCAAGTTTTTTACATTTTGTCTTTATCAGGTCTTTAAGACAGTTAAAGTGTCTCAATATTAAAAGAGCAAAGTTTTGCTAATAATTATATAACCCTACATATTTGCCTCTGGAATCTCTTATTGCCAACTTGGTTAAATAAATAAGTTTTAAGTTTTGTAAGGATCTGTAATACTATTCAGGCATGTGCTTTATACTTTCTGGCATTTTTAACAAACTTCCCTGGGATTTTATTATAAATGAAGTCTTTGTGAGTAATTAGGCCTTTATATTTGGTATATTAAGTTGCTCTGGAAGCACTGTTAAACAAATAATAAGCATTTTTTTCAAGATTTTGTTTATTTATTTGACAGACAGAGATCACAAGTAGGCAGAGAGGCAGGCAGAGAGAGAGGAAGGGAAGCAGGCTCCCCGCTGAGCAGAGAGCCCGCTGCAGGGCTTGATCCCAGGACCCTGGGATCATGACCTCAGCCGAAGGCAGAGGCTTTAACCCACTGTGCCACCAGGCACCCCAATAATAAGCATTGTTATGTTTGTGTAACTGCCATAACTATTCTAGAAATTATATGCAATTCCTAAACTTTTAATATATTTTGGTATGAGGCAATCACTTTCACTGTTTATTGACGTATTAAGTGTCACAGAAATAACTGAATTTCCTTGCCAGCTATATATATGTACTCTTATCAGATCTTTAACCATGTCCTTTTTTTAATCTTTTGTCATTTGTAGTTATTGTACATATTCTCTTCCAAAACATGTTTCATCTTCAAGGAGATTCATAAAAAGGGCTTTGACAAATACGGGTTTTTGGTATCTTTAAAATCATAAAACTAAAATTGGTAAAAATTTCCAGAACTAACTAAAAGCTGCATCCAAACTGAACAAGAATTAGTAACATGGAACTAAATGAACTGAGGAAGATGATTATAGCTTTTGTGACTCGTGCATGAAACATTGCTAGTTCTCGAATGTTTTCTCTTCCAGATTAAGGAAACTTCCTTGTAAGATATGCATGACTTACAGAGATATGAGAAGATATTCCATTGTGAACAGTTTGAAGCATTTAACTTTTCTTTCTACCCTAACCCTCTGCAAGTCAGAAACTCTCAGTGAATATTCTTTCATGGTAATCATAGTTATTTGCATAAGTTCAATAAGAATCTATTCCTGTAACAGGATACCACTGGAAATACTGGGTATTTTACCAAGGCTTTGAATGGAACGTCATATCTGAGAGACATGCATAGACTCAGACATGACCATACAGCATTAAGGAACCAAGGTTGACTTTATGAAGCATGAAGTCAGTAGAGCTCATTGGAAATGTTGGCCTGATACTTTGCTTACAGAGTTCCCAGGAGCCTTACCAGGCAAGTAAGGAATGCCACTTTCTACCAGGTGCAGGAACCTCAGGTTATTTGGGGGACATCCAGAAGAGGAATTCATCCAAATCTACAGGTATTGCAGACATATCTGCTGGCAACTATTTGGCTTGGCTTCTGGCCTGGAGAGGCTACTAAAAGTTCAATTGAGATTCCTTAAAAGTTCCAGCAAAGCAGATTTTAAAAGATCTACATGATCAATCACTATTCTTGGTGAGTTTATGTAAATAATTAGTCCAAGCTTTTTAAAATTGGACTTGTTTTTCAAATGAATAGTATTGATTTGGCTCTCTATGATAAAAATGAGGGTGATTATAGAGAGAAAATGTTTCAATAACCCATCTTTGTAGATATTAGATTTTAAGCACTTAAGACACAAGACACTGGGGCACCTGGGTGGCTCAGCATGTTGGGCCTCTGCCTTCAGCTCGGGTCATGATCTTGGGGTCTTGGGATTGAGCCCCACATCAGGCTCTCTACTCGGCGGGGAGCCTGCTTCCTCCTTCTCTCTGCCTGTCTCTCTGCCTACTTGTGATCTCTCTCTGTCAAATAAATAAATAAAATCTTTAAAAAAAAAAAAAGACACAAGACACTGAGTTTGTAATGTGCTCCAACCATTAACTTGTATTTTTCATTTCCATAAAGGTGCCCCTTATTAATTACCTGATTACCTGCTAAACAAAAAGAGTATATGATAGTTAACACCACTTGCCACACAATTAAGGCTTTAAATGACTGTCAAATGGTATTAGATATATTAACTGCTGTACAAGGAGGAATTTGTGCTATCATAAAAATGGATTGTTGTGTATACATTGTAGCTATTGCAAAAATGTAACAGGACTGCTAAAAGATATAAATATTTAAATTGACACTTAAAACGATCTCTCTCTTTCCTTTAGTGATTGGTTAAACTCCTAGACTGGAAGAAGATTTTGGTCAGCTATCAAAGGCCTTTTTTATTGGGCTTCTTTTTCTCATAATAATAGCCTTATTTTGTTGTTTCTGGTGTCTCCCTGGCTGGTGCCAAGACTACTTCACTGCCAATAGATGATCCTTTCTACTCGAGAAAGTTCATTTTTGTTGTCTATCTTGGATTCAGCTGCCCCTGCCTTTGGTAATTGCTATATATAAGTTCCTCCAACTGACCAATGTTGACCTACAGGTAGGAACATCTCTACTCATTTCTTCCGGAAGAAGTTACAGAAGATCTTCCACCTCAACAACCTTAAAAATTAAAAGGTCAAAATTTTTCAGGGGGAATGATGTGGAAAACAAATGCAAAAGGAAACGTAGATAAAATTAAATTTCCTTATAACTTGCGGGCCATTGGTAAATACTTGAGACAAGCAGAGTATGACATTTCTCCAGGAATTCCCAACTGTCTTAATGTTAATGCCTTGCTAGAGGAAAAAACAACCCTAGCTTGGCAATTGCTAGGCTTCCAGGGTTCTGTTAAGTCTTCTATAACATATAAAAATCCTTTTGGAGACTTTGTCTCTACCCTCCCAACTTAAAAGTATATAATCAACTGCTCCTCACAATCCCAGTGCAGCTTTTTCTACCCACAGGTCCTATTCTCATGCTTTAATATAACTACCTTTTTTGCATCAAAAATGTCTCAAGAACTCTTTCTTGGCAGTTTGCTCCTGGACCCCATATCAAACCATATCATTAAAGTGATAATCTCATGACATTCTGTATTCTGTTCCCTTTAATATGTTTGGATCCATTTTATAAATTGTTTTATGTTTGGATCTCTATGTCTAAGGAATGAATAAAAGTCCTTCACATGTTTAGCTTTCACTAATTTAAAATCATTAGGAAGGTTTTCTCAATATTAAGTATTGGTGATAGGGACTTTTCTACTATGTTCTACTAGAAGAAAACTAGGCTGACTATGTATGTAAGTTTATACTAAGAACAGCACCATACTGTTATGTGAAAGTACCTCTGTAGGCCTACTTACATAACATTTAAAATATAAAATGATAACACTTTGATTTCTTCTAATAAAGAAGAGCAGGCAAATCCAAGAAAATCTGGCAATCTCTCAGACTCAGCTGAAAGGATCCATAATATGACACTGGCACAAAAATTATTTTGAGCTAAAGGCATTTGAGTTCCTCAAATTATTTCCCTACCTTAAAGTATAGCCTTCCAAAAGAACTCAGCTGTCATAAATCCACTCTTAAGAAAGAACTCTAATTTTTTCAGAGGAAAAGTAACAGCACACAAACACAGACAATATCATAAAATGACCATATCTCCAATATGTTCTCCAATATGATGAATGTAAGGGCCCTTCATCTTTCCAAAGTCATTTGTTATCCCATAAGTAACCTTTCTCCTCCCCTTTTAAAAAGTGATTTATTTCCCCTAAATGCTCTTCTTCTTCTCCTTAGTATATAAGGCCCAAATTCTAACACCTGTTTGAGTCACACTTCTGTGTGAACTCCAGTATATACATATGTAATTAATCTGTTTTTTTCTTTTCTCTTGCTAATCTGTCTTTGTCAGTTTAATTTGCAGACAAGCAAGAATTATTAAATTAAGAGGCTAGGGAAAAAAATTTTCCTTCACAAGACACTAAATTACAGCTATAGATTTAAATCTCGTTATTTTCTTATCATGTTTTGTTGCATATTAAAAATATTAAACATATAAAATCCTCATTTCTTCTAAAGGGAATTATTTTATCTTGTAAATAAATGCCCAAGAAAAGGTTGAGAGTTCTGTCTGAATATGTCTCAATTCTTATGAAGTCCAGGCAGGAGGTGTTATACTGATAAGAGAATTTTCAGATATATAACCAAGTAACACTTCACTTACTGTATGCCCTCTCAAAATATTTCCAAAACTTCAACCCAGAGATTGAACAACATTGCAGGTTTACTTTCCTTTTTCTCTCTTTCTAATTCTATTATCCCCCATTATCGGAAGGCAAAGAAGGAAGGTGAAAAGACAAGTAAGAAGGGCAAACAGTTTGTTGGGCTGTTTTCTAAAGAAAGCTATAAAGCTTTGAAGTGCTTCTAAAAAAACTAAAAAAGAAACAAAATAAGCCTTTCAAGAACTATTTTACAAATCAACTTAAGTGCTTTACAATATTAAGCACTTCTAAATCTAAATCTAAATCATCTAAACTTGAGTGCATGTTGTTCCAAAATCAGATGAAACTCTTTCATCAAAGTGATGTGGGAAACAAAGGCAGAAGAAAAATTTTTAAATTTCCTTACTACCTAAAGCCCACTGACAAGTCCTTGAAACAGGCAGAGTGACATTCCTCTAGGGACTCAACTGCCTCAATGCTGACACTTTGCTAAGGTCAAAAGGCAATCCTCGCCCTAGCCCGAACCCTCCCCCCACCATCCTGTAAGTCTACTAACATAAAAAAACTCCTTTGGAAACTTCCTTTATCTCTAAGTCCCCCAAGATACATGTTGGCAATCAACCCCAAGCATATAGTCCACCAGTATACATCTGAAGAGTTTCATGACTAAGGTTTTATTAGACGGTACTATATGACCTTTTCCCAACAATAGCTAGCCCCCTAAGGTTCTGGAAACCTTGCTTCCAAAATTCCTTAGAGACTTACACTATCACTAACCTCCTCCCAACTTGAAAGTATATAAATGGGCCACTCCTCATGACCCCTTTGCAGCTCTTCCTGCCCTTGGGTCCTGTCCCTGTGCTTTAATAAAATCACCTTTTACACCAAAGACTTCTCAAGAATTCTTTTGACATTCGTCAGCTTCGAACCCTAATGTATTTCCTACATCAAAAGTACTCAATAAATAGAGCACCAAAACTTCAGTTTTGAAACTTTTTAGTGAATTGCAACCACTGAAAACAAAGACTGTAGAGGAAGATGATGAAATTCATCCTTCCAAACGCAAAGGAGGAACTGGATAACTTGAAGAATAGAAGCTCACACCAGATACAAATTTTTTCTGAAACTGTGTACTTGTGCTTCATAATACCTTAAGTTGTGAGAACAGTGTTCCTGGAGGAACTCCCATTTTCAAATGAAATTACTATATGAATATTTAGTACATAACTGAATAAAATTGAGGAGGCCTACAATTTTGCAACATCTTACTATGATGAAACATTCCCAAGAATCATAGACACAAGTTATCTTTAAAAATTTTAACCTAAAAATATTTGTCAAAACAAGAAATTCTGAATGGAACAAAAAGACATCACCTATGGAAGAAGATAATAGGCAATTTAGTTTTAAAAGAAGACAATTTTAAAATTACACTTCTTAATAAAATATCAATGATACAATATTATAGATTGATATGGTAAAAAACTGCTTGAAACATGTAAATACGTACAAAAAGTTATTATTCTGCTTTTGTTGCTTCTTACTATGTTATGATAATAGAAAATGTTTTTTAAGATTTTATTTATTTATTTGACAGAGAGAAACACAGTGAGAGAGAGAACACAAGCAGGCAGTGCGGGAGAGGGAGAAGCAGGCTTCCCAGCGAGCAGGGAGCCCAATGCAGGGCTCAATCCCAAGACCCTGGGATCATGACTTGAGCTGAAGGCAGAGGCTTAATTAAGTACTGAGGCACCCAGGTGCCCCTATAGTATAAATAAAAATTTTAACTGTGACATTAAAGTACATGCATATTTGGGGTTTTTTTGTTGTTATTTTTTAGGAGATGGTTTTATTTTTGAAAAAAGTTTTTAAGTAAACTGGTTTTATGAGTAAACCAATATAAATGCAATTTGTTGGTCAATAAATATTTCAAAACCTATAATTTTTTTAATGTCCCTTTTCTCTCAAACATAATAATGTTGTTAGAAATAACAAATTATCTCTGTAGCCTACTTATAAACTGCCTGAACTTATAAACTTATTTGACTGCAGTTCACTAACCACTGGACAGAGAGAAAGTCAAAAATTACACTGTAGGATATTATGGTAAACAGAGCAAACAAAAGTGGCTTAAAAGTCAGGTAAATGTTGCATTTCAAAAATCAACATTATGACTCTTGTAAGACAAACTACAGGAAACACTAAAATTCTGGCAAAGAATATTACATACTATCAAAAAATGTAAATAGAAATATCTGAGAAACAAAAAAGATCTTTGAGTGGACACTTGTTCTATTCTAGGACAAATAATCAAATGCAAGGTCAATAGGATAGTTGCAAATTTTTTTAAAGATAAAAAATACATATAAATCAGATTATAATGGAGGAATGCAAATCAAAACAAGACTAAGCATGCCTATAGTACTATCAGATTTATTCCCCTAAATCAAAATTACAAATACACTCCTTTCATTGAATTGTAGTTGTAAAATTATTTTACTCCTCACTATGGAAAGACTAGTATTTTTCGGCAAAAAAAAGAAAATATTAGTTGAATTTACATTAGCTAAGTGTAAGTTCTCTCTTTGAAAACTTACAGTTGCATTCAACTAAACCACCTCATTGTCTCCTCCCTTTCTACAAAAGATAAATAGGATATTATGCAATTTTCCAATTTCAGTGATAACAAGAATTATCAGAATTTCTTTCAGAGGGAATTACTCTATTTAGCTATAGATTCAGTGTGTCCATAGAGGAAGTGAGATGAGAAGGCTCGGCTCCTATGTCATCATCATGAACTGAATTTCAGAAACTTAAGGGACTACTTATTTTATCAAGACCCAGACCTTATGGTGCTAAATCCCAATATATTTGTCCAAGATGGACACAGGAGCCTCCTGATCTCACCACTTCCAGTGGGCACACTGAATCAACAAGTACAAACAGAACAACCTTTCTGAAAGAAATCCAAAACCTAGCTAAGCAAATAGTACACATTAGGCAACAAGAAAATAATTACATGACCCATATCAAAATGGGACTCAGCATACCCACAACTGCTGGAAGCCAATAAAAATAAAGATGGCACCTTGGACAATCACAGAGGTTTGAGAGAAAACAAAGAGCTTGAGTTGGGCTGATTAATAAGGTACATTTCCTACAGAGGGCCGTTTTGTAAAATTGGAAGAGGTAGCTACTACTCTAATAAATCAAAACCAATACAGAGAGTCAAGGAAAAAAACAATATCAAAAAAACAAAAACAAAAAAAACAAAAAAACAATATCAAACTCTAGAAACAGATAATAAAATGAAGGTAAATGATGTACCTAACAAAGATTTCAAAATAATGTTATAAAAATGTTCTCCAAGGTTAAAAGAACAATACACAAACAGAGTGAGAATTTCAACAAAGAGAAAATATTAGAAAATACCAAATCAAGAACTGACCTGAAAAATTCAAAAGAAGAATTCAAAAACAGGCTAGATTAAGTGGAAGAAAAAAAATCAAATTTGGAATCAGGGCAATGCAATTCATTCAGTCAAAGTAGAAAAAGAATGGAGAATGAAAAAGAGTGAAGATAACTTAAGAGGCTTATGGGACACCAGAGCTGACAAATACACTCATGGTAGATGTCCCAGAAGGAGGAAAAAAGAAAGGGTCTTCCCAACCTGAGCAAAGAAAAAGACATCCAGATCCAAGAAACCTAAAGGAAAAAAAAAAAAAAAAGCCTAAAGAATTCCATGTAAGATGATTCCAAAAAGATCAGAGACACATTATAATTAACTATTAACAGTTAAAGAAAAGGAGACCAATGAAGCCCAAAGTTAGGCAGAATGAAGGAAATAACGAAATTAGAATAGAAATAAATCAAATAGAGATTTTTAAAAAAATAAAAAAGTTCAGAGAAAGTAAGAACTTGGTGTTTGAAAAGATAAACAAAATTGACAACAGTTTAGTTAGACTCACCAAAAAAGTGGGGTAGGACTCAAAAAAAATTAAAAATGAAAGGTGTTAAAACTGACACCACAGAAAAACAAAGGATCATAACAGGCTACTATGAATAATTAGATGACAACAAATTAGACAAACTAGAAAAAATGGATTAATTCCTAGAAACACAACCTACCAAGACTAAATCTTGAGGAAATACAAATCTGAAAAGAACAATTATTAGTAAAGAGATTCAGTCAGTAATCAAAATCATTCCCAAGAACAAAAATCCAGGACAAGATGGCTTCACTGACAAATTCTACCAAAAATTCCAAGAACAATTGATACCAATCCTTCCAAATTCTTCTAAAACACAGAAGAGGACCAAATACTTCTTTTTTTTTTTTTTAATATTTTATTTATTTATTTGACAGAGATCACAAGTAGGCAGAGAGGCAGGCAGATAGAGAGGAGGAAGCAGGCTCCCTGCTAAGCAGAGAGTCTGATGTGGGGCTCGATCCCAGGACCTTGAGATCATTACCTGAGCTGAAGGCAGAGGCTTAATCCACTGAGCCAACCAGGCACCCAGAGGACCGAATACTTCTAAACTCATTTTATGGGGCCAACATTACCCTAATAACAAAACTAGACAAGAATGTCACAAGAAAAGAACAGGCTAAATCTCTGATTAACATAGATGCAAAAGTCCTTCAACAAAATATTACTAAATCAAATGCCGTAATACATTAGAAAGATCCTGGACCATGATCAAATGGGGATTGACTCCAAGGATGCAAGGTGGTTCAACATCTACAAATCAGTCAATGTGATACACCACATTACCAAAATGAAGGATAAAAATCATATGATCATCTCATAAATGCATCAAGGATACATACACACAGACAAACACACATATACACACACACTGGAAATTACTCAGCCATCAAAAAGAATGAAATCTTGCTGCTTGCAATGAAATGGATGGAACTATAGTATATTATGCTAAGCCTAAGTCAGAGAAAGACAAATGCCATGCGATTTTACTCACTTGTGGAATTTAAGAAACAAAATAGATGAACACACAGGAAAAATAAGATAAAGAAAGAGAGGGAGGCAAGTCATATGAAACTCTTCACTATAAGGAACAAACAGGATTGTTGGAGGGGACGTAGGTAGGGTGATGGGATAAATGGGCAATGGGCATTAAGGAAGGCACTTGTTGTAATGAGCACTGGGTGTATTATGCAAGTGATAAAACACTAAATTCTATCCCTAAAACTAATATTATACAATATGTTAACTAACTTGAATTTAATAAAATCTTGAAAGAAAAAAAATCATATGATCATCTCAACAGATGCAGAAAAAGCATTTAACAAAATTCAACCTCCATTTATGATAAAAACTCTCAACAAACCAGATATAGAGGGAATGCACCTCCACATAATAAAGCCCATATATAACAAATCTACATCTAGTGTGGAACTCAATACAAAAAGCTAACAGCTTTTCCTCTGGAACAGAAACAAGACAAACATGCCACACTCACCACATTTAATCAACATAGTATTGGAAATCCTAGCCAGACAAATTGGAGAAGGAAAAGGAATTAAAAAAATCAAAATTAGAAAGGAAGAAGTAAAACTGTCACTATCTGCAGATGACATATTCAATACAGAAAACAAAACAAAACAAAAAACCCTTAAAATTAAAACAAATTCAATAAAGTTGCAGTATAAAAAATTCAATATACAAAATATGTTGTATCTCTATACAATAATTACAAGTTATCAGAAAGAGGAATTACAAAAGCAATCCTATCTAAAATTGCATCACAAAGAATAAAATACTTAGGGAAAACGTTAACCAAGGAGATAAAAGAACTTTATACTGAAAACCATGACATTAATGAAAGAAACTGAAGACAAAAATAAATGGAAAGATAATCCATGCTCATGGTTTGAAAGAATATATATTGTTACACTGTCCATACTGAGCAAAGCATGTATAGATATATTGCAATCCATATCAAAATTCTAATGGCATTTTTCATAAAAATAGAATCAACAACCCTGAAATTTGTATGGGACCACAAAAGACCTTGAAGAGCCAAAACAATATTGAAAAAGAACAGGGGCACCTGGGTGGTTCATTGGGTTAAGCCTCTGCCTTCGGCTCAGGTCATGATCTCAGGGTTCTGGGATGGAGCCCCACATCAGGCTCTCTACTCAGCAGGGAGCCTGCTTCCCTCTCTCTCTCTGCCTGCCACTCTGACTATTTGTGATCTTTCTCTCTGTCAAAAAAAAAAAAAAAAAACAAACCTTAAAAAAAAGAGAAAGAAGAACAAAGCTGGAGGTATTATGGTCCCCCATTTCAAACTATACTAAAAAGCTGTAATAATTAAAGTAGTACAAAAACAGACACACAAATCAATAGAACAGAACACAGTCCAGAAATCAATGCATGCATATATGGCCAATTAATTTACAACACAGAGTACAGGAATATACAATCAGGAAAGGACAGTCTCTTTAATAAATGGTGTTGGGAAAACTTGGCAGCCATGTTCATAAGAATGAAACTAGATCTCTAACTCACATATACACAAAAATTAACTCAAAATGGACTGAAGACTTGAACATAAGAGCTGAAACCATACAACTCCTAGAAGGAAGCAGGCGGTAAGCTCCTTAATATCAGTCACAACAATGATTTTTTTTTATTTGATATCAAAAGCACAGGAAACAAAAGCAAAAATAAAACAGTGGGACTATATCAAACTGAAAAGCTTTGGCACAGCAAATGTAACCATGAACAAAATGAAAAGGCAACTTAGGAAATGGGAAAGAATATTTGCAAACTGTATATCTGACAAAGAGTTAATATCCAAAATATGTAAAGAACTCATAGATCCCAAGAGTGGAAAAAAAATCCAATTAATACATGGGCAAAGGAACTGCAAATGGCCAAATGGTACATGAAAATGTGCTCAACATCACTAAACATTAGGGAAATGCAAATCACAACCACAATGAGAAATCATCTCATACTTGTTAGAATGTCTGCCATCAAAAAGATAACAGGTAACAAGTGCTGGTAATGATTTAGAGAAAAGGAAACCCATGTGCACTTTTGGTAGGAATGTAAATTAGTGCAGTCACTATGGAGAATAGTACAGAAGTTGTTCAAAATATTAAAGATAGAACTATGATGTTGTCTAGCAATGCTACTTCTGGGTATTTATGCGAAGGAAATAAAATCACTACGTTGAAGAGAATGTGCACCCCCAATTTCAGTGCAGCACTATTTACAACAGCCAACACATGGAAACAATCTGCATATTTACCAAAGAATAAAAGGATAATGAGATGTTTGTATATATATATATAGCCAGATAAAAGAATGGCATCTTGCCATTTGCAACAATATGGTGAACCTTGAGGGGAAAATGGTAAGTGAAATAAATCAGACAGAAAAATACAAATACTCTATGATTCCATCTACGTGTAGAATTTTTAAAAATGAACTCATAGAAACAAACTGTGAGTTGCTAGTGATAGGGGCTGATGAGATGGGGGAAATGCATGAAGGTGTAAGGTAGAAACTTACACTGAGGGGTGCCTATGTGGCTCAGTTGGTTAAGCATCTGCCTTTGGCTCAGGTAGTGATCCCAGGGTCCTAGGATTAAGCCCTACATTGGTCTCCCTGCTCAGTGGGGAGCCTGCTTCTCCCTCTGCCTCCGCCCCCAACTCGTGGTTGCTCTCTCTCTCTTAAATAAAATCTTTAAAAATATAAGAAACTTACACTGATAAGATAAGTGCTTAGGATATAATATACAGCATGGTACTTACAGTTAACAATACTGTTTTGTATATTTGAATGCTGCTAAGAAAGAACAGTTCATGCAATCTCACAAGGAAAAAATCTGTAACTATATGAGGTGATGGATGTTAACTAAACTTATTGTGGTAATAATCTGGCAATATATACATAAATCACTATACTGTATACCCTAACTAATACAGTTATATGCTGATTATGTATCAATAAAACTGGGGAAAATTAAAGTTAAGGGAGGTGTGAAGATACTTTCTGACCAAATAAAGATACAGAAATTATAATATTGGAACCAAATTAAAACTCCAGATCTGAAAAGTATAAAACTGACATGAAAATTCACTAGAGGAATGCAACATTAAATATGAACTGTCAGAAGAAAGAATTGATGAATCTGGAGATAGATAAATGGACATTATGGAAACCAAAGAACAGAGAAGGAAAAAAAAAATGAACAGGGGCTCAGGGAAATATGGGACACAACTAAAAGACACCAAAATGTGTATAATTAGAATATCAGAAAGAGAAAAAGTGAAAGGAGCAGACAAATATTACAAGAAAAAAAATGGTTGAAACTTCCAAAATTTGATGTAAAACATTATGCATCTAAGAACCTCAACCAACTCTAGTTAAGAAAAACATAAAGAGAAGCACACGTGGACACATCAACAACACTGAAAATGTGAAATCTCTAATTGAGAGCAATTAGAGAAAATGGAGTCATCACATACACTGGAACTCCAGTAAGATAAACAATGGCTTTCTCATCAGAAACAAGGAAAGCTAGAACACAGTAAAAATGGACAATATATTTAGACTACAGAAAGAAAAAAGCAACCAGTTAAAAAAAGACCTCAGTCCAATGAAGTAATATTTTTTTCTAAATGAAGGCAAAATAAAAACATTCACAAATAAGGAAAAATTGGCAGAATTTACTTCTAGCTGAACCCCCTCATAAGAAATACTTTTTAAAAAGCTGTCAGGACTGAAAGCAAATGACACCAAATTATAATCAAAATACATACACACACACACACACACACACACACACACACACACACACCATGAAGTGCAAAGGTTATTAAGTATGCAACTATAAAAAAACAACATAATTGCATTATTTCTCCTTTTTTCTTAATTGATTTAAAAAGCAACTGCATAAAATAGTATATATGTAACTTTATTATTGGGCCTGTAACACACAGAAACAAAATATAATTGACAAAACAGCACAAAAGGCTTGGGAAGGAGAATGCTGTACTGAGTTAGGAAATGACACTAGATGGTAACTCGAACCCACAAGAATATAAAGAATCAAAATGGTAAATAAGAATACTAATATAAAAAACACTATTACACACACACACACACTTTCTTCTCTTAGTTTCTTGAAAAGACATAAAATTATATAACCTAATAATAATAACAATGTTTGAACAGTCGACCCTTAAACACTATGTGTTTGAACTGTTCAGGTCCACTTATAAGCAGGCTTTTTATATTACAGTGTTATAAATGTATTTTCATTTCTTGATGATTTTCTTAGTATTTATTTCCTTTTCTCTAGCTTACTTTACTGTAAGAATATGATATATATAATACATATAACATACAAAAGTATATGCTAATTGACTGCTTATATTATCAGTAAGGCTTCTGGTCAGCAGTAAAAATCAGTAAACTGATTAAATCAGTAAACTGTCTTTGGGGAGTCACAGCAGATTTTTGACCACTAACACTCATTGTTTCAAAGGTCACCTGTATTGTTGGGATGGTACAACATATATAGAGGAAATATGTGTTATAACTGTAGAAGGGAGAAGAGAATTACATAGGAATATTTTCATATCTCACTGAAACTGTTATTATAAATATGTAGAATCTAGTAAGATATTTGATGAAAGCTCTAGAGTAACTACTAAGAAAATATTTTTAAAATATAGTGAAAAATGTTAAAGGAATTAAAATGTTATACTATTGGAAAACTGAATGTCCATATATACAAAAGAATGAGTTGTGTCCTTACATTACACAAATATTAGTAAAAATGGATCAAAGGCCTAAATGTATGACCTAAAACTATAAAATTCCTAGAAGGAAACGTAAGGCAAAAGCTTCATGACATTGGATTTGTCAATGATTTCTTGGGTATGACCCCAAAGATAGAGGCAACAAAAGAAAAAAGAGACAAATTGGACTTCATTAAAATTAAAAAAAAAAAAAACAACTCTATATCAAACCATGATGTCAACAGAATCTAAAGGCAACCAAGAATGGAAGAAAATATTTACAAATCATATATCTAATAAGGGATGAATATTCAGAATATACAGAGAATGTTTAAACCTCAACAACAAAGAAACAAACAACCTAATTTAAAAATAGGCAAAGGGCTTGAACAGACCTTTCTCCAAAGAAAATATACAAATGACCAATAAGCACATGAAAAGATGTTCAACATCATAAATCATTTGGGAAACGCAGATCAAATAAATGAGAGACCACCTCACAGCCATTAAGATGACTTCAATTAAAAAAAAACAAAGGAAAATAATAAGTGTGGAGAGAATATGGGGAAATTAGAACCTGTATGCACTATTTGTGCAAATTTTAAAGGATACAGCCATTGTGGAAAATAATATGGCAGTTCCTTAAAAAGGTAAAAGTGGAATTACCAAAGAATCATCCATTTTCATTTCTGGGTATATATCCAAAAGAATTAAAAGCAGGATTTGAAGAAGTATTTGTACAGCAAAATTCATAGCAGCATTATTCATATTAGTTAAAATGTGGAAGGAACCTAAGTATCCACTGACAGATGAATCAATAAACGTGGTATATGTATTCAATGGAACCCAAAAAGAAAGAAACTTTGACATACACTACAACACAAATGAACTCTCAAGACATTATGCTATGTGAAATAGGCCAGTCACAAAAGAACAAATATTGTATGATTCTATTTATAGGAAGTTTCTGAAGTAGTCAGCTTCTTAAAGACAGAAAGTAGAATACTGGTGGCCAACAGCAATTTCCTGAGAATTGGAGGGAGCCAAAAAATGGGAGTTAGTGTTTAATGAATGGGGTTTCATTTAGAAGAGAGGAAAACATTCTGGAGATAGATGATATTAACCAAACAACATGAATGTACTTAATATTTCTGGAAGGTACACCTAAAAATTGTTAAGATGGAAAATTTTATGAGCATTTTGCCACTTTAAAAAAATTGGGAGATAAAAAGGAGTCAACCATTTTAGAGAATACTTTGGTATTTCCTTAAAATCCTAAACATGAAGTTACTATATGAACTAGCAATTCCATTCCTTGCTATATATCAAAGAGAAAAGAAAACGTATTCCCCTACAAAAACTTTACATGAATGTTTATAACAGTATTATTCATAACAACAAAAAGTGGGACAATCCAAAAGCCTATAAACTGATAAATGGATAAATAAAATATGGCATATCCAAAATGGCCACTGTGGAAAACAGTATGGAGATTCCTCAAAAAATTAAAAATAGAGCTACCCTATGACCCAGCAATTGCACTACTGTGTATTTACCCCAAAGATACAGATATACTAAAATGAAGGGCCATATGCACCCCAATGTTTGAAGCAGCAATGTCCACAATAGCCAAAATGTGTAAAGAGCCAAGATGCCCTTCAATATTAGAATGAATAAAGATGTGGTCCACATACACAACGCAATATTACTCACCCAACAGAAAGGATGAATACCCATCTTTTGCATTAACATGGTTGGGAATGTAGAAGATTATGCTAAGTGAAATAAGTCAAACAGAGAAAGTCAATTATCATATGGTTTCACTTATATGTGGAACATAATGAATAGCATAGAGGACATTAGAAGAAGTAAGGGAAAAATGAAGGCGGAGAAATCGGAGTGGGAGACAAGCCATGAGAGACCATGGACTCTGGGAAACAAACTGAGGGTTTCAGAAGGGTAGGGGGGTGGGAGAATGGGAGAGCCTGGTGATGGGTATTAAGGAGGACACGAATTGTACGGAGCACTGGGAGTTATATGCAAATGAATCATGGAACACTACATCAAAAACTAATGACGTACTGCATGGTAACTAACCTGACACAATAAACAAATAAACAAACAAACAAATAAAGAAAGAAAGAAATATGGCATATCCAAAGGAATATTCTCGCAATAAAAATAATGAAGTACTAATACATATTATAAGATGGATGAATTTTTAAATTACTATGCTCAATGAAAGACGCCAGTCACAAGAGGACATATTTATTCATTCTGCAAAAATCCAAAATAGGCAATTAACAAAGACAATAAGTACATTAATGATTGTCTAGGAAGGATGGGAGGGTTCTGAGAAGGTGTGCTGCATAAACAATGAATTCTGGAACACTGAAAAGAAATTAAAAAAAAAATTGATGGTTATAATGACTGCACAACTCTGAGAATATACTAAAAACCACTGAAGTTATAATTTTTTAAAAAGGCTTTATTATTTTGACAGAGAGAGACACAGCGAGAGAGGGAACACAAGCAGAAGTGGGAGAGGGAGAAGCAGGCTTCCTGTGGAGGAGGGAGCCTGATGCGGGGGTCGATCCCAGGATCCTGGGATCATGACCTGAGCTGAAGGCAGACTCTTAATGACTAGGCCACCCAGGCACCCATGAAGTTATCATTTAAATCAGTGAATTGCATGGTATATGATTTACACCTTTAGTAAAGAATAAGCTATTTAAAATAAAAAAGATCCCTAGGAAAGGGAAGTCATGTATCTAATTAGGCTTACTACTTACCCTACTTACCCCACCCAAAATTGAATATTCACAAAGAATTAGAAGTATATTCTAATTAGAAGTATATTCACAAAGAATTAGAGGACATAAAACAAAACATAATTTTACCAAGTCTTAATGCCCTCAGTGACAGCCAGGTCAAATCTAAAACACTGTGTTCAGTTCTTGACTTTACACTCAAAATACAGCTTATTCTGGGTGGTTTTCTCAAATCCAATTATCTTGACTAAGTCTCTGATCTGAATAAACCAATGAAATAACTAAATTAAAAAGTTATAAATAATATATACAAAAATTTATCTAATTTTACCCTTTTGGGAATATGATATACATTATACCAGGATATATAATTGAGTTCTGGCCTACATGTTTTTAGCAATATCTGATATTCTCCCAAGCCACTGGCCTCTATAGAATTTTCATGGAAGCAAAATGAGAAAGTGGAATTTCATTAAATATGCTATTAGTTATTTATAGAAAAGGAAGACATAAGATAGAACTTTACAAGGAAAGAAGAAAACTACCACCTTCTTAGCTTACTTTTTAAATTATTGTTTAAGAAACAAGTTATATGAAGGTTTCTGTCAAAATAAACAGTTCAGAAACACATTTGAAAATTTTGTCAGGGATCTTACTTTCATCAGGAAAAAATGGAATTTTTTCTTCACTATATCTGTTCTCAGTAGTCTGAGCACCAAGTACTTATAAACCCAAACCATGAGGATTGGTGAGGTTATCACTTCCTTTTGCTCCTGGAGTTAGGTCTCAATATCTCATACACACTGACAAAGACACTAAGCCTTGAGAACCAGTGTTGATCAAAATTTAAATAGAGCCATCAGGTCACTAAAGAGTACATTTTTGTACTGAACATCAACAAAGGGCTGAATATTAGAATCATAACTACCAGAAGAACGGAAAAAATGTAGGTTTTCCCATTGTATATTGCCTATATAGACCACACACACACAATGGTAATATAGTGTAAAAGCTACAATAGATGTTTGGATAACACATAGGAGGACCATACAGGAGATCATAAAGGGTAACAAGGAGGAAAAAACACTAGCTCAATCAGCTCAACCAGACTTCACGCTTAAATGCATTACCTAAAAAAAAAAAAAATAGGCTTTCTTTAAACTTAACTTTCATTTAATTTCTCTCAGAAGGGAAAAAAAAAATTAGGGTACTTACAGTTTACTATACTGTTTAGGTAGTAGAAAAAGCAGCAAGGGCTGGTCTACTTGAAATTACAGCCCAAAAGTCTAGATTTTCCCAGCTGTGTAGAGGTAGTTTAATTCTCTGTAATCTCTCAAAGAATAATATTTAATAATTTTTAAACTCTCAGAATATCTCTGAAAGAAACAACCAGTTTGTCCTACCTTTCCTTTTGTCATTTTCTTCCTAATTTGGGTTGTGCCACAAGCAGGTGTTTCTTAAGAAGCTCATTAGAGAAGCATACTTATGCAAACTTTTTATTAGCAAACCTCTTTACCTGCCTATTTGGTTATCTTCCCAACCCACAGCCAGAAATCTTCCACTGAAAAACCCATAGAAGAGTTCATATAATGGACGCAACTGCCATTATTCCATTGGGGTTATTGCTTTATAGGTGTTAAATCTCACAGTCTTTTAGTTTCTGTAGTCTCACTCTTCAGATACCAACATAAACCAAAACAAAGAAAAACAAAAATTGAGGAGAAAAAGACAGATAGATGACAGATAAAACCTTATTGTGAGAGAACAATTAAAGATCAAAACTCATATACCTACAGATCATACAGAAAAAAAATTTCCAAACATTTTGATGTCAGTGCCAAGAGGCAGTCATATTTCTTTCCCTAAATATTCCCCAGTCATTTTTAAAATTTTCATTTATGTATTTGACAGAGAGAGAGAGAGAGAGCGAGCACGTGCGTGCACATGCAGGGGGAGTGGCAGGCAGACTGAGAGGGAGACAGGCTTCCCAGTGAGCAGGGAACCCAAAGTGGGGCTTGATCACAGGATCCTGATATCATGACCTGAGCCAAAGGCAGCCTCTTAACCAACTGAGCCACCCAGGTGCCCCAGTCATATTTTTGACAAACATAGGAAACAAATTGAATCAAATGCCAAGTCAAGTCATTGTGCTATAAACCTTAAAATTATATAGTGCTATATGGCAATTATATCTCAATAAAATAGAGGAAAAAAATAAAATAAAGCCAAGAAAGTCAAAACTAAGGCAAGAAGTGGAAAGAACACAATGCTTCATTGTCAGGTAGCCCATCACTATGCAGTTTTATGAGCTGAGATAAATCACAACTCAAATGAGATTTAATTTTCATATCATTACATTGACAGAATTAAACTTGCTGAATATGACTTGGTGTAGGAAAGAAAATTCCAAAAACAGTGTGGCAAACAGACGTTGAGGTGATCTCCAATGAACCCATCTCCTGATGTTCACACTTTTGTGTAATCCCCTCCCCTTGAGTGTGGGTAGAACCTGTGACTTCCTTCTAACTAAAAGAACAGAGCAAACCTGACACTGTATCACTCCAATGATCAGAATATTCCAACCCAAAGCAAAATAATGCACATTCCTCTCGAGTGCACATGGGAGCATTCTCCAGAACAGGTCACATACTGGGTCACAAATCAGGTCTCAACTGGTACCAAAAGACATATTCTCAGACCATAATGCTTTGAAACTTGAATTCAATCACGAGAGGAAATTTGGAAGGAACACAAATATGTGGAGGCTAAAAAGCATCCTACTAAAGAATGAAAGGATCAACCAGGAAACTAAAGAATTTAAAAATTCATGGAAATAAATGAAAATGAAAACACAACTGTTCAAAATCTTTGGGATGCAGCAAACGTAGTCTGAAAGAGGGAAGTGTATAGCACTACAAGCCTTTCTTAAGAAACAAGACTTCAAATACACAATCTAAAGGAGCTGGAGAAAGAAGAGCAAATAAAGCTTAAGCCCAGCAGGGGAAGAGAAATAATAACGATCAGATCAGAAACCAATGAAATAGAAACCAGAACAGTAGAACACATCAACGAAAGGAGGAGCTGTTCTTCAAAAGAATTAATAAGATTGATAAAACACCTGGCCAGACTTATCAAAGAGAAAAGAAAAAGGACCCAAATAAATAAAATCATGACTGAAAGAGGAGAGATCACAACCAACACTGAAGAAATACAATTGTAAGAACATATTATGTGCAACTATATGCCAACAAATGGGCAATCTGGAAGAAATGGATGCATTCCTAGAGACGTATAAACTACCAAAACAAAACCAGTAAGAAATAGAAAAACTGAATTGACTTAAATTAAAGCAGCAATCAAAAAATCTTTCAACAAGCAAGAGCCCAGAGCCAGATGGCTTACTGGGGGGAATTCTACCAAACATTTAAAGAAGAATTAATACCCATTCTTCTGAAGGTGTTTCAAAAAACTGAAATAGAAGGAAAACTTCTAAACTTTTTCCATAAGGCCAGCATTACCTTGATCCCAAAACCAGACAAAGACCCCACCAAAAAGGAGAGTTACAGATCAGTATCCCTGGTGAACATAGATGCAAAAATTCAGTGTAAAATACTAGTCAATAAGATCCAACAGTGCATTAAAAGGATTATTCACCATGACCAAGTGGGGGATTTATCCTGGGCTGCAAGGTTGGTTCAATATCCATAAATCAATGTGATATACTACATAAATAAAAGAAAGGACTAGAACTGTATAATCCTCTCAATAGATGCAGAAAAAGCATTTGACAAAGAACAGCATCCTTTCTTGATTAACTCTTCACAGTGTAGGGATAGAGGGCACATACCTCAATATAAAAGCCATCTATGAAAAGCCCACAGGAAATATCATTCTCAGTGGGCAAAAACTGAAAGCTGGGATATCTACCATCACCATTTATGTCCAACATAGTACTAGTAGTCGTAGCCTCAGGAATCAGACAACAAAAAGAAATAAAAGGCATCCAAATCAGCAAAGAAGTCAAACTCTCACTCTTTGAAGATAATATGATACTTTATGTGAAAACCCAAAAGACTCCATCCAGAAATTGATATAACTCATACAGGAATTCAGCAACATGGCAGGATATAAAATCAATGCACAGAAATCTGTTACATTTCTATACACTAACAACAGACAGAAGAAAGAGAAGTTAAGGAGTTGATCCCATCTACAACTGTACCCAAAAATCAAAAGATAGCTAGAAATAAATCTAACCAAAGAGGCAAAGGATATATATTCAGAAAACTATAGAATACTCATGAAAGAAATTGATGAAGACACAAAGAAATGGAAAAAGGTTCCATGCTCCTGAATTGGAAGGACAAATATTGTGAAAATGTCTATGCTAACCAGAGAAATCTACACACTCAATGCCATCCCTATCAAAATATTATCAAGTTTTTTCACAGAACTACAACAAATAATTGTACAATTTGTATGGAACCAGAAAAGATCTCAAATAGCCAAAGGAATGTTGAAAAAGAAAGCCAAAGCTGGTGGCATCAAAATTCCAGACTTCAAGCTCTATTACAAAGCTGTAATCATCAAGACAGTACGGTACTGATACAAAAACAGACCCCTAGATCAACGGAACAGAATAGAGAGCCCAGAAATGGACCCTCAACTCTATGGTGAACTAATCTTCGACAAAGCAGGAAAGAATATCCAATGGAAAAAAGACAGTTTTTTCAACAAATGGTGTAGGGAGAATTGGACAGCCACATGCAGAAGAATGAAACCAGACCACCTTCTTATTACACCATACACAAAGCTAGAGACAAAATGGATGAAGGACCTAAATGTGAGACAGGAATCCATCAAAATCCTTGAGGAGAACAAAGGCAGCAACTTCTTTGACCTCCACTGCAGCAACTTCATGTATACAAAGGCAAGGGAAACAAAGGCAAAAATGAACTACTGGGACTTCATCAAGATAAAAGGCTGTTGCACAGCAAAAGGAACAGTCAACAAAACCAAAAGACAACAGACAGAATGGGAGAAGATATTTGCTAATGACGTGTCAGATAGAGGGCTTGTATGTAAGATCTATAAAGAACTTAACAAACAACACCCAAAGAACAAATAATCTAATCAAGAAATAGGCAGAAGTTATGAACAGACCTTTCTCCAAAGAAGGGATCCAAATGGCCAACAAACACATGAAAAAATGCTCAACATCACTCAGCATCAGGGAAATGCAAATCAAAACCACAATGAGATACCACCTCACACTTGTCAGGATGGTTAAAATTAACAAGTCAGGAAATGACAGATGTTGGCACGGATGTGGAGAAAGGGGAACACTCTTACACTGTTGGTGGGAATGCAAGGTGTTGCAGCTACTCTGGAAAACAGTATGGAGGTTGCTCAAAAAAGTTGAAAATGTACTCTATGACCCAGCAATTGCATTTCCAGGTATTTACATCAAAGATACAAATGTAGCGATCCAAAGGGGCACCTGCACCCCAGTGTTTATATAGCAACAATGTCCACAATAACCAAACTATGGAAAGAGCCCAGATGTCCATCAACAGATGAACATCTTCTTTACCTAAAGAAGTTGTGGTATATATTTACAATGGAATATTATGCAGAGATCAAAAAAATGAAATCTTCCCAATTGCAACATTGTGGGTGGAACTAGAGGGTATTATGCTAAGTGAAATAAGTCAATCAGAGAAAGACTATTATCACATGCTCTCAGCGATATGTGGAATTTAAGAAACAAGGCAGAGGATCACAGGGGAAGAGAGGGAAAAATGAAGCAAGATGAAACCAGAGAAGGAGACAAACCAGAAGAGATTCTTTTTTTTTTTTTAGATTCTTATTCTTAAAAACAAACTGAGGGTTTCTGAAGAGGATGAGGGTAGAGGGATGGGGTAACTTGCTGATGGACATTGGGGAGGGTAGGTGTTATAATGAGCGCTGGGTATTATGTAAGACAGATGAATCACAGATCTGTACCCCTGAAACAAATAATACATTATATGTAGAAAATAATATATGTAGAAAGAAAGAAAAAGGAAAAAAAAAAGAGAAAGAAAGAAAGAATGAATTACTACAGATATACTACCACTATCCAATTGAGGTCCTTTGGTCAGGTGAGCAAATGTTCTATTTTGAAAAATTAACAATTTTTGGCAATGTATACATTCTTTTCTAAATTAACAACTGAAAATCAGTATACAGTAGACCTCTCTTAGTTTAACCAATCTTTTTTTTCTGAGACATCCTTCTCTCTCATTTAATTAGAGTATCTATACCTAGCCACAGGTATCTGTCCCATGACTAATCAACCAAGATAGACCGCTATAGTGACTGGCTGATGTCACATGACAAAATTAACCAGATTAACAAAATCAGAATTCTTCCATGGAATTTTACATTTCAGAACTGGAAGTGAAGAGAGATCATGCAGCTAGAAGAAAGGAAACTAAAGTAAGTTAGTAGGCATCTCCCTGGTTTCATGGAGAACTGCCATAAGTGAGACTAAAGCCAATAAAGACCAAAAGATATGATGGCAAAGGGTGACAAACAAACTCAATTGCACAAACTCCTTAAGTCTATTATTCAGGTTTCCATACCTGACCTGGGTTTTAAGCTCTCCTGATTCCATGATAAGTACATAGTTATGTAAGTCTATCAAGTCCAATTTTATTTTTTAAGTTAGTTTGACTCAGGTTTCTGTAAATTAGGTAATCCACTAAATAAAATGATACATTATTTATTTAATTTAAAAATTCTAATACTGGGGACACCTGGGTGGTATCAGTTGGTTAAGTGTCCAACTCTTGATTTCAGCTCAGGTCATGATCTCAGAGTTAGGAGATGGAGACCCACATGAGATGTCATGCTCAATGTGACATCTGTTTGAAATTCTCTCTCTCACTCTCCATCTGCCTCTTCTCTTGCTCACTCTCTCACTCTCTAAAAATAAATAAATAAATAAATTCTTTTAAAAAATTTCCAATACTGTATGCCTCAGATCTCCAACTCAGATATTGTCCATCTTTAATCATATATGGTCCTTGACTATAAGAATAATTCCTGTTAAACCTAATTCTGAAGAACTTAATACAAGCATCTAGTAATGTTCTTTGATAAATTCTAACATGAATGAACTCACAAAAAAATTAAACACACATTCTCAGGAATGTTTGGAATGAAAAAGAAATGAGGGTAAGTCTTCTAAAAGCAAAGTTAAAATGTGAAGTCTCTGGATTTGCAGTTCTGACACAGAACATAGTACTATAATATTATTCTTCAAGCCTAGATTAAGCTGTATTGTCCCAATATATAACTTACAGACTAAAAAATATATAATCCAAAAAAGAAACTGATTAAAAATGATAATAACTTACATTTAGAGATAAAATTACAAAGATAATTTTGGTAGCTGTCTTAGATTTAGCAGAACTATTGGAAGCAGAGCAAAATGAATGATCAATAATGTTTAAACAGCTGCCATTAAAAAATGCATTTTCGCATCAAATGAATGTATCTTTAGAGAAATAAAGGATAACAATATAAAAATCCTTGTATTTTGTTTAATAAACATTAAGGGACTCAGAGATACTGTAAAAATGAAATTTAATAAATAGACATAAAAAACATTAACTAAATTTAAGTACCTGAACATGCGGTATGAGAATATACAGCTCCACGGAAAATAACCACTTCAAAAACCACCGTTTATCCTCTGCTGACTGGCATTTTTAAGAAATTCAGTTCACCATAGCAACCTGTCTTAACACTAGCAGATAAGTACAGGCTAAATTTAGATATGATTGCTTTCCAGACGGCAATCCTGTCTTTCGTTCACATTTAATGCCATGATCCAGAGGACCAAAATATCACTCAATCAGAATGTAGTGTGAAGTCAAGTATATTCAGGGGGATAGAGCTATGTTTCAGAACCATGAAAAGAAGTTTCCATCAAAAATGGCAAGATTTGTAAAGAAGTACATTAAAGTAAGTAAAATTTCCATGTCTAAGGAATTTACATTAGATATAACTATTCTATTCAATTTTATCTATGAAATCCTGTGATTAAGTACTAATCATCAATAATATCAAAATACATTTCAACTAGCATGCTGTTATTACTATGCTGCATTTCCAATGTGGTGTTATCTAACTAAAAAAGTGATTTCTTTTACACAAAAGCAATTCTTTACAGATGAGGTATAACAAGAATTGTAGTAATACATGGCAAGTAATACAATACAATATAAGGGAAATAAATTGATTAAAATGCTATTGTTACAAAATTACTATGGACAAATTTATGACTCATAATATTCATAATGATAATGAAAGGAAATAACAGTTTTGTACAGTTTACTGCACAATATGCCAAAGTTCGTAACAGACATTTTTCTGTAATCTCTAGATGACTTCCAATGAAATCATTAAAAAGACAAAATGTAAAGAAGTAAGTGAAGTTCAATTAGAAATACCAAGAACATATCACATCACACCCATTAGAATGTACTATCAACAACAACAAAAACACAAACAAACAGAAAATAATGAGAATTGGTGAGGAAGTTGAGAAATTGGAAACTTGTGCACTATTGGAGGGAATATAAAATGGTGCAGTCAATATGGATAAAAAAGTATGACAGTTCTTCAAAAATTAAAATTGAGTTACCATATGATGTAGGAACTCTGCTCCTGTGTATACAACCAAAAGAACTGAAAGCAGAGTCTCAAAGAGATATTTGCACATCCATGTTCAGAGCAGTATTATTCACAATAGACAAAAGCTAGAAGCAATGCTGTGTCCACTGATGGATGAACAGATAAACAAAACGTGTTACACATATATCCAACAGAATATTAGTGAGCCTTAAAAAAGGAATTCTTACACATGCTACAACATGGGAGAACTAAAAAACAAAAACAAAAACAAAAACAAAAAAACGGGAGAACTTCTTGGGACTATTATGCTAAGTGAAATAAACCAACCACAAAAAGACAAATACTACATGATTCTACTTATGTGAGATTTCCACAGAAGTCAAAATCATAGACACAGAAAGTAAGACAGTAGTTGCCAAAGACTAGAAGACGGATGGGGAGTTACTGCACTGCAGTTCTGTAAGATGAAAAATTTCTAGGGATCGACTGCATAACAGTCTGTGTACACTTAACATTACTGAACCGTACAATTAAAATTGGTTGAGATGCTGAATTTTATGTTATTTTTATTTTATGACAATTAAAAGAAATACTGAGAAAACAGACAAGAAAAAGTATTTCTTGATCCATACATAATTTATCTAGGAGTCAGAATTAAGATCTATTTGATCATCCTTTTTTATAAATCACAAGAGGTTATAAATGGGTATATTTTCAAAATCTGGATATCACTGAAACAATTTAAAATATACTGAGTAACATAAAGGGGGAAAAAAGAGAAGACTGACATATTTGTCCGGTTGTACAAAATTCTCAAAGAATATAAACTGTCCCTGTTTGACTACAAAGAAAATTACTAGTATTCTGCATCATAAATTACATTTCTAGTGTCAAGAATTCTACTATGAATTAAACTACTCTTCCTATATCTGACTTACATAACACATATCTACGATGGTCCTAAACTTTTTTTTTTTTTAAAGATTTCATTTATTCATTTGACAGACAGAGATCACAAGTAGGCAGAGAGGCAGGCAGAGAGAGAGGAAGGGAAGCAGGCTCCCTGCTGAGCAGAGAGCCCGATGCAGGGCTCCATCCCAGGACCCTGGGATCATGACTTGAGCCGAAGGCAGAGGCTTTAACCCACTGAGCCACCCAGACGCCCTAAGGGTTTCTGCAAATTAAATAAGACACACCCACCTATACCACGCACATCGGCATCAACACAGTCAATAGTACAAACGGGTGTTCAATTCTGTTAGCCCTTTTCATTCTTTAGTTATTTTTCCTCTTTTGATACTTAAACAGCTTTAATAATTTCTATAAATGTTTCTGAGTTCAAATAATTATTTCTGTTAAATGGTATATAAGGAAGCAATAAGAAACCAAAAGTATAAATATGGTAATATGTTTTACTTTTCATCTTCATCATACAGTCAACGGGGATTTAAAAGTATTTTTGAGAATTACCTCTACAAAGAACACAACTAAATATAACTTAAAGAACGTTATATACAGTATTCATTTGCACATAAGTCAACTCTCTAGCATAAATAACGAGAAGCAGCATAAATGATTTTTGGAATTTAAATAGCATGCATCCCTTAAAGAGAAAAAAATTTATGTTATCATGCTAGAGAATAACTTCCTATATGTATAAAAAGTATATATCACATTGGATATGTTTTTAATATTGTGAAACATCAAGTTAAATTTGACAATGCTTTTCAATTTGCCATTGAGAAACCACAAGTAAAACAAGAGGTCTTACAGCACAATGGAACATATTATACACACAGCAGAGGAAATTAGTCTTAAAATACTTAAAATCATAAACACAAGATGAACTTTCAAAACAGATAAAATTGTTCATTTTGAAATTTAACACTCATGCAAATTACTAATTCAAACAAATCCTTAGACACATTCATCAGCAAGAAATGAATGTCAAAATCCTCTACTTGGTCTTACACTTAACACCCGTAGGGTTGCTATAGAAAAAATTATTCTCAGAATAACTACCAAAGAAGAGAGCTTCTCAGGTATCCCTTTTACCTCAATCTTCCCACAAGTCACATGCTGCTCTCATTATTAAAATAACTCAAAATTTAGCAGTAAGGCCAGAACGTCTTTCTTAGGGATTCACAACTTTCTCATCTTTTTCTCTCATGGCAACCGTCCATCATGTTCTTATAACATAGGTCACTCAGTTCATTCAAACCCTGTAATTAGTTTTACCATATAATGGAAGCAAAATCTTGGGGACTGTAGTATACACAGTCTAGATAAATGACAGAGGGCCTATCACATTATTCTATTAGCCTGACACAGATTTAAAAGTATCAATTAGTCACTTTTTGTTCTTTTTTCGTTCTGCCTTTTCATTCTCATTCTCCTCTGAGGCAATTAACCCTTAAAACTTCATTCACTTATAGACACACACTCACACAGACACACATACCACATTTGACCTGGTTTCGTTTTTTTTTACTTTGCCCACATACTATATATAATACTGACCAGATAGCCTGGCTTCTCTTCAGATTATTTTTTCCTTCTCTCTTTATCCTGTCTTCCTTTTGAATAGCCTTAGCGATTGTAATACTTAATTTTTCTTTACACATCAACTCCTTTCAGAATTAGCAGCTCAGGAATCTGGAGTATTTATTAAATGCCAGTTATTTCTTTAAGCAGCAGATTTTTTTACTGTAAAGACATTATTATTTCTGACATTTTCAATTCAATGTTGCAACACAAACAATTCAACTCCATATAGACCCATGTAGTATACATGAATCAATGAACAAATAGTAAAGATTTTTGTCAGGAGTTTAGGACAGAAGAGAGGTAAATGACTTTAAGGAAAAAAAAATCCATACCCATGAGGTATGTACTAAGTGAATATTGTTATAGAATAATAACTCAGAATAAAATATTTCCCTTCATAACAACAGAAAAAAATATATTAATTTCTACATTAGGCATTTCCTTCCTTTAAGAATTTTGCTAAGGAAGAAATACATTGCTAAAATATGAATTAGAGTCATTAATAGCACATTTTGACAACTCTTAATAAAAAAAGTTCTTTCAGAGTGGTAAAGACAAAAACAAATTCTCACTAAATTCTTATATTCAAGTTAAGAGAATGATGCTCAAGTGAGATATCTGGTATTCCAAAACAGAGACTCGGAATTTTCTCCAACCCATACAGTAGTGATCTCAGGGAAGTTTTCTTTCAAATACTAAGATTAAATTTAAAATTAACTGCTAGGTTGCATAATGAATATTATTCTACATTCTGGGAAAAAGTACCAAATTCTCTCAAAACACTGTAATTCATTGTTATAATCAATTATTCAAGTAAAATTCTCCATAGCTTTTATATCATTAATGTCCAGATGAGCACATTTTTTCCACAAAGACTACATAATACAGATAAATAATACTGCTGGACCAAAAATACACCTTCAAATCATACAATAATGGAATAATTTATGTTATTCATTCAAATGGATGAAGTCTTTCAAAAACAATTATAAAGTTTCCTCCTATATCTATAAGGGAAACAGAATTCTTCATGCAAATAAATGTTATTTGACATTAATTTAATGGGAACATTTATATCAAGTTAAATACAGTTATAGTCTTGATTAAATATTTATAGGGCTGAAAGGACAACTGTCAATTTTCAGTAGAAAAAAGATCACAGAGAAAGAATATTGACATTCCTTTTGAGTGAGGAAAAGAGAAACAGATTAATAAAAAAAATTGGGAGAACTGAGTTTACAAGTTCATTTTTAAATTCATTATATTAGAAACTTTAAGATTCCGTTATTTTCAAGATTCTGTATTTTGTTACTACATTTTTTTTTAATGACTGGGAATTCACTAAAGAATCAATATCCTTCAGATTCAACACATTCCTTGTAAAATACTCAATGAATTACTAGTAAAATGTGTGGGAGTATATATTATATATGATGTGAAAGATTGATTTCCTGTTATATTTTACTGAATGCATTATATACATCTTTAAGAAAGCACCTGCCAGCACTCCATTTTCTTTTTTCTGCTGCCTAAAGCTGAACTATTCTTGATTTTTTTTATAATAAAAGTGATCTTACCATGAGAGTATGTTCATATAGAAGATAGGATGCATAATTTATAGTAAATATTAAATTATAAAAATTAGTTCATAAAATAAAAATAGAAAGTGACATTATTAAGAATATTAAAAATTGAGTCCTATGAAACTTTTCAAAAATTTTTGCTTACAAAGCTTTCTAATGTAATATATCAAATGTATTCTAAATATTCAAGTATATTATAATTATTTTATATTTATAATTGTACTTATAAATATTTTAAGTTATCAAAAAGCTTAAAATTGATGTGAACAAATTTAATTGAACCTTTCCCAGCAAATGAATTACTTGTCACCTTCTCTACCCAGTATCTACTGCCACACTGGCAAGATATCATCAGCCATTAGTAAAGACTCCTTGAAAGTTGATCATTAGTCATAATGCTATCTCTTCTTCCAATATCTCTTAATAATGCTGTCTCTTCTTCTGATATCTCTTCTATTTCTAAAAATAAACTATTCTATACCTTCATTTCTATTGAAACTGTTGAATGTCCTTCATTATACATAACACAAATTGTTAGAAAAGAAAAACTTACTCAATGTTAAATTAGTTCTCAGTTACAAATCTTTTGAAAATGTCACACTTATCAAAATTATGCTTAGTACTGAAAACCATATACTCACAAAGAAGGATCTTGTACGAGATCTTTGAGATTTATCCCACTGCGATCTTCTGCAAGATTCCTGAAGCAACTATCACTCACTAAACATGAAAGGGGGAGAGAAAAAGAAAATTAATTTTTGCTTGCATTTTATTTCAGTTACTACCAACAAAATGGAATTTTAAATTAAAACTGGATCTCTGGATAGGATTTTTCCAAAGATCAATGTTAACTTCTGGGCTAATAGATTTAGCAACAAATATTAATATTCAATAACAAGCCAATAATCTAAGTATACCACCTTTATATAAATGCAACATATAAAAGAGTAAACACATGGGTCTAAATTTTGTTCTTACTTTTATAAGACTAAACTACCAGTACATAGTGGCAAGTTGCTCCTAGAAAAAAAAAAAGAGAAGTTGTCCCCCCTCAATTTTTTTTTAAAAAGATTTTATTTATTTATTTGACAGACAGAGATCTCAAGTAGGCAGAGAGGCAGGCAGAGAGAGAGGAGGAAGCAGGCTCCCTGCTGAGCAGTGAGCCCGATGTGAGGCTTGATCCCAGGACCCTGAGACCACGACCTGAGCCGAAGGCAGAGGCTTTAACCCACTGAGCCACCCAGGCGCCCCCCAAATTATATTTTAAAGATATTAGACAGCAATGTGACTTAATAAGAATAAACTAGGAGAAAGTGCTATCTGTTCTTAGGTAAGCTGAGCCTCCTATTATTTTCATTTCCGGGAGAATTTGCCACTTCAAGCTATGAGTCAGAAAGAGGGACACTACTAGAGAAAAGAAAAACCAGCATAGTTCTTGATGGTTCACAGGCTGGCATGACACACTGAAATCCTATGGAACTCTAAGAAATTCTATGAAATCCTATGAAAGCCATTTTTTTGCTGGAAGATCTGCTGAGAGCTAGGACAGCACAAGAGAGTTTGGAATGAGAAAGAAAAAATGGGCAGAGGGCAAATAATGTTTTCTATAGGGCTATGGTGATTAGAAGTCAGTCACACTACAACAGGCAGAGCCTCCCACTTTCAGCGTGTAATTTCAGGAGACCGCCCCTAAAAAAAATTTGCTCTCAACCAAAAGCAAAGGGGGGCAGGAGGGGTGAGTAAAAGGAGGCATAACTAAAAGGTATAGAAAAACTTCTCACAATTTCACAGTACCTAAGAACAAAGTCACATCAGAAGTATCTGCGACACAAGTTTTACCCACAAAGACATTTAAGACCAGATGTAGACTAAGGATATCTAAAGCTTTCACTCTAACTACCAAGTTCAATTTGAAGCTGAATTAAAGTGTTGGCACTTAACATTTAATAACATTTATATCAATTTCTTTGATCCTACAATAAACAGTATTTGGTATATGACAAAAACTACTACAAAGTATAGAAAAGGACCCAAAATGTGACCAATAACCAAGAGAAAAATTCCATATTTTTTATATATGTGTGTATGTATATATACCATATACATACACATACATCCATATATATACACACACATGTATATATGCATAGATAGGTACTGCCCCACAGATGATACAGAATCAGAAGACAAAAACTTAATGAAAACTTAAACTTTCAAAAATTTATTTAACATAAGTTGAAGATACAGAAAAATGTTCACAGTAGATGAAAGAGGGGAAATTTCAGCAAAGAATTAAAAGCTATGAAAAAGAATCAAATAGTAATTTTAGAATTGAAAAATACAGTATCTGAAATTAAGAAATCGGTGGATCAGTTTTATAGCTGACTAAACACAAAAACACAGGATTTGTGATCTTGAAGAGATCAACAGAAAACATCCAAACTGAAGCAAAGAGGAAAAAAAGTGACAAGAACAGAGCAAAAGAAACATGGGAATCAAACAGCTCAATGTAACTGTAGTTGAGGAGAGAATGGGGCAAAAGCAGTATTTTCAGAACACCTGAGAATATTCCAAAGCTGATTCATTGCACTAATTCACTGACTCAGGGAGTATAACCAACCCCACACCAGAAAAAGTAAAATAAAACACCACCAGCAGCCAAAGTGCTGAAAATAAAAGATGGTAAGAAAAGATGGTAAGAAAATGGTAAAGATGGTAAGAAAATGGTAATAAAAAGATGGTAAGAAAATCTTAAAAACAACCAGAAAGAGTAAAAGGACACCTCATTGTCAAAGGAAAAACAGTAAAACTGACAGCTGAGTATGCGACATAAACAATGGAATCGAGAAAACATGGAAAGCTTTGATTAATATGCGAAGGCAAAACTGGAAATCTTGAAGTCTAGACCTTGATAAAATATCACCCCAAAATTATAGACAAAATAAAAACTTTATTTATATGGTATTTTTGTATTTATTACCATTAATATTAAATGATGAGTTATTTTCTATTTCAATTTAACAATTTTATTCTATGTATCTTAAAGAGTCATTTCCAGAGGTGCCTGCGTGGCTCAGTGGGTTAAAGCCTCTGCCTTCAGCTCGGGTCATGATCTCAGGGTCCTGGGATCGAGCCCTGCATCGGGCTCTCTGCTCAGCGGGGAGCCTGCTTCCCCCTCTCTCTCTGCCTGCCTCTCTGCCAACTTGTGATCTCTGTCTGTCAAATAAATAAATAAAATCTTAAAAAAAAAAAAGTCATTTCCAACCTGCATATAGAACAAGAAGAATATGACATTTACCTTATTCCTTTCAAAGATCCACTACCTAGTATTTTTTTTCCCCACTACCTAGTATTTTATTTGGATTTTATATTCCCTTTTTTATAGAGTCCCTCAAAATTATAAATCTGGATCTCTCTGAAATAAACAATAATACATACAAACAATGATGCTATAAAAACATTTGAAGTTGAAAAAATTGGATTCCTTTTTATTAATTCCCAAAAGATACTTCCCATGTTTTACTATTTTTCCAATGAGTGGAATAATTTTAATTAATATATAATTTTCATTCCATATTTAGCAGACACTCATCTCAACCTGTTGATTAAAGACAAATTTCCTGCTTTTTATAATTTTAATACAAATTCTCTTTATTACACCACTTTCTGAGTAGGGCCAAAAGGAAAAAACTAAAATGTTGGCACCCTGTAAGAAAAGTTGGTTTCCTGCTGAGCTTAACTAAAATTGAAGCTGTAATATATCATAAAATTTGTTCTCAAAGTTTCTTGCCCACTTTGGCAAATATGAGACCTTAGTTATAAACTTCAAGAGCCTGAAAGTTTTGCAGGCTTAATTAAAATGGAATAAACCTTTGCTCCTTTAAAGGCTTGCTAGTCAGCTATCTGTGAAATGAGTTTTGCCAAAGAAGGCACTTTTCTAAAATTCATGTTCCATCCAACTTCTAAGTTAAAAGCAAAGCAAGAAATTGAAATAGTCTCTTAACAAAAATTCTAAAACTTTAGCTGCCTAACAATATATATTACAGTTAAAGTTTTTTTTCCACCAACACAAACAAGTTTTCTTTTTGAATTATAAATAAGAATATGGCAATTTTTAAGAAGTAAACATAAACACTTTTTTGTATGTAAATACACTAAAATCAATCCGTTTGGATCGCCATATTTTACTGTTTTTTGCAACACCACCACCAACCCCAGTGTATGATGACTACAGGAACTATGATGTTCTTCACTCCACTAACAAAAAGTTGAAAACGTGTCATCACAAAAATCAAACAAAATGGGAGAAAGTACAATAGAAATAGAAATTACAATAGAAATTATGGTATTAACATGAAAATTATAATCTTTACTTCAGTCTATTTTATATTGATATGATAATTAACTTGAAAGAACACAGAGGAAAATTATAAATATTAGTAAGCTGAACTCTTTACCAGAGTTCCTATCCAACCAAATGCATTTTTTCCTGTAAATATTCATCATTTGGATCTACAATCAATACAATAATTGAAACTCATTATATGTTAAGCATTTCATATTTATTTTCTCACTTAATCTTATCATCCAATGATAATAGGATAGGCTTATCCTTATCCTATCCCAATCATTATCCAATGATAAGCCTATCTGTGTCACCATCTTACAGATGAAGATTCTAAAGCATGGAGAGATTAACATCTTTCTATGGATCATATAGCTAATAAAGAGCAATACTGGGAAAAATCTAGAAGCTGTAACTCCAAGTGTTGTACTCTTAACCACTATACCATATAGACCATAATTCTCGGCAATCACTCATATATTCTGAATTCTCCTACATTTCCATAACTTCAAACCACATAAAAGTTATACAATTAAAATTCATTAAGACAGTAAATTCCAACTCAAAACATTATTAAAGAATTACAGTTTTTAAAGTGGAATTAAACATTACAGATCTTCTAGTTAAGTGGTTAGTTATATTTCAGAGCAATGACATTCCTTTCCTCCTTTCACCTAAAGAGTTGTTTTTATTTGTTTATATATTAGATTGCTTTAAAATTATATTTGCAAAAATTTACCAAAGAAATTCTTACAGAAGCTGAAACACACATACATACACACACCTCAAAACAGTATTAATTCCACTCATCATTACGTTATAGACAAGAATCCCATTTCACCTATGGTCAGCATTTGAACTCATTATATACTTAGAAATATTTGTAAAATGGATCCATAAAGGGTTCTTAGCTAATCATAAACACCTTTTTTTGGTATATATTCGTCTTTTTTTCTGGTCCTCAATCAAAGTAATTGCTGACATTCATTATGTGCTAACAATTTATGTTCATTGTCCCACTTACATGCATTATGTATAATCAATATGATTTTTGCTAAAATCTTTATACTGTATATTCTAAGTCCTACTATTATAGATTATTCAATCTGATTATTTGGAAATATGGTATGAAAGAACCAGCCATCTCTTTCATTTAGGATGACATTTACATTCTTTTTTTTTTTTTTTAAGATTTTATTTATTTGACAGAGAGAAAGATCACAAGTAGACAGAGAGGCAGGCAGAGAGAGAGGGGGAAGCAGGCTTCCCGCTAAGCAGAGAGCCCAACATGGGGCTTGATCCCAAGAACCTGAGATCATGACCTGAGCCGAAGACAGAGACTTAACCCACTGAGCCCCCCTTGTGCCCCAGGATGACATTTATATTCTATCTTGCTCTGGTCAGGAAGGATTTTCCTGTAACAAAAGAATTGCTAGCCTCAAAAATTCATGTTTAAAATACACCATGGTAGGAATTTAGTATTTAACTGAATCTATTATCCATATTTATGAACATGAAAATAAGGCACCATTTGAAAATTGCCAGGATGACAATAAAAACAGATCCAATTTAAAATTCATTCATTCAGTAGTTTCAAAACACCCAGTGAAATAAAATCCCCCCAAAATGATCCTGTGAAATCAATAGATAATTAAAATAAAATATGTTTATATAATCTAGACATTCCAATTAATTTGTTTAATTAGACTTAACAATAACAATAAAACATCACAGAAAAAGATAAAACTACTGATAAAAGTGTTTCAAAAAATACATACTTGAATATCAAAAAGTTAAGACATACTTCTTAGAAACCTTACAAATTTCTCTTAAAAATCTCCCCTTCTATGATCACACTGTGAGAGTTAAATGTTTAATGGAAAAATGTCAATATGCCATGATTTTAAAATATCACCAAAATAAATCAAGCATGTTACTTGTTTTATTCTAAACATATATAACTTAATAGCTGACACAAAAATTAGACTGATTCCATAGTTCTTAGTCACATTTTTAAGATACATCTCTGTATTTTCTTTTCTGTTATTTAGACAAAATTCACATAAGACAAAAATCACCATTTTTTATATATATCAAAATTAGTCATTTCAAAGTGTACAGTTCATTAACATTTGGTACATTCACAATGTTGTATGATCACTACCTTTATTTCTAAGACATTTTCATCATCCCAAGAGAAAAACCTGCTATTCATTAAACCACAAGTCCCATCTCCCCCTTCCCCTAAATCCCTGGCACCCACGAATCTGTTTTCTATCTCTGTGGATTACTTAATCTGGATATTTCATACAAGTGCAAGTATACAATATGTAATTTTTTGTGTTTGAATTCTTTCACTTTGCATAATATTTTCAAGATTCGTCCATGTTGTAGCATATATCAGTATTTCATTCCTCAGATGGCCGAAAAATATTCCATTGTATATAAGTCTGACTTTTGTCTATCCATTCACCCTTTGGTGGCCTTTTGGGTTGTTTCCACCTTTTGGCTATTGTGAATACTGCTGAACGAGCATGTGTGTACAAGTATTTGTTTGAGTACCTGTTTTCAATTCTTCGTGGGTATATATCAAGAAATAGAAATTGGGGGGCGCCTGGGTGGCTCAGTGGGTTAAAGCCTCTGCCTTCGGCTCAGGTCGTGGTCTCAGGGTCCTGGGATCAAGCCTCACATCGGGCTCACTGCTCAGCAGGGAGCCTGCTTCCTCCTCTCTCTCTGCCTGCCTCTCTGCCTACTTGTGATCTCTGTCTGTCAAATAAATAAATAAAATCTAAAAAAACAAACAAACAAAAAGAAATAGAAATTGGTGGATCATATGATAATTCCATGTTTAATTTTTGAGGAACTGAAAAACTGTTTTCCCAAGCAGTTACACTATTTAACATTCCACCAGTAATACAAGAAGATTCCATTGGCAAATCCACAGTCATTACTGTCTTTTTAACTCATAACAGTGGGGTGCAAAGTATTATCTCATTGTGGTTTTGAATACATTTTCCTAATGACAAATGGTGTCAAACATGTTTCTGTATGCTGTTGGCCATTTGTGTATTTTCTTTGGAGAAATGTCTATTCAAGCCCTTTGCACACTTTTTAATTGGGTTATTGATGTTTCTGTTATTGAGTTATAAGCCATATTTACATATTCCGGCTACCAGACCCTTATCAGATATATGATTTGCAAGTATTTTATTCCATTCTGTGAGTTGTCATTGTGTCATCTTGATGGTGTCGGTTTAATGTACTACGTTTTTAATTTTGATAAATTTTAATTTATCTATTCTTTCTTTTGGTGTCACAGCTAAGAAACCATTACTAAATCCAAGGTCATCAGAAATTTCCCCTATGCATTCTGGTAAGAATTTCATACTTATAACTCTTTAGATCTTTCATCCACTCTGAGCTAATGTTTGAACATGCTGTGAGGATAAAAGTCTGACCACATTCTTCTACATGTGTTTATTAAGTTGCTACAGCACCATTTGTTGAAGAGGCATTCTTTCCCTACTAAATGATGCTGGCACTCTTCTGAAAAATCAATTACCTATACAATATGGGCTTATTTCTAGACTCAATTCTATTCCATTGATCTATATGTTTGCTCTTATGCTAGTATCACACTGTTTTAATTACTGTAATTTTGTAGAAAGTTATTAAACGTGGAACTGTGAGTCTCCCAACTTTTTCTTTCTTAAGGTATTTTTGGCTACGCAGCATTCCTTGCAATTCTATATGACTACTAGGATTCTGATCCACATTTTATACCAAATTTTGGTCCCCATTTTAAGCAGACTCATTTTATTTTCATTTTGTAAAATATTTTATTTATTTGTCAGAAAGAGAGAGAGCCACGGGAACAGGGAAAAGCACACACCCCACACCCGACTTGAGCAAGGAGCCTGATGTGGGACTTGATCCCAGGATCATAATTTGAGCTGAAGGCAGACGCTTAACTGACTGAGACACCCAGGCATCCCTAAGCAGATTTATTTTTAAAACAATTTCAGCATAATCAATTATTTGTCGTCAGGTCCTACTTTATATTTTCTTTCAAGCTTGATGCCTACAATTTTCAAGCTGCTAAAAGAAAAGTTCCCAGAATTCCTCTGGGGGTAAAAAAAAGTAAATTAAGCACAAAGAACTATTACTAAGCAAACTGAATGAGGTGAATGAACAACAAATGCAGGTAAAGAGTAGTGTTTGAAATTTGCTAATTTTCTTAACATGTTCAACCCAAAATTGCAAGCCAAAATAATGCATATTTGCAAAACATACTATTTTAACACAGTCATTTCACAACTATCAATGTTGCTTTAATTTTAAGTAATTTCAAGTTTTGGAACTTCATGTCAAAAAGTAACATATTTCCATTCTGAAAAAAAATTAAAACAAGAGGCAAAATCTCCTTTCTCAATAAATTTACAACACATATATGTTCTGAGTTCAAACTACAGATTTAACATCACTTTTTGAATCTGATGCAAGTGTAAAGAAAATTTTTATATTTCAAAATTCATGTAACTCTGCAACTGAGGATCTTCCAGCTCATCTTTATTGGAAGTCATTATTCTGCAAATAATAACATACTAAAAAGCAAAAAACAAAACAAAACAAAAAACAAAAAAAACCCCAAAAAACAACAAAAAAACCTAACAGAATTCTAAAAACATATTCAAAATAATTAATATGCTCAATTAAAATCATACTCTCATGAATTCATTATTTACCAATAGCTACCTGTGTGAAAAGACATTTAAAAAAGATTAACTACTCATGTAAATCAACATAAACAGGTGAACATTTTCAATAGATATTAATACCAGGGGATAATGACTATAAACTCCAATTATCCCCCATTCCTTTATTCAAACTGGTAAATATGTACGACAATATTGCACTCAATTATTAGTATAATATTTGGACATTATAAATTTAAAAGTCGTGGAAATCTGTTGTCTTTTTTTGTTATAGTAGTACATTCATAATATCCTCAATTTTACCTCTTGGCCTGCAAAACCTAGAATATTTACTGTCTGGCCTTTTATGGAAAAACATTAGTGGCCCCTGAAATACAACAAAGAATTACCATGCAATACAGAGAGCTAGTGGATGTTGTAATTCCTTGTATGTGAATTTGTGTAATATATGTTCATGACTTTATACAGATGGTGCTAAATGACCTATGCACTTCAATATTCCCTCATATTTCTGGCCAAAGTTCATATCAAAATTCAAGTTATTGGAAAAACTTCCAAATAGCCTCATCCCTGTCCCCAGGTTCTCCTACCAATTCAAGAAAATAAAAAATCAGTGAAGATTCAATGTGAAGCCAGAACTGCCATGCCAACCGAGCAGTACCACTGAGGTCAAATATCAAGAAGCAAAGAAAAGCCTAACTAAGAACTTGGCTTCTACCCCAACTGGGCAGAAAAGAGGCAGTGCCCACCTCTGTTTACCTACCTGAGCAGTGTCTGAATGAGTCAAATATGATTCACAGATCATCCCATAATATCCAAAATGTCCAGGTTTCAATCAAAAATCAATTGTCATAACAAAAAAGATGATCCCAAACTAAATGTAAAAGACAAATGACTGGTGGCAAGACCAAAATGGCAGAAATGTTAGAATTATCTGACAAAATTTTTTAAACCAGAGAAAAATAAACTAGAAAACAAAACAAAACAAAGCCTCAAGTAACCATAGGCCAGTAACAAAAACCCTGACTTTCTCATCAACTGAGTGTCAAAGGGGAAGAAAGTGCAGGCCTGAAAAGGAATTTGAAAAAAGGGTTTGAAAACATCCCAAATTTGGCAAAAGAAAACAAACATACAGATTCATGAAACTGAGAAAACCTCCAACAGGACAGACTTAATAAAATTTATATCAAAAGAAATCAAACTCAAACTTCTAAAAACTAAAGAAAAAGAAAAAATCTTGGGAACGGTAAGAGAGAAACTACACATTACCAACAGGAGAAAAACAATTCAAATGACAGCAATTTCTCATCAAAAACCAGCTAGGACAGAAAGATCACTTTTTCAAATGATCAAATAAAAGAACTGTGAACTCAAATGTTATGACCAGGGAAATATACTTCAGAGATGGAGATATTATGACACTGTCAAGTGAAAGAATATTAAGAAAATCTGTCACCAGCACACCTACCTTAAAAGGGCCGGGTCTGAGGAAAGAACCATTAAATCACAAACCTCTACAAGACTGCCAAAGGAAAAGAGAAAAAAGACAAAAAATCACCAATATCAGAAATGCAACAGTAGATATGTATCACTACAGACTATAGAATTCAAAACAGCAATAAAAGAGTATTACAAAAACCTCTAAAGGAATTGAGTTTGGAAACATAAAAGAAATGGCTCAATTCCTCAAAAAACACAGACTACCACAGTTGACCCAATATGAAAAAGATATTAAGACTAGCTCTACAATTATGAAGGAAATTAAATTTGTAATTTCAAAACTGCCCAAAAAAGAAACCAGCAGCCTCGGATGTATCACTAGAAAACAAAACCAAAAATCTAAAGAAGAATGAACACCAATTCTACACCATATTATTCAAAAAGTAAGAGAAGGGAATACTTCCAAATTGATTTTATGAACCTAGTACCACCTTGAAGTAGGAACCAGATAAAGATAGCACCAAACATCAAAACAACAAAAAAGTCCTACAAACAACTATTTCATATGTGAATATAGACTCAAAAGATCCTTATCAATATGTTGGCAAACAGAATTCACCAACATAAAAAAAAAAAAAAATTCTACTCCATGACTGAAAGGTGCTCATTCCAGACATGCAAGGGTGAATCAGTATTTGAAAAACTACCAGTGTAATCCCCACAAGTTTAGGTTTGAAAATCAGAGGGTCCAAACTTCATGAGTGCTAACAACCAAACAGGACTTAAAGCCTGGAACAATAAAAATCAGCGAACTCCACTCTGAGAGGTCATAGAAAGGCATAGGAAACTGAGCACCTGCCCTTAAAGAGAGAGCACGTAAACAGCCTAAGGAGATACAGGTTAAAACAGCAGATTCAAAGGTGCCTCAAGCTTATAGAAAGGAGAGTTAGTAAACTCAGAGTAGGCTGAGGAGCTTCTGTAAGAACTAAGTAGCTGGCATGCACCATTTCACAACATGGTTTCCTATCAAACACACACAGCCACCTGTAGAAACCAACCAATGCGATCTAAGTTGCTTATACCATGCCCCGCCCAACCCCCATTCCCCGTCCCCTAGCAGCCAGAATACCCTGAGTCCCAGTTAGTAGAATCTCTACCCCAGAAGACCCAAACAAAACATGCCAGCAATGTGTCTCCTGACTTCTCATGGAACACATGTGCACACTGTTAAAACTGAACACCACCACCCCCCAAAAATGGGCTTTGCTGAGCCAATCTGGTCTCCACGTACCTAATTATTCCCTGTAGAGAAGGATGGATAACCACAGCTTACAGTAACAGAAACCCACTCAAGCTTTGTGGCACCTACCACAGGACAGAGCTGCACATCGTCTTGTCCATGCCCACCTATTATTTTATTTTTTTAAGATTTTATTTTTTATTTGACAGATAGAGAGAAAGCACAAGTAGATGGAGTGGCAGACAGAGGTGGAGAAAAGCAGGCTCTCAAATAAGATCCCAAAGCGGGGCTTGATCCCAGGAACTGGAAACCATGAACCATGCCAAAGGCAGCTGTGTGACCAACAGAGCCACCCACATGCCCCCAAACCACTATTTTAAAGAACATAAGAGTGCATAACTTTCCTAGAACACCTACACAAACAGATAAAATGAGAAGACAGAAGAATATATCCCAAATGAAAAAACGGGACCAGTCTAAGCAAGAAATGTAAAAGAAATAGCTATGAGTAATGTCTGGTAGAGAATTTAAAGTAATGATCAGGGGCGCCTGGGTGGATCAGTGGGTGAAAGCCTCTGCCTTTGGCTCAGGTCATGATCTCAGGGTCCTGGGATCAAGCCCCGCATTGGACCCTCTGCTCAGCAGGGAGCCTGCTTCCTCCTCTCTCTCTGCCTGCTTCTCTGTGATCTCCATCTGTCAAATAAATAAATAAAATCTTTAAAAAATAATAAAGTAATGGTCATAAAGATACTCACTGGACTTGAGAGAAGAGTGGTGTACATCAGTGAGGTCCTTAACAAAGATAAAAAAGAACCAATCAGATGCGGAACACAATAAAGGAAACTAAGAATACACTGAATGGAAAAAATAGCAGGCTGGAAGAAGCACAAGAATGAATTAATGAACTAGAAGACAGAGTATTAGAAAATAATTAAGCTGAACAAGTGAGGGAGAAAAATAAACAAGACAGAATAGGCTTAGGGAACTCAGTAACTCCATCAAATGTAATAACATTCACTTTACAGGGATCCCAGAAGAAGAAGAAGGGAGAAAGGGGGGCAGAACATTTACTTGAAAAAAATGATAGCTGAACTTCCCTAATCTGGAGGAGGAAACAGATATCCAAATGCAAGAAGCACAGAGATCCCCCAGCAAAATCAACCCAAGGAGATCCATGCCAAGACACACAGTAATCAGAATGGTAAAAAGTAGTGCTAAAGAAACAATTTTTACATCAGTAAGACAAAAGAAGACAGTTACATGTAAGGGAAACCCCATAAGGCTAACAGCAGATTTTTCAGCAGAAACTTTTTAAGCCAGAAGGGGATGGCATGATATATTCAGACCGATGAAAGGGAAAAATCTACCGCCAAGAATATTCTATCCAGCAAGGCTGTCATTCAGAATAAAGGAAGGGAAAAAGAGTTTCTCAGACAAACAAAATTTAAAGGTGTTCATGACCACTAAGCCACCCCTACAAAAAAAATTAAAGGGGATTGTTTGAGTGGAAAGGGAAGACCGTTAGTGAGAGTATGAAAATGAAAAAGAAAAGAAAAGAAAACAAAACAAAAACACAAAAGCAGTAAGAATACGTATTTCCATAAAAGACTGGTCAAGGGATTCCCCCCTGCCCCCCTCCCCCAAAAGGATGTAAAATATGACACCATACACCTAAAACGTTGCAGGGGAGAGGAGTAAAGACAGAGTTTGAATTTAAACGACCATCAACTTAATATAGACTGCCATATGCAGAAGATGGTGTATACAAACCTAATGGTAACTACAAATCAAACTACACTAATGGGTATGAAAAGCATGAAGAGAAAGGAATCCAAGTATATCACTAAGGCAAACCAGTAAACCACGAAAGAGAAGAAAGAATCAGGGGGGGAAAAAACTACAACAAAACAAAACCACAAAGAAACAAGTAACAAATGGCAATAAACACATACTTGTCAATAATTACTTTAAATGTAAATGGACTAAACACTCCAATCAAAAGACATAGAATGGTGGAATGTATTCAAAAAACAAAAACAAAACCAAAAACCCACGATCCATCTAGATGCTGCCTACAAGGGATTCACTTCAGACCTAAAGACTCCTGTAGGTTGAAAGTGAGGGGATGGAGAAACATTTATCACACAAATGGATGTGAAAAGAAAGCCAAGGTAGCAGTTCTTATACGGGACGAAACGGACTTTAAAACAAACACTGTAACAAGAGACAAGGAAGGAACCTATATAATAATAAAGGGGGCAGTCCAACAAGTTGTTATATCTATAACAACGGTAAACATTTCTGCACCCAAAATGGGAGCGCCCAAATATATAAAACAGTTAATAACAAAACAACGAATTAATTGATAGTAATACAATAATAGTAGGGGACTTTAACAACCCACATACATCCATGGACAGATCGTCCAAAGAGAAAACCAGTAAGGAAACAGTGGCTTTGAATGACACCCTGGACGAGATGGATTTAACAGGTATATTCGGAACATTCCATCCTAAAAACAGAATACACTTTCTCTTCACGTGCACATGAAACATTCTCCAGAACAGATCACATCTTAGGCCACAAAACAATCTTCAACAAATTTGAAAAGACTGAAGTCATACCTTGCATATTTTCTGACTACAATTCTATGAAACTAGAAATCCACAAGAAAAACTCTGGAAAGAGCACAAATACATGGAGGTTAAATACCACGCTACTAAACAATAAACGGGTCAACCAAGAAATTAAAGAGGAAATCAAAAAGTACACGGAAACAAACAAAAATGAAAACACAATGGTCCAAAACCTTTGAGATGCAGCCAAAACAGTTGTGAGAGGGAAGTTTATAGCAATACAGGCCTACTTCAGGAACCAAGAAAAATCTCAAGTAAACAACCTAACCTAGCACCTAAAGGAGCTAGAAAAAGAAGAACAAACAAAACCCCAAACCAATAGAAGGAAGGAAATAATAAAGATAAGTGCAGAAATGAATGCTATTGAAACAAAAACAAACAAACAAACAACAACAACAACAACAACAGAACAGATCATGATCCCCGAAGCTAGTTCTTTGAAAATATCAACAAAATTGGTAAACCTCCAGCCGGATTCATCAAGAAAAAAGAGAGAGACACAGAGAGAGGACTCAAATAAACAAAATCACAAGCGAAAGAGGAGCAATTAATGACTGACACCACGGATAAACAAAAGATTGTAGGAGAATATTATGAAAAACTGTATGTTAACAAATTGGGCAACCTAGAAGAAAGGGATAAATTCCTAGAAACATATGGCCTACCAAAATTGGAGCACGAAGAAATAGAAAATTTGAACAGGCTGATTGGCAGTAATGAATTGAATCAGTAGTTAAAAAACTCCCAAACAAAAGTCCAGGGCCAGATGGCTTCACAGGCCAATTCTACAAAACCTTTAAAGAAGAGTTAATACCTGTTCTTTTCAAACTTCTCCAAAAAACGGAAGACGAAGAAAACTTCCGAATTCATTCTATGAGGCCAGGGTTACTCTGGTGTCAAAACCAGATAAAGACATCACAAACAAAAAAGAGAACCATAGGCCAATATCTCTGATGAACATAGATGCAGAAATCCTCAACAAAATGCTAGTGAACTGAATCCAACAATCCACTTTAAAAAAAAAAAAAAAATCATCCACCACAATCAAATGGGATTTATTTCCAGGATGGAAGGGTGGTTCAATATTCACAAATCAATTGATACATCACTTCAGTAAGAGAAAGAATTAAAACCATATGATCATTTCAATAGATGCAGAGAAAGCATCTGACAAAGTACAACATCCAGTCATGATAAAAACCCTCAACAAAGTAAGTTTAGAGGGAACATACCTCAACATAATAAAGGCCCAATATGAAAACCCCACAGTTAGCATCATACTCAATGGGAAAAAACGGAGGCCTTTTCCCCTAAGGTCAGGAATAAGACAAGGATGTCTATCCTCACCACTTTTATTCACCACAGTATGGAAGTCCTGGCCACAGCTTTCAGACAACATGAAGAAATAAAAGGCATCCAAACTGGTAAGGAAGAAGTAAAGCTTTTCACTATCTGTAGATGACATGATACTACATATAGAAAACCCCTTGGACTTCACAAGAATACTACTAAAATCGATACATGAATTCAGTAAAGTCCCGGCGTACAAAATCAACATACAGAAATCTGTTGCATTTCTACACATTGATAATGAAGCCACAGAAAGAGAAATTAAGCAATCAATCCCATTTACAATTGCACCAAAAACAATAAGATACCTAGGAACAAACCTAACCAAAGAGGTGAAAGACCTGTACTCTGAAAAGTGTAACAAAACATTGATGGAAGCAATTGAAGATGACACAAAAAAATGGAAAGACATTCCATGCTCATGGGTTGGGAGAATTAATATTGTTCAAATGTCTATAACACACAAAGCAATCTATACATTTAATGCAATCCCTATTAAAATGCCAGCAGCATTATTCACAGAACTAGAGAAATTCTAAAATTTATCTGGAACCATGAAAGACCCCAGATAGCCATGATAATCTTGAAAAAGAAAATAAAACTGGAGCTATCAAGATTCTAGACTTAAGGTTATACTATGAAGCTGTAATAATCAGAATAGTGTGGTGCGGGCACAAAAATAGACACACAGATCAATGTAATAGAATAGAAGGCCTATATATAAGCCTACAGTTATATTACCAATTAATCTTTGATGAAACTAGCTACAAAATGCAGTGTGAGAAAGACAGTCTTGTCAGTAGCTTGAGTTGTTAAGACTCACCACTTTTATGCCATATACAAAAATAAATTAAAAAATGTCTAAAGACCTAATGTGAGAGTTGAAACCATAAAAACCCTAGAAGGGAGGACAGCAATAATTTCTGACATTGGCTGCAGTATCATCTTTCTAGATAGGTGTCCTGACGCAAGGGAAACAAGAATAAAAATAAACCTTTGGGACTACATAAAAATAAAACCCTTTTGCACAGCAAAGGAAGCAACCAACAAACTAAAAGGTGTCCTACTGAATGGGGTAAGATATTTTCCAATGACATAGCTGACAAAGGGTTACAACCCAAAATATGTAAAAAAGTTTTGTCAACATCAGAAAACCAAGTAATTCAATTAAAAAAAAATGGACAGAAGGCATGAGCAGTCATTTCTCCAAAGAAGACATCTAGATGGCCAAGAGACATATGAAAAGATCCTGGGCATCACTCATTATCAGGAAAATGCAATTCAAAATTAGAATGATATGTCACCTCTACTTGACAAAATGGCTAAAACAAAAAAGACAAGAAACAAGTGTTGAAGATGACGTTTAAAAAAAAAAAAAAAAGGAACCCTCTTGCACTCTTGGTTAGAATGCAAACTGGTATAGTCACTGTGGAAATTAGTAGGGGGTTCCTCAAAAAGTTACAAATAAAACTACCCTATGTTCCAGCAATCACACTACTAGGTATTTACCCCCCAAATACAAAAACACTAATTCAAATCAATACCTGCACCCCTATGTTTATAGCTGCATTATTTACAATAGCCAAATTATGGAAGCAAATCTGTACATCAATAGATGAATGGGTAAAGTAGATATGGGATAGACACAAAGACAGACAGACACACACATACAGTGAAATATTATTCAGCAATAAGAAAGAGTGAGTCTTGCTATTTTCAACAAAATGGATGGAGCTAAAGAATATAATGCTAAGTGAAATCAATCAGTCAGAGAAAGATTAATACCATACGATTTCACTTACATGTTTAAGAAACAAAACAAATGAGCAAAGGCAAAAAGAGAGAGAGAAATCAAGAAACAGACTGTTAGCTATAGAGATCAAATTGATGGTTACCAGAGGGGAGATGGATAGGGGGATGGGTGAAATATATGATGGGGATTTAGGAGTGCACTTACGATGAGAGCTGTTTTACGTATGGAATTGTTGAATCACTATATTGTACACCTGAAACTAATATAACACTGTATGTTAACTATATTGGAATAAAAATAAAAATAAAAAAGAAGTACCAATCTGGAAAGAGACTGAGATGTTATTTTGATTTATTATAAGCCAATTAAGAAACCCAGATAAATGAAATCAGACAAGTATCTTTTAGATTGCAACTATTATTATGATTCATTTCAACTGTCTTTTCTATTTACTTTTTCATAAATCTAGTCTTTAATTATCATTTCCTTCATTTAATGCTTGCTTCCAAAATATTTTTATGAAGTTCCTTAAAATGAAGTTCCTTAATTTTCAAGGAACAAATTTAAGAATTCGGTATCAACTTCATCAGGTACAGACATAATACTAGATAGAGGTATAGAACAGAGACCATGAGTTACTTTTCTTTTAATCTTTCAATAAGATAAATAGAGAAAGACTTTCAAAAATGAAATAAGTAAACTAAACATTCACACGCCTTACTGAAGTTTTTAAATTAGCATTTTAAATATGCAATTATAAAAATATTCACTAAGAATTAATCACTTATTTTAGGATAATTATTAGACATTCAAAAATTTGAAAAACTTGTAAAAACCTCAGATTTGGTTATTTAGTAAATGAATTTCAATTTATGTGATCTTATCTGTCTTTTCCTCACATAGTGTGGTGAAGAACAGATTCTGAGGTTAGATAAAGTGGATTTGATCCTAGGCATCCATTTAATGGACATTAAATTCCTTGTACATTTCAGGCTTAAAATGAAGCTAGTAAAAGCACTTTTCTCAGAACTGTTGCATTAAATAAGTCAATACCTCTAAAGTAAATAGAATAACGCCTGACACATTATAAATGGATGCAGTATCATTTCTATTACTATAATTACTACTATTATTTTTGGTTTGGCTTAGTAATAAAATCTTGTAAAAGGATGAAACCAAAAGTGAAATATTTTTGATGGTGGGTGGCACAGTTAAAGGTTTATCTAATTATAATGCTATCAGAAGAGATATCAATATAGGCAGAGAACAAAATTAGTCTTAGAAAGTATCATGAATACCTAAAAAATATACATCACTCAATTACACTGTAATTTAGATAGACAAATTTAAGAAGGATGGTATCTGCATTATGAAGATTTTTTATTTGAGAACCTTAACATACATTTGTAATTACTTCTTCCCAAACTCAGAAATTTAATCCAAGGTTTACTGGGTATTTTAGAGAACTAAACACAAATCTAAGTAATTAAACACAGAAATCCAAACTTCAACAAAGTAATAGGCAGCTTTAGAGATAAACTCTAATGAATATACGAGTAAAAAAAACCTGATTAATTAATAGAACCAATTTAAAATCCCAGTACAAATAAGCCATTGCTTATGAATAAACATCAGTTGGTCATCACTGATTGTGCATGTACCTACTTATGCCCTTGCTTGGCAAAGGTAGAAGGCTCGGATAAATGTGTAAATAATCAGTACCATTAAATGATAAAAATGAAAGAGGAAATAGACCATGTTTATTACATACATAAGAAAAGAAGAAAAAAAGAGTCAAAAGACTACTTCTTTTAATATAAACATAGATAGGGTTTGGAAGTAGTGTATAAATCTTTACTTTTCTAAAATGCAAAACTCCCGTCATGCTTTCTTCCAGTCACTACTCCATCCACAACAGTAAAACTTATCTGACTTCTAAAACTATACATAAGTTTTGCCTGTTTCTGAGCATTACAATTATACCATAGGCATTCTTTCTGTAGCTGGTGTTTTTGCTCAGTGTTATGCTTATGAGAATCACCTGTGTTTTTTCAATTTAATTTTATGTTGTTCATTCTCATTGTTGTATAGTATTGCGTGGTATAAAAATACAATGATTTGACTTCTTTAATGAGTTCAATGCCTTTCTTTTTCTTGTCTGACTGCTGAAGCTAGGACTTCTAGTACTATATTGAACAATAGTGGTGAGCGTGGATAGCCCTATCATGTTTCTGACATTAAGGGAAAAGCTCTCAGTTTTTCCTAGTTGAGAATGATATTGACCATGCCCTTTTTGTATATTTTTGTGATTTTGAGGTCTTTCCCATCTATCCCTACACTGTGGGCAGTTTTAATCAAGAAAGGATACTTTATTTTGTAAGTGATTTTTCTGCATCTACTGAGAGGAGCATATGGTTCTTGTCCTTTGTTTTATCAATGAGGTATATCACATCAATTGATTTGCAGATGTTGAATCTATCTTGCAGCCCAGGAATAAATCCCACTTGGTCATAATGAATAACGCTTTTAATGTACTGTTGGAACCTACTGGATAGTATCTTGGTGAGAATTTTTACATCCATCTTTATTATGGATATTAGTCTGTAATTCTCCTTTCTGTTGGGATCTTTGTCTGGTTTTGGGATCAAAGTAATGCTGTCCTCACAGAATGAGTTTAAAAGCTTTCCTTCTATTTTGACTTTTTAAAACAGCTTCAGAAAACTAGGTATTAATTCTTCTTTAAATGGTTGGTAGAATTTACTTGGGAGGCAATCTAGTCCCCAATGCTTATTTTTTGGGAGATTTTTGATTACTGCTTCAATTTCTTTGCTGATTAAGGGACTCTTTGGGTTTTCTATTTCTTCCTATTTCAGTTTCAGTTTTTTATATGTTTCTATGAATGCATCCATCTTTTCCAGATTGCCTACTTTGTTGGCATATATTTGCTCATAATGTGTTCTTATAATGGTATTTCCTCGGTGTTGGTTGTGATCTCACCTCTTTCATTTATGATTCTATTTGGGGACGGGGGGGCTTTCTCTTTTCTTTTTGATAAGTCTGGCCAGGGGTTTACCAATCTTTCAGAGAAACAGCTCTTAGTTTTGTTAATCTGTTCTACTGGTCTGTTGGTTTCTATGTAATTGATTTTTGCTCTAATCTTAATTCTCTTCTCCTGCTGGATTTGGGTTTTATTTGCTGTTCCTTCTTCAGCTCCTGTAGAAGTAAGGTTAGGCCGTGTATTTGAGATTTTTTTTTTTTTTTCTTGAGAAAGACTTGTATTGCTATATACTTTCCTCTTAGGACCACCTTTGCTGCATCACAAAAGCTTTGAACAGTTAAATTTTCATTTTCATTTGTTTCCATGAATTCTTTGAATTCTTCCTTAATTTCCTGGTTGACCATGCATTCCTTTGCAGGATGCTTGTTAACCTCCATGTATCTGTGATCCTTCCAAATTTCCTCTGTGATTGATGTGAAGTTTTAAAGCACTGTGGTCTGAAAATATGCAGGAAATGATCCCAATCTTTTGGTACTGGTTGAGACCTGATTTGTAATTCAGTATGTGGTCTATTTTGGAGAACGTTCCATGTGCACTCAAGGAGAATATGTATTCTGTTGCTTTAGAATGGAGTGCTGTGAATATATCTGTGAAATCTGTGAAGTTCATCTGCTCCAGTATGTCAAGGTTCTTGTTTTCCTTGTTGATCCTCTGCTTAGATGATCTGGCCATTGCTGTGATTAGGGTGTTAATGTCCTCTAATATTACTGTATTATCAATGAGTTTCTTTAATTTTGTTATTAATTGGTTTACATAATTAGCTGCTCTCAAGTTAGTGGCATAACAACATAGAATTGTTAGATCTTGTTAGATAGACCTTTTAATTATGATATAGTGTCCTTCTTCATCTCTTATTACAGTCTTTGGTTTAAAATCTAGTTTGTCTGATATAATACTATCCCAGCATTCTTTTGATGGCCATAAGCACGACAAATCATTCTCCACCCCCTCACTTTCAATCTGGAGGTGTCTTTGGGTTTAAAATGAGAAGTCAAACTCCCACTCTTTGCAGACGACATGATACTCTATGTGAAAAACCCAAAAGACCCCAGCCCATAATTGCTGGAACTCAATACAAGAATTTAGCAGCATGGCAGGATATAAAATCAATGCACAGAAACTGGCTGCATTTCTATACACTAACAATGAGATACACGAAATTAAGGAATCAGTCCCATTTACAATTGCACCCAAAACCATAAGATACCTAGGAATAAACCTAACTAAAGAGGTAAAGAACCTGTACTCTGAAAACTATAGAGGACTCATGAAAGAAACTTAGGAAGACACAAAGAATTGGAAAACATTCCATGCTCATGGATTGGAAGAAAAAATATTTTTAAAATGTCTATCCTACCTAGAGCAATCTACACATTCAGTGTAATCCCTTTCAAAATACCATCAACATCAATCACAGAAGTGGAAAAATAATCTTAAAATTTGTATGGAAACAGAAAAGACCCTAAATAGCTAAAGGAATGTTGAAAAAGAAAAACAAAGGTGGTGGCATGACAATCCTGGACTTCAAGCTATATTACAAAGCTGTAATCATTACAACACCATGGTCCTGGCACAAAGACAGACGGAGAGATCAATAGAATAGAGAACCCATAAATGGATGCTCAACTCTATGGCCAACTAATATTTGACAAAGCAGGAAAGAATGTCCAGTGGAAAAAGGAGTCTCTTCCACAAATGGTGTTCGGAAAACTGGGCAGCCACATGCAGAAGAATGAAACTGGACCACTTTCTGATTGTACCATACACAAAAATAGAGTCAGAATGGATGAAGGACCTAAATGTGAGACAGGAATCCATCAAAATCTTAGAGGAGAACACAGGCAGCAACGTCTTCAACCTCAGCCACAGCAACTTCTTCCTAAAAACACTGCCAAAGACAAGGGAAACAAGGGTAAAAATGAACTACTGGGATTTCATCAAGATAAAAAGCTTCTGCACAACAAAAGGAACAGTTGACAAAACCAAAAGACAATCTACAGAATGGAAGAAGATATTTGCAAATGACATATCAGATAAAGTGCTCATATCCAAAATCTATAAAGAACTTATCAAACTCAACATTCAAAGAACAAAACATCCAGTCAAGAAACAGGCAGAAGTCATAAACACACATTTCTCCAGAGAAGACATCTAAATGGCCAAGAGACACATGAAAAAATACACAACATCACTTGGCATCAGGGAAATACAAATTAAAACCACAATGAGATACCATCTCATACAGTCAGAATGGCTAAAATCAACAGTCAGGAAACAACCGATGTTAGTTGGTTGCAGAGAGAGGGGAAGCCTCTCACCCTGTTGGTGGGAATGTGAGGTAGACAGCCACTCTGGAAAACAGTATGGAGGTTTCTCAAAAAATTAAAAGTAGAGCTTCCCTATGACCTAGCAATTGCTCTACACAGTGATCTCTGAGGGCACTTGCACCCAATGTTTATAGCAGCAATGTCCACAACAGCCAAACTGTGGAAAGAGCACAGATGTTCTCGATAGATGAATGGATAAAGAAGATGTGGTGTGTGTGTGTGTGTGTGTGTGTGTGTGTATGAATATTACTTAGCCATCAAAAAATGAAATCTTACCATTTGCAACAATGTGAATAGAACTAGAGGGTATTAAGCTAAGCGAAATAAGTCAGCCAGAGAAAGACATTTATGATGTGATTTCACTCATATATGGAATTTAAGAAACAGAACAGAGGATCACAGGGGAAGGGAAGGGAAAATAAAATAAGATGAAATCAGAAAGGGAAACACACCAGAAGAGACTCTTTAACTACAGGAAACAAACTGCGGGCTGCTGGAGGGGTGGTGAGTGGAGAGATGGGGTAACTGGGCCTTAAGGAGGGCAATTGATATAATAGAGAAGACAGCTAATAAGTCTTGGGTGTGGTGTGCAACTGATGAATCACTGAACTGTACCTCTGAAACTACTAATACACTATATGTGGGTGAACCGAATTTAAATAAATAAAAAATATAAAATTAAAAACAAAATTTAAGAAATACAATTATTTATCTATTTTATTATATGTAAACATTTGGGTTGTTTCCAGTATAGGCTATTACAAATAGAATTGCTATAAACATTCCAGCACACTTCTTTTGGTGAAATAAGCAAATATTTGAAACACAAACACCTATCAGTGAAATTCCTGGGTCATAGGAAATATGTAACTCTGCTTTAGTAGGCACTGTTCAGCTCACAAAAGTGGTAGTACCAATTTGTGTATGACTTATTTGATTGTATATCTTACTCACTAACTCTTGCAAATGTCACCTTTTCATCCAGAGACTCTGGTGAAGTGTGAAGATATTTTGTGGTGGTTTTAACTTGCATTTTTCTAATGACTACTGATATTGAGCACCTTTTCATGTTAATATTTTCCATATACTGTTTGTGAAATCTCTTTTTAGTTCTCTTAATCATTTTTTAAATTGGGTTCCTAGAGATGAGACTTTTGTTGGATATATATATTACAAATATCTTCTTTTATTCTGTATCTTTTAGAGTATCTTTCCTTAAGTTTTTACTTTTAATGTGATCCAATTTATCAGTTTTCCTGTACACTATTTAAGAAATCCTTGTCTATGCCAAGATCATAAAGATATTCTCTCATGGTTTTATGTAAAAGCTTTATTGTTTTCTTTCACAGTTGGATCTATGGAGGTATCTGAAATGGATTTTTGTGTGTGATGGGTATTAGAGGTCTATGATTTTCTTTCCCATAAGAACACCCCCCCCCAAATCCTTTCCCCCACTTTGTTATAAATTGGATGATAGTATTTGTGTAAATCTTTTCATGGATGTAATCGCTTTCTGTTGTGGTATAACAAACTACACAATTACACAATTTAAACTTAGCAGCTTAAAACAGCACAAATATATTATCTCACAACTCAGACTGGAGTTGCACTGTCTGTTTTTTTTTGCTCCAGCTTTCACAAAACCAAAATTAAAGGGTCTGTCAGCTTGGCTGTCATTGGGAGTTTCTGGAAAGACTCCATTTCAAAACTCACTCAAGTTCAGAGAATACACGTCCCTAGGGTCAAGACCAACTTCTGTTTCCTTGCTGGCTGTCAGCTGGGTACTGCTCTAAGCAACTAAATGGTTTTCCAGCCCTTGTACACATCTAAGTAATAGTGCCATCAATAATAGTGCATAGAATCCTTCTGACACTTGAAATCTCTCTGAGTCCTCCTCTGCTGCATCTCTTCTGCTTCCAGTCAAGAGGAAATTTTCTGCTTTTGAGGGCTCATACAATTAGACTGGAAACATACAGATAACCAGGATCTTCTATCTTCACAGCCCTAACCTTAATTACATTTGCAAAGTTCCTTTTGTTATGTAATGTGATGTATTACAGGTTCCAGAGATTAGGGCTGGAGATGTTTGAAGGCCATGGCTCTCTCTATTCTGTTCCATTGGTTTATCCTTTCACAATACCACTGCCTTAATAACTCCAGTGTTATAGAAAGTCTGAATATCTGGTACTAAGTCTTACATTGATTTTGTTACTGCTTAGGAATCCCTTGACTATCCTTAGTCCTCTGAATTTTGAAAAAAAATTTTAGACTAGAACATCAATTTTCAAAAACACATAAAACCTACCTGACATTTTAACTGGAATTACACTAATCTTTATAGCTATAAATCTATATGACCCATATGGTCAGTTTTGGTTAATGTTTTAGATTAATTTCAAAAGAATGTATATTCATTTTCCAGTGACATATTCCAGAATTGTTAACCAGGTCAGGTTACTCTATCTCCTCATTTTTTGGTCATCCACAATCTACCAGCTATTGATAGAAGTATCATAAATTCTTCTGGTACAACTGGTGATTTATCCAGTTCTCCTTTTATTTCCTCCATCAGTTTTTGCTTTATTTACTTTGAAACTAACTCACTATGTACACAATGATTTAGGATTCTGATAACTTCTTGATACACTGACCCTTTTATTATTGTAAACATTCATCTTGTCTATCTACTCTTGGTTTTAAAGTCTACTTTGTTTGACATTAGTATGGCTTATCTCTTTCTATCCTTTTGTGCCAACTTCTCTTGCTCTTTATATTTAAGATGTAGTTCTTGAATGCAGCATAAAACTGTGTTTGGTTTTGTTTTACACAGTCTGGTAAGGTTAGTGTTCAATTCTAATGTTAGTCTATTTATATTTGATGTAATTGCCGAAGTGATTAGGACAAAACAAAGGTAGACTGAGCTTTACCATAGATGCAACTGAGAAATGGAATATGCTCCTGAGGTCAACTAAGCTGCAGAATGGTGATGTCTCTATTTTACCCTATTTTTCTGTTATAGGCAAAGAATGCCAAATTTGCCTCCTGCTACTCCATTCCATTCAGAAGAAAATGCTCAACACTTAGTTTTTTATATCACTGAATATTACCTGAAAATGTATATTAAATACAAAATGTCACACAAAATCAAACTTAGTCACTGAATAATCTTTGCCCCATACATAGATTCTAGCAGTACTGCTGACATTTTACAGTACAATATTAAGATAGTGGTATACTTTAAAAATTCTAAAGGTTAAAAAAATTTTCTAAAGTAACTAACTTTATATTAAGTTTTAATTTGAACTAGGAAGATACTGCAGATGCCTTAAAACAATTTCTTGTCCAAAAAAGATTATCACACATATTACCTAGGACTAAGCAAAATAATAAAATCCATTCCATCTAGGCATTTTTTCTTATCACCAATACCTTAGTCCAATCCATGTTATCCCTAATACCTCATTAAAACCCTGTATTTAATCTTTTCTTCTAAAAGGCCATTACTTATCCTCCAATAGTCTCTGAGTCATCCTTCTAAAAACAAATATATAAAATTTCCCCTGTATATAAAATTGCCCAATAGTTTTAGATAAAATCCAATCTTTTGATGTCATTTGAAGCTTTTTATAATGCATTCTCATCATTCTAACATCATCTTGATAAAATATTTATATTCCAATATATAAATTTATAAATAAGTTGCTATGTATATTAATATGTAATGCATATATACAGAGAGAGAGAGAATATCTATTTCCAGTTATTTTTTTGCCTTTTCCTTCCATTTCCAAAATTCAATATATTCTTCAAGGTCTACCTTAACCTTCAGTATGCCAGTAAAAGTAATAATCGCCATTTATCAACTAGGCCAAATAAGCAATGTAATTTTAAAAATACTTTACGTCATCTCATGAATAATTTACAGAAATAAAAATAAAGAGATAGTGACATTTATTAGAATTTGGGGTTTTAGAATTGCCAATATTCTCTTCTTAACTGCAAACCAACTTCTCACCAACTGTCATATAGGACTTGAAATATTACTGTTTTGTAAATTTTGATTCCAGATGTCAAATACATTCCAAATTCAATCTGACTTATTATTTCTGGTTCTTCTTGCATATGCGTTGTCAAAATGCAACACTTGAGGAATTATTTAAAACCTTAGATTGTTCATTGTTTTGTTGGAAGAGAAAAATGACCATTCTAGTTAGGCTAAGTGCCAGCCCCATTGACCAGCAAGCGTCTGGCAGCTACTGCTGAGCCTCTTGCTGTGTGAGAAGCAAACCCGTCTTAGTGGCTCATTGTAGATAGCCAGTCTCAGCACTGGCCCTGCAAGCCTGAAACTGTAGCTGGGCTAGTAAACCAGCAGCAGGAACAAACCTACTTATAGCAGCTCACTGCAGACAACCAGGCAGAGACCCAGTCCACCACCAGCATACCCACAGAAGCTGCCACTGCATCTCACAGACAACCACAGGGAAAGAAAACCTTGCCCACTGGTGTGTCTATAAAAGTTGCATGTCAGGCACAATAGGACTGCACATAAACCTCACACAGGAGACACCCCTGGATCACCTGCTTCTGAGGATCAGGGGTACTGTGTTAACAGGGCACCACAAAACCCTTTCTACACAAGGCCACTACTTTCAAGACCAGAAGACATACAGCAGACCTGTCTAATACATAGAAACAGATATTTAGACAAAAGGAGGAGATAGAGATATATGTCCCAAATAAAAGTATTAAGACCAAAATCACAGAAGAACTAAGTAAAATGAAGGCAAGAATTGTGCCTGATAAAGAATTCAAAATGACAATCATAAATATATTCACTGAACTTGAGAGAAGAGAAGATGAAGTTCAGTGAGAACTTCAACAAAGAGATAGAAATTATAAATAACGATTTAGAGCTGAAGACTGTAGTAACTAAAAAGAAAAATATACTTCAGGGAATCAATAGCAGATTACAGGATGTAGCAGAACAGATCAACGATCTGGAAGACAGGATAATGAAAACCACCATCCAAGTTGAAAAGCAAAAAGAAACTTTTAAATAAAGAGAATAGGTTAAGGGGCACCCAGGGCAACATCAAGCACACTAAACTTCACATTACAGGAGTCTCAGAAGAAGAGAGACAAAAGTGGGCAGGAAATTTATTTGAAGATATAATCATTGAAAAAATCCCTAACCTGAGGAAAGAAACAAACATCCAGTTCTCAGAAGTAGAGAGTTCCAAACAAGATGAACTCAAAGAGCCTACAACAAGACACTTAGTAATTAAATATCAAAAATTAAAGATTAAGAGACAATCTTAAAAGTAGCAGGAGAGAAGTAGACAGTTATATATGAAAGACCTCAGAAAACTATCAGCTGATTTTTTTAGTAGAAACTTTGTAGGGCAGAAGAGAATGGCAGGATATATTCAAAGTACTGAGGAAAAAACCTACAGACAAGAACATGCTACACAGCAAGGTTATCATTCAGTATTGAAGGAAGGATAGAGTTTCCCAGACAAATAAAAGTTAAAGGAGTTCATCACCATTAAACCAGCCTCGGAAGAAATGTTATAGGGAACTCACTAAGGGGAAAGAAAAAAACAAAACAAAACAAAAAGTAAAAAAAAAATCATGAAAGGAAAAATTTTTACTTGTACAAAGTAAACAAACAGTTAAGGCAGTAGATTAATCACTTACAAAGCTAGTAAGGAGGTTAAATCACAAGAGTAATAAAATCAATTACAGATACAAAAATTAGCCAAGAAATACACAAAAGTGTACAATATGACATCATATACATAAAATGTGAAGGAAGAAATAAAATGCAATGCTTTTATAATGTGTTCAAACTTTTGAGACCATCCACTCAATACAGATTGCTAAGACATACATAAATATCCAGATGGAACTACTGGATCAGATGATAGTTCTAAATTTTTGAGCAACTGCTGTATTTTTTTTTATAATGGCTAAATCAATTTACATTACCCTCAAGAATACACAAAAGTTTCCTTTTCTGTATATCTTCTTGTTATGTCATCTTTTTGATACTAGCCATTCTGACTGCTATGGGGTAGTATCTCATTGTGGTTTTCATTTACATTTCCCAGATGATAATTGATGTTCAGCATTTTTTGTGTGTTTGTTAGCCCTCCGTATGTCTTCTTCAGAAAAATGTCTATTCTGACCTCTACCCATCTTTTAATCAATTTTTTTGGTTTTTTGGTGTTGAGTTTTATGACTTCTTTATATATTTTATATATTAACCCTTACTGGGTATATCATTTGCAAATATCTTCTCCAATTCACAAGGTTGCTTTTTTGTTTTATTGGTGATTTCCTTTACTGTACAAAACCTTTTTGGTATGATATTGTTCCAATGGTTTATTTTTGCTTTTGTTTTCCTGGCTGGCAGAGACACATCCAATGTCCAAAACATTGCTGTCCATGTTTTCTTTTGGGATTTTTATTGTCTCAGGTCTTACACAAATTCAGATCTTTATCTTAAATTCATTTTGTATACAGTATAAGAAAGTGGTCCAGTTTCTTTCTTTTGCACTAGCTGCCCAATTTTCCCAGCACCATTTATTGGAAATACTGTTTTCTCCCCACAGTATTTTCTTTCCTCCTTTGTCATAAATTGATTGACTATATAATTGTGAGTATATTTCTGAGTTCTTAATTCTTTTCCATTGATATGTGTATCTGTTTTTGCGTCAGTACAATATGGGTTTGATATATAGTTTTGAAGTATAGTTTGAAATCTGGGATTGTGGTATCTCCAGTTTTGCTTTACTTTCTCAAGACTGCTATAGCTATTCAGAATCTTTTGTGGTTCCCTAAAAATTTTAGTATTTATTTATTCTAGTTCTATGAAAAACACTGTTGGTATTTTGGTAGGGATTGCACTGAATCTGTAAATTGCTTTGTGTACTATAGACATTTTCACAATATTAATTCTTCTAATCCATAAGCATGGTATATCTTTCCATTTATCTGTGTAGTCTTTGGTTTCTTTCATCAATGTCCTATAGCTTTCACACTATAGGTATTTTACATCTTTGGTTAAATTTTTTAGGTGCTTTATTCTTTTTAATGACAACTGTAAATGGAATGTTTTCTTAATTAACCTGTCTGCTATTTTGTTATTACTGTATGGAAATGCAACAGGTTTCTGTTTGTGGATTTTGTGTTCCACAACATTACTGAATTCTTAAATTAATTTAATAGTTTTTTGGTAGAGACTTCAGAGTTTTCTGTATATAGTCCTCTGCAGACAGTGACCATTTTAGTTCTTCCTTATCAATTTGGATGCTTTTTTTTTTCTTTTTCTTGTCTGACTCCTATGGCTAGAAATTCCAGAACTGTATTGATAGTGGTGAGAGTGTCTTGTCTTGTTCCTGATCTTAGGTAAAATCCTCACAGCTTTTCACCATTGAGTATGATGTTAGCTGTGTGTCTGCCATATGTGGCCTTTTTATGTGGTGATATATTCCCTCTAAACTCACTTTTTTGAGAGTTTTTATCATGAATGGTTGTTAAATTTTGTCAAATGCTTTTTCTGCATCTAATGAGATGAGTAATGGTTTTTGGTCTTATTCTTGTTAATGAGATGTATCACACTGATTGACAGCATTTATTGGACCACCTTTGCATCCCTGAAATAAATCCTGCTGACCATGGTGAATGTTTGTTTGTTTTTTAATATTCTTCTGTTTCTCACATTGCTTATGTTTCCTCCAAGGTCATTTTTATTTGTTGCTTTCTCTTGCTTGGTTCTTTCATTCATTGGATATTTATATTAAGATTTTGGCCCTTAGAGGATAAGATGTCATCTGACTTAGTAGGTTATACATGGCCATGCTTTTTAATGTTATTCCATTGCATTTAGGATAAAGTACAAAATCATTGCCATTATGTAATTCAGATTTTAAAATTCTAAGTTATTATCTTTCTGCCTTAATATAGCAAACAAGAAACATTAATAGTTTGGTGAATTAAGTCTTTTTCTTAAGATAATCAGATTACAATTTTATCTCATCTGAAAATACAATACAAGTTATTACAGGTAATAACAACCTGTAAGGTACAGATTAGCAATGAGCTAAAAGATATCTAAATTTTAATTGTTATATTAAATCCAACCTCTACTAGAGACTTTCTCATTATTCTTCAAGCTTAAAGAAGTTGAATTACTTTCTTTATAAGACAGTACTATAGGTAATGAGAAAGTTTTAATTCAAGAAACACCTGAAGGGATATCATGTTTAAGGCATTTTCCTAAGTTTTAGAAATACGGTATATCTGGTGAACCAAATGTAAATATGTATAATATAATGCAATGGGTAGAAAAACAGAAGCATGTATAAAACATGATAACACTGGTTAAGTGTGGAGTTAATTTTGCTTATAGCTTTCTGAGAAAAATCATAGAAGGTTAGTAGCCTTAATCCTTAGTGTAAATACACTGTACTATAATTATTATTTTTTTCCTTTTCTAAAAGATCTTCTACAAAGTAGAGACTAAGTTGCTTTTAAAAAAATCATTTTAATTTTGTGATTACCACATAAATATATTGGGCCCCTTTATAAATCTCAGGTGTATATTGGTTTCATGGTATTCTTATTTTTCCTCTATTTTATAATTTCATCACTGCTCATCAATTATCTCCAACTATCCCTAAAAAATTAAAATATAAAATGAGGATTAAAGGAATTACCCAAAAAGGTGATGCAATAGTTAAATAAACAGTCACTATCGTCCCATCCTTTACTTTTCTTATCGAGTTACCCAAAGCATTGCATCATTTTTCTAAAAAATATAAAAGGCTCACCACTTTTGTATTTTGGGGGTAAATATCTAGTAGTCCAATTGCTGGGTCACAGGGTAGCTTTATTTTAAACTTCTTGAGGAACATCCATACCATTTTCCAGAGTGGTTGTACCAGCTTGCATTCCCACCAACAGCCTAAAAGGGTTCCCCTTTCTCCACATCCTCATTAACATGTGCTGTTTCCTGACTTGTTAATTTTAGCCACTCTGACTGGTGTGAGATAGTATCTCATTGTGGTTTTAATTTGTATTCCCCTGATGCCAAGTGATGTGGAGCATTTATTCATGTGTCTGTTGGTCATTGGATGTCTTCTTTGCAGAAATGTCTGTTCATGTCCTTTGCCCATTTCCTGACTGGATTCTTCATTCTTTGGGTGTTGAGTTTGTTAAGTTCTTTATAGATCTTGGATACTAGCTCTTTATCTAACATGTTGTTTGCAAATATCATCTCTCTTTCTATGGGTTGCCTTTTAGCTTTGTTGACTGTCTCCTTTCATAGCAACAATGTCCACAATAGCTAAATTGTGGAAAAAGCCAAGATGTCCATCGATAGATGAATGGATAAAGAAGATATGGTACATAAATATACAATGGAATATTACTCAGCCATCGGAAGGGATGAATACTTACCATTTACTTTGACATAGATGGAACTGAAAAGTATTTTGCTGAGCAAAATTCATCAGTGAGAGAAAGACAATTATCCTATGGCTTCACTCATATGTGGAATATAAGAAACAGTGCAGAGCACCAGTGGGGGAAGGAAGTAAAAAGTGAATAGGAAGTTATCAGAGAAGAAGAAAAACCATGAGAGACACTTAACTACAGGAAACAAACTGAGGGTTGTTGGAGGGGAGGTTGGTGAGGGGCTGGGGTAATTGGGTAATGGGTATTAAAGAGGGCACATGATGTGATGAGCACTGGGTGTTATATGCAACTGATAAATCACTGAACACTACATCTGAAACTAATGATGTACTCTAAGTTGGCTAACTGAATTTAAATTTTAAAAAAGATATAAAAGGCCAGAAACCCCATATTTGTGGTCTGCTTTTACCTGTCACTAAACACAGTTGATAATTCAGAGCTTTTTATTCTCTTCCAATAATTGTAAAGATATAAAAATGGACAAAGACTTTCACAATTTCTAGCCAAGTCAGAAAATGAATGCATAGAAACAGCAGTAGTTTAGACCAATGTTGATGCTAAAACTGATCTTACAAGTAAATTCTGACAATCTTCAGATCACACACTATCTTAAATGAATATTCTCAAGAATAATTAAGAAAACAATGAATCTCTGAGAAAAGGCAGATGATATCCTCACCCAATTAGTCATTCAACAGGTAGGGCTTTATCACAATGTTTTAGAACAAAACCCTGAGCCATATCATTTTGCTAAAAGCATATGTGATATTTTCCTGCATCTTTTACGATTTTGTGCTAAAATTTATTTGATGTGATTTATAAGTGGAAAAACTGAAAGTATACAAAGGTGATTGGAAGGAAATAGGTAGTGTAGAAATGAAGATAATTCATTGCTCAATATAAGTGGTGTTCTAAATCTAAAAATGAAAATGTTTTTGCTGTTATGGAGAAATAAAAGACATTTTTAAAGACTATTGCATTTTATTCTACTTTTTAATTGAGGTATAGTATTATAGATGTATTAGTTTCAGGTATACAGTATAGCAATTCAACAATTATATACATTACAAAATGCTCATCATGATTATTGTAGTTACCATATGTCACCACACAAGTCTATTACAATATTATTGACTAATTCTTTATGCTGTACTTTTCATACTGTAACATTTATTTCATAATGACATGTGTACTTCTCAATCTCCTTCATCTATTTTTCCTGTCTCTCCACTCATCCTTCCCTCTGGCAACTATGAGGTTGTTCTCTATATTTATGAGCCTCTTTTTCTTCTTTTGTTGTTTTTTCATTTTTTAGACTCCACATAAAAGTGAAATCACATGGTATTGGTTTTTTACTTATTTCACTTAGCATAATACCCTCTAGATCCATCCATGTTGCTACAAATAGCAAAATTCTGTTTTTATGGCTAAGTAATATTCCATTGTGCATATATACCACATCTTCCTTATTCATTCATCTATCAAAGAATACTTAGCTTGATTCCATATCATGGCTATTGTAAATAATATTGCAATAAAGATAGTGATGCATATATCTTTATGAATTAGTGTTTTCATTTTCCTTGGGTAAATACTCAAAAAGTGATTTTGCTGGATTATATGGTATTTCGCTTTTTAGTTTTTTGAGGAACCTGCATGCTACTTTCCATGGCAGCTGCACCAAGTTACAGTCCTAAGAACAATGCACAAAGCTTTTTTCATAATCTTCTTTCTGTGTTTCTCAGAAGAGACCCGCTGATCAGATTTTCTGACTCACCAGCAGTTAAAATAGGCTCAAAGGAAAAAATATCTACAGAAGTCAGCTCACTTCTCTAAGGTTCTCTTCTCTCTAGAATTATAGCTTCTCTGGCCTTTGCTTTAGTGTTGTGACTGCCTTTTAGCAGATGATTCTTGAATTTTATCTTGCTTTTCTCATGGTTCTCAGGAGAATCACTAATTTACTGTTGGTTACTCCATATTACTCAAAAGTAGAAATAAATGGGTAATCATGTAAAGACATTTTAAATGACAATTAAATTGAAAATGTGTGGTATCAATAATGTGTATAACTCAACTGAAGTAAGAATACTAAAAGCTATTACCAAATTTGTATATACACAGAGAATGTTAACTATGTCATAATAGTTGTTTCGACAACGTTTAAGATGCAATTCAATTTCAGAGTGTATTGAAATCAGTGTTAAAACTAATACTAATTTATAAACCTAGCTTAATTTATAGTACTAAACAATATGTGCCTTAATTACCTTTAAAAATTTGTACTTTTCATGTGTAACCAAAGGAGGGTCAGAGTTTCTTAATGAGAACTTGCTAATGATCCTAGAATGTATCTTTTGAAATAATTTTGAGATTAATAGTAGAAGGTTACTCCAAATCTAAGATTATCACGTGTCTAGGTTTATGACATGTTTTCTTAGATATCTTACTTACTTGAGATGGACTCAGTAGATATTCTTTTTCTTTATTTCAAGCAGGTCAGAGAAGAAACTTCTTCATTAATCAAAAGTAGCAAAATTTTCAAGATAAACACTATAAATAAGCTTTACTGTAAATCTAACCTGAAGCAGAGGATCAAGTTTATCATTAATTATTCATAGATTAATAAATTTGGAATTCAAAAGGTTTTATGTATAATGTTTGATATCCATGTGGGTAATAATGGTAATAGGTTAGCATGAATTTAAAAAATATTCCAAGAAAGACTGCACATGAATATCACATAATTATCAAAGTTCTGATTAGATATACTGTCTAGGGAACTATTAACATGCACACATTCCATACAAAGTCAAATTTTTGTGCCTCTGAATTTCTTCCCGTAGTATCAAACAACTTGGTAATGTGTTCTCTGATTTCCATTCTATAGTACCTGGTACTCTATTAAAATGTTGCCATACCTTACCAGCAATGGCTACAATGCATTTTTAAGTAACAAAATGTGTATTTTCTTTTACTTTTGAATATTTGTGATAAATCTTTCCATTTAATACTTAATATCAATGCAGCTCCTTGATTCCAAAGAGAAAACACAAGAAAAAAATATTTTTAATAGTCATTTCCTCTGATTTTAAATAATTATTATTCCATCTCTACTTCCCTGATTTTCCCTCGCTACAATGTTTGGATCACAGAAGGTATTATAATAAAAGAAATTTGAATGCATAATCTAGCCCTTTGAAACTAGGATAACATCAGGAACAACAATAACAATAACGCAAATAAAAACTAATATTTATAGAGTAACTCCTATGTATCTCACACCAAGGCACTTTCTATGCTTTACATCATTTAAAAGCCATTCCTAGGGACTTCTTTCTCTACCTAAATTATAGTCATAAGAGGATGTCACTCTCATCTTAAAAATAAGTACATGCCAAATAAATAACAGTAATAAAAACATTATTTTTAAAAAACTATTACTGAACTAAAAGACAAAAGAACCTAAATGAACTAAAATCCAGAAAATGGAAGAAGAGAACTACTTTCATCCCTGGTAGAGCAGTTGTACCAGGAGGAAATCACCATAAATAGGGATTAGGAGGATCAGAAACATTTTAATGAACATTTAAAGATAAGGGTGGGCAAACTCAACACGCAAAGAACAAATAATCCAATCAAGAAATGGGCAGAGGAGGGAACCTGGGTGGCTCAGTGGGTTAAAGCCTCTGCTTTCGGCTCAGGTCATGATCCCAGGGTCCTGGGATCGAGTCCCGCATCGGGCTCTCTGCTCAGCGGGAAGCCTGCTTCCTCCTCTCTCTCTGCCTGCCTGCCTACTTGTGATCTCTGTCTGTCAAATAAATAAATAAAATCTTAAAAAAAAAAAAAAAAAGAAATGGGCAGAGGACATGAACAGACATTTCTGCAAAGAAGACATAAAAATGGCCAACAGACACATGAAAAAGTGCTCCACATCACTCAGCATCAGGGAAATACAAATCAAAACCACAATGAGATACCACCTCACACCACTCAGAATGGCTAAAATTAACAAGTCAGGAAATGACAGATGCTGGTGAGGATGCGGAGAAGGGGGAACCGTCCTACACTGTTGGTGGGAATGCAAGCTAGTGCAACCACTCTGGAAAATAGCATGGAGGTTCCTCAAAAAGTTGAAAATAGAGCTACCCTATGACCCAGCGATTGCACTACTGGGTATTTACCCTAAAGATACAAACGTAGTGATCCGAAGGGGCACGTGCACCCAAATGTTTATAGCAGCAATGTCCACAATAGCCAAACTATGGAAAGAACCTAGATGTCCATCAACAGATGAATGGATAAAGAAGAGGTGGTATATATACACAATGGAATACTATGCAGCCATCAAAAGAAATGAAATCTTGCCATTTGTGACAACGTGGATGGAACTAGAGGGTATCATGCTTAGTGAAATAAGTCAATCGGAGAAAGACAACTGTCACATGATCTCCCTGATATGAGGAAGTGGAGATGCAACATGGGGGGTTAGGGGGGAAGGAGAAGAAAAAATGAAAGAAGTTGGGTTTGGGAGGGAGACAAACCATAAGTGACTCTTAATCTCACAAAACAAACTGAGGGTTGCTGGGGGGAGGGGGTTTGGGAGAAGATGGTGGGGTTATGGACATTGGGGAGGGTATGTGCTATGGTGACTGCTGTGAAGTGTGTAAACCTGGCGATTCACAGACCTGTACCCCTGCGGATATATGTTTATAAAAAAATAATAATAAATAAAAAAAATAAAAAAATAAAATAAAATAAAAAGATAAGGGTGGGCTAGCATGATGGTTAAAATCTCTAAAACCCTAGCCACAAAGAGAGTCTGTACTTGCCTGCCAACTTTCCCCCTTATGGTAAACCTGACACACTGAGGGTATAAACAACCAAATGAGCCAGGAGAAGACAGAATCATCATGCACAGGTATGGTCAGGGCAAAACCCCATATTTTCAAAGTAGGTCTACATAATCTTCTATCCCATTAGGCCTTATCATTATCAGCAAGGAAGAAGTCAAGAGATGATCCCTTTCTGAGGATAACCAAAGTTAGTGTCAAAGTGCCTAACCAAGGTATGTGAACCAGGAACAGCTAAGACAGAGTCAGAAATCTTTCTGAACTGATGTTGGAGGAGGCCAGTCTGGAGTTCAAGGCCAATTCAGATACTTGTGGATGGCATAAAACATAGAACTTCATCAAATAGTTTGACTATTGGCCTACAGAGTTTGGCCTTCATCACAAAAAGAACACTATTGTCAGATCGTAAATAGATTGGATGGCCAAAAACATGACACCACTGTTTTAAGGTACACACTAGTATGGCCAGTCAGTGATGATCTGACTGGACAACACTATCATTAACTGAAAAAGTTACAGGAAGTACAAAAGTAGAACTAAGATGTAGTCAAAGGTCCTTCCATGAAAATAAAGGGACAACCTCTGTTAGGAATAACAAGTTTGGCAAGCAGTGGCAGCTTCTGCATCATAAACATATAGTACTATATTTTTGGCTTAGTCTATAATGGTAGAAAGACTGCCAAACCCAGTACCACAACAATGGATCTAAGTGGCCATGGGGGTGCTCTGGGCAGTGTGGATTTGATCAGCAGTTTGATTCCAGTTAATCCCATCAAGAAATAGCCTCTTACTGCAAGCATCAACATGAGTGACCAAGATGTTCCAACTGGCGGCTATGATTTGTTTCCTCAGCTTCTGGCCCAAATAAAGAATGTGCCTTTAATCTGCTATTCTACAATCTTACACAAGTGAGGTCTTTGACAATAGCCCAACACTCCAGAAAAATATAACATACCTGATGCTTTGAAGGATTGTAAGGCAGGGTTTGGCCTTTCTTGAAAAGGGCAAACAAATATTTAAAGCTTTGCAAGCCACACACAGCCTCTAGCATATATTCTTTTTATTCCCAATGCTTTATTTTTTTTAAGTAATCTTTACATCCAACGTTGAACTCATGACCCCGAGATCAAAAGTCACACACTCTACCGACTGAGCCAGCTAGGCACACTCCCAGTGCTTTAAAGAAATGCAAAAATCATTTCCAGCTCAAAAGTAGTACAAACATAGGCTGCAACCAGATTTGGCATATAGGCTGACATTTGTCAACCCCTGGTCTAAGGCAGAGAACAGCTTTCAATTCAGCCTATAGAGTGAATCAACTCAACAATTAGTCCTCCAGAGTTGTCCTTTTGGAGCTGGAGAGTAGCTGCCACCCTGTGGACACTTAACTGAACCATCAGTAAACCAGGCCTAAACATTTAAGGTAAACTGTACATATAATCAGTCCAAGGGCTTTATGCACAAAGTCAGTTTAACATTATTTCCCCCCTGCAAATTTTGTTTAAATCAGTTGAATTCAGGTACTTCTCCTCCTAAGAGAACATGACCAAGATATCTAACAGGCATCATCAGGGACTATAGCAAGAGCCACAAATGATTTGATATTCCCAGGTAGAATCACAGGGGGGAAGATGCAGCATGAGAGGAGAAAGACAGTAAGGACACTAGGAGGAGTAGGTTTTTTCTTTCCTTTGGCTGGTCACTTGAGGGTTGGGCCTAGACCCCAGGGTCACTTCCTCTCTCATTCATGTAGCTTCTGATATTTGAAAAGCACCCAGTTCAGGGAATCTACACTGCAGCTTTTCCCTGCAATCTTTGGGAATTTTGCCAACTCCCACACCCAACTTTCCCTCTTCACAGGGGTCCAGGAAAGATGGTGAATTGAGCACCTTGTATCCAACAGAGTCATAAAAGTTTGAGATTTTCTTCCCCTTCAAAGATACCAAAGGCACTTAATTTTTCTCTTGAAGCACCTGAGGTAAAAGTACATGGGGAAAGATGGGAGGATACAGAATGAGAAAGTGGCACGTGCCAATAAACATGGCTTTGCATTTTCTTTCAGTATTGAGCAGCAAATCCCAGAGTTCAACTAAAGCAACTTGTAATGTTGGTTCACCCAAAGGTTTATATCCTCACTGCTGACACAACTTATTTCAGCTTAGAGAACCCTTTGACTCAGCATCCAAGCAATACTGTATTTTGACGAGGGCCAAGAATTTGCTACTGCCATGTCAGGATAACCTTCCCTTTTTCTCCCTCACACAGTAGAGAGAACAACCAAAATATCATTTGAGCAGCTTGTTTCAATCCTCAAACACACTGCTTAACCTCTAAACATTCATCAGGTGGCAAAACAGTAAGGTAATTCCCTATCCATCTACCCTCATGCTCAACACTTGGGTGAAAGCAATGGCTATTAGGTCTTAATAAATCTCACATTTCCTAACCGAGCCCACAGGGGACCATTGTCCTACTTCCATAAAATCATGCCTCTGTCAGCACCCCATTCTCTCATCAAAACTACATAAAAGTGGGCGCCTGGGTGGCTCAGTCGTTAAGCATCTGCCTTTGGCTCAGGTCATGATCCCAGGGTCCTGGGATGGAGCCCTGCATCAGGCTCCCTGCTCTGCAGGAAGCCTGCTTCTCCCTCTCCCATTCCCCCTGCTTGTGGTCCTCTCTCGCTATCTCTCTGTCAAATAAATAAATAAAATCTTTGGGGTGCCTGAGTGGCTCAGTCATTAAGTGTCCTCCTTTGCCTTAGGTCATAATCCCAGCATCCTGGGATCGAGCCCCACATCTGGCTCCTTGTTCATGCTCCTCTTGCTGTGTCTCTCTCTCTCTCTCTGTCAAATAAATAATCTTTAAAAAAACTACATAAAAGCTACCAGAACTAATCAGGTTACTGAATCAAGGTCAATATACAAAAATCAATTGTATTTCTATATACCAGCAATAAAAAACTGGAAAAAAATTAAATGGAATTTTATTAAGTGCCAATTACAATAATATCCAAAATATGGAAATGCTTAGGGATAAATCTGACAATAAATGTGAAACACTTATATACTGAAATTATAAAACATCACTGAGAAAAATTAAAGATCTAAATAATCAAGGACATATGCCTTGTTTGTGGGTAAAAAGATTCAGTTGTCAACATGCCAATTATTTCAAAATTATTCTATATTGATTCAATATAATTCCAGTCAAAAATCCAAGCATTTTTTATAGAATTTGATAAACTACCTTTACTTTTAAAAATTTTTTTAAAGATTTTATTTATTTACTTGAGAGAGAAATAGAGAGAGAGAGAGCGAGCACTAGGGAGGAGAGAGTCAGAGGGAGAAGCAGACTTCCTGCTGAGCAAGGAGCCTGATGCAGGACTTGATCCCGGGGCCTCCAGGATCAGGACCTGAGCCTAAGGCAGTTGCTTAACAAACTGAGACACCCAGGTACGCTGATAAATTACCTTTAAAATTAATATGGAAATGCAAAAGATCTAGAATAAGCATCTCTCTCACACACACACACACACACATGAACAAAGAACAAAATTGGAAGGTTAACAACTTCCTGATTTCAAGAATTATGAAGATAGAGAACTCAAAACAGTGTGGTATTGGTGTAAAAATAGATAAACAGGTCAAAGGAGAAGAAGAGCCCAAAAACAAATGACATACATGGAAGGTTTTTTTCTAGACAAAAGGTGAAAAAGAAATCAAGTAGAGAAAAGTTAGTTTTTACATCAAATGGTGCTGGGAAAACTGGATAGGAATATGGGAAGAAAATTTCAATCCAAACTTCATACCATGTATGAAAATTAACTCAAAACAGATCACAGACCTAAAACTTAAAATTGTATAAATTCTACAAATAAACCTAGAATAAAATCTTTATGATCCTGTGCTAGGCAAAGATTACTTAGAATTAATACCAAGAGCACAATCCTATAGAGAACAAACTGATAAACTGAATTTCATCATAATATACTTCTGTTTTAAAAATAATCACAGAGGTACAGAGAGTTGAAAAATAATATAGTCCCAAGTATCCTTTAACTAGCCTCCCCCAATGGTGATATGTTATATAGTACAATATCAAAGCCAGGAACATTAATATTTGTACATTACTGATAACTAGTCTACAAACCTTGTTCAGTTTTCAACAATTTTTTACATGTATTCATTTGTGTATATAGTTACATGCAATTTTATAGCACATATAAATTTGTCTAATCACTACTGCAAAATATTGAACAGAACCATAAAAACTATAAAACTCCCTCACATTTCATCTCTGTATTAAAACCTGTATCTCCACATGATGCCTGTACCTGTTCTTGTGACAAAAACTAATCTATTCATCTCTGTAGTTTTGGGTTTTTTTCTTTTTTTTGAGAATGTTATATAAGGGTAATCATATAATATATAACCTCTCGACATTGACTTTCTCTACTAAGCCTAACATCCTTCAGGTCCATCAGGCTGTTGCATGTTGCAACAGTTCATCCCTTTTTATTCCATTATTTGGAAGTACCAGAGTTTGTTTGACCATTAAAACAATGGGGGACATTTGGGTTGTTTCCTGGAATTAGACCATTATGAATAAAGTTCCTATGAATATTTATATATAGGTTTATATGTAAACATAAGTTATCATTTCTCTGGAATACATGGCCAAGAGTGTAATTGGTAGACCATACAGGAAATACATACTCAATTTTATAAGAAACTTACAGACTATTCTCCAGAGTGGCTGTACCATTTGACATTCTCATCAGCAATTTATGGAGAGAACAATTTACATCCTTGCCAAAATAAGGTATTATCATTATTTTTTAAATTTTAGTTTCCTTTATAGTTAATGATGTGAAACATTTTATTACGTGCCTATTTGCTATCCAGTTCTCTTTGGTAGAACATCTGTTCATGTATTTTGTCCATTCTATAATTGGATTGTGTATTAGTTTTCTAGGGCTGTCATAACAAAAAGCACAGACAAGGTGCCTTAAACAATAAAACCATATTTTTTCTCTATTCTGAGCTTAGATATCCAAGATCAATGTGTATCAGCAGGTATGGTTTCTTCTGAGGTCTCCGTTTGGCATTCAGATGGCTGCCTTCCTGCCGTGCCCTCATATGGTCATCCCTCCACCTGTGTATCAGTATACTAATCTCTACTTCTTATAAAGACACCAGTCATATCGGAATATGACCTCATTTTTACCGTAATTACCTCTCTAAAGGCCCTATCTCCAAATACTGTTAGGCCTTCAACATAGAAAGTTGGAAGGGACACAATTCAGCCCAAACAGATTAATTTTTTTAATGCTGAGTTTTAAGAGTTCTTTATATATTGCAGATGCAAGGCCTTTATCAGATAGGAGGTTTGCAGATATTTTCTCCAGTCTATAGCTTATATTTTCATCCTCTTAACAGGGTCATTTATAACAGTTTTTGGTTTTGATGAGGTCTAATTTGTGTATTTTTCTTTTATAGCTTGTACTTATGGTATGATGTCTCAGAACTCTTCATTTGACTCCGAGATACCAAAGATGTTTTCGTATGTTTCCTTTTAAAAGTTATGTTATTAAACATAATTTAAAATTTCTGGTTTTCATAAGGTACTGTTAAAAAAAGTCATAAACTTTGAGTAAATATTTGCAAAGTATATATCTGACTTGCATTTATCTATGTTCAAATCTCAGTGAAAAGGAAAAACTCAAAATAATGAACAAAAGACTTGAACAGACACTTCACAAAAGAAGACAGATACATGGTAAAAATAAATAAATAATAAAGACCAAAAAACCCCATTTAAAAAATCCTCAACATTAGTATTATTAACAACTAGGGAAATACAAATTAAAACCAGGTACAGCTAGATACCTATCAAAATATCTAAAATTAAAAAGACTGGTCATAAAAAGTATAGGTGCGAATGTGAAGGAACTGGGGGTGGAATTAATACACTGCTGGTGCAAACAGCTACACTGGTAAACAATTTGTTACTTTCTTAAAAAGTGAAACTTATACCTACAATCTAGCATTCCAACCCTATAAATTTACCCAAATGAATAAAATATATCCATACAAAGATTTATATATGTATATTTATAGCAGCTTTATTTATAATAGCCTAAAATTAGATACAACCAAATGTCTACAAATAAGTAAATGGATAAACATATTCTAATACATCTATACAAAGGAATATAAGTAGGCAATAAAAAGGAATATTGATATGATCAACTTCAAAATAACGGTGCTGAATGAAAGGACCCTGTAGGAAACATAACCATATACTATATGATCCCATTTCTGTTAAGTTCTAGGAAAAGGAAACTAATCATTGTGAAAGAAAACAGCTCAGAGATAGATGGGGGTAGAGAGAAAGCAGAAGAAAATAATTACAAAGGGGCACATGGAAACTTTCTGTAAATTCTTGGAGATTTGTAATGGATAGATTTGTCATCCTGATTGAGGTGACAGCTTCATATTTATTGAACATATTTATTAAATATGTATTTATTAAATATATGTATCAAAATGTATAAGTCATGCATTTTAAATGTACAGTTTACTGTATGCCAGTTATGCCTCAATAAAGCTATTTTAAAATAAATGGAGGGGTAACTGGGTGGTTTAGTCAGCTTAGTGTCTGAGTCTTGATTTCAGCTCAAGTCATGATTTCAGGTTCGTGAAATCAAGCCCTGAGTCTGACTCTGCTGCTTGAGATTCTCTCTCTCTCTTCTTCTCCTCCCACTGGTGCTATAAATAAATAAATAAATAAATCTATCTTTTAAAATAATAAATAAATAAATTTAGGTGGAATCAACATCTAAATTAGAAGAACATATCAAGCTAGGGAAAAGACAGCAAGATGCAACTCTGTGCCATTTATTTAAAAAATACAATTCTTAAAAGATAGACAAAAACAGGCAAAAAAAGTTAAAACTAGAAAAAATATGGAAAGATTAAAGGGGACAAAAGGGAGTTCTTTCTAAATAGGTATAGTTTTCATTTAACAAGGTAAAAATAGTTTTGTAGTATGTAGTATCAAACAAAAAATGTTTAAAGACAAAGAAGATTAAAAGGGATTTTCTTAATGGTTATAAAGATCAATTTGTCTAATTAACAATTACAAAATACATGGATAAAAAATAGAGCTAAAAAATAGACAGAGCTAAAAGAATTTATTAATCCACAATCATTAGATACATCAGATACTTTAATGCCTTCTTCTCAGGAATGGAACGAGTAAAAAATTATTAATCAGTAACTATATAGGAGATTTGAACATTATCAACAAGTTTTTTGTTGTTTTTTTTTTTAAGATTTATTCACTTGAGAGAAAGAGCAAGTAGAGGGGCAGAGGGAGAGAGAGAATCTCCAGCAGACTCTCCACCTAGTGCACAGTCTAACTCAGGGTTCAGTCTCTTGACCCTGAGATCATGATAGGAGCCAAAATCAAGAGCCAGATGTCCACAAACTGAGCCACCCAGCCACCCCATTACCAAATAGTTTGATATAAAACATTAACAATAGCCAAAGCAATCTTGAGAAAGAATAACAAAGCTGGAGATATCACAATCCCAGTTCAAGATACATGACAAAGCTGTAGTAAACAAAACGGTATGGTGCTAACACAAAACCAGATACATAAATCAATGGAACAGAATAGAGAGCCCAGAAATGAACCTACATTTACATGATCAATTAATCTACAACAAAGTAGGTAAGAATATATAATGGGGAAAAGAGAGTCTCTTTAATAAACGGTGCTGGGGAAACTGGACAGCTACATGCAAAAGAATGAAACCAGACCACTTTCTTGTATCATACAAAAAAATAAACTCGAAATGGATTAAAGTTCTAAATGTGAGACCTGAGACCATCAAACTCCTAAAAGAAAACAAAATAAACATAAAAAAAAATAAGAAAGGAAGAAAACATAAATATAAGAAAACATAAGCAATAATCTCTTGGCCATCAGCCTTAGTGATATATTCATGGATATGTCTCTGCAGGCAAGAGAAACAAGCAAAAATAAACTTTGGGGACTATACTGAAATAAAAAGTTTTTGCACACCAAAGAAAACAATCAATAAAACAAAAAGGCAACCTACTGAATGGGAAAAGATATTGCAAATAATATACCTAATAAAGAGCTAATATCTAAAATATATAAAGAACTTATACAACTCAATATGAAAAAAAAAAATCCAATTGAAAATGAGTGGAGGACCTGAAGAGACATTTTTCCAAAGAAAACATAACAGATGTCCAATAGACACATGAAAAGATGCTCAAACCACTAATCATCAAGGAAATGTAAAATAAAATGTAAAATAAGAAACACAATGAAATACCACCTCTGTCATAATGGCTAAAATTCAAAACACAAGAAATAACAAGTATTAGCAAGGATGTGGAGAAAAATGTACCCCTGTACCTTGTTGGTGGGAATGCAAATTAGTGTAACCACTGTGGAAAACAGTATGGAGGTTCCTCAAAAAATTCAAAATAGAATTTCCATATGATCCAGCAATTTCACCACTGGATATTTATCCAAAACAAAAAACAAAAAACCCACTAATTCAAAAAGATATATGCCTATGTTCATTGCAATATGATTTACAACAGACAATGTATGGAAGCAAATCAAGTGCCCAGCGACTGACGAAAAGAAAGAAGATATGGTTATAATAACACACACACATTAGAATATTACCTGGCCATAAGAAAGAATGAGATCTTACTACACGCAACAACATGGATGGCTGTAGAGGGTATAATGCTAAGTGAAATAAGTCAGAGAAAGACATACCAATGATTTCACTCACATGAAATTTAAGAAACAAATGAACAAAGAAAACAGACAAAAACAACAGACTCAAATATAGAGAACAAACTGGTGGTTGCCAGAGGGTAGGTGGGTTGAAGAGTGAGTGAACAAGATAAAGGAACTTAAGAGTACACTTATTTTGATGAACACTGAGTAATGTATAGAATTGTTGAATCATTATATTATACGCCTGAAATCTAAAAAGGGAAAAAAAATTTACAGAACATAACACACACAAAAACCAGATACTCAAGGGTACATGGACATTTGCCAAAGAGATCTTGTGCTGAACTATAGAATAAATTTCAATAAATTCTAAAAGACTGCAATTATACAGAGAACATAATTTGCATGTCAGAAAACCTCAAGAACATTACATTTCAAAAATCAATAAAATTAACTAGAAAATTCCCCAAATAGTTGGAAATGTAGTAATGTATTTCTAAATAAACATATGTCATAGAAGAAATCACAAGAGAAAACAAAAGATACTTAAAACAAATAAAATGCCAACATGTCAAAAATTTCAAGAGGCAGATAAAGCATTTTGTAGGGAAACTTACAGTTTTAAAAGCCCATATTATAAAAAAAGAAAGTTTAAGATCAAAGATCTATGTTTCTACCTTAAGAATCTGGGTGGAGGTGGAGGGAGGAGCAAACTAATCCCAAAGTAAATTAAGAAAAAAAGAAATGATAAAAGAACAGAAATCACTGAAATAAAAAACAGACAAACAATAGAAAAAATCACATCAATAACTGGGTCTATGAAAACCTTAATAAAGTTGATAAACTTGTGGCAAGACTGAGAAAAAAACAACACACATGACCAAGGTCAAAATTAAAAGATCTGATATACATCACAAAAGATTATACAGACATTAAAAGTATATGGGAATATTATGACCTATTACTTGCTATTTCAAAATTTAGATGAAATGGGTAATTCCTTGAAAAACTACAAATTACCAAAATTTACACAAGAAGAAACATAAAATTAGAATGGTGTTCTCCCTAATTAAGAAATCTCCAATTCCAGATTCCAGTGATGATTTTATTGATAAATTCTATCAGATATCTAACTTCCTAATTTATTTTGTGAGGGAGCATAATAATCCTGACACTAAAATAATTAAGGATATCACAAGAAAACGAAATAAGAAACACAGACCAGTACATGTCATGAGGAGAGATGCAAAACTTCTTTGAAAAAAACAGAAAATGGAATATAGCAATATATTAAAAGGCTAATATGTCATACCAAGCTGGGTTTATCCCACAAATGCAAAACTGGATTAACATTTTAAAACCTATACAGACCAAAGAATAAAACTATATAACCTTCCCAATAGATACTGAAAAGGCCTTTGAAAAAATTCAACATGAATTCATGATTTAAAAAAATGAACTCTCATTAAACTGAAGATACAAGTAAACTTCCTCAATCTAGTATAGCACATCTAGTAAAAATCAATAAATAAAACAAAATATTTAAAATGCTTATAATAATGAAGTACTGAAGCCATTCCCTCTAGTAACTGGCAACAAAGTAAGGATATTCACTCTGACCACCTGTATTCAATATTGTACTGGAGATCCTAGCCACTGCAACAGCACAAGAAAAACAAGTAAGAGTAATAAAGAGAAGAAAAGAAGAAACAACACTAGTCTTAAACAAACTCTTCCAGAAAAAAGAGTGAAGCCTTCTAATACAACCTTTATAACAACATCAAACAAAAAAAGGAAAAATTGTAAGACAATCTCTCTCATATCCACAAAATGTGAACTTAGTATTAACAAATTAAATCCAGTTACTACAAAATACATTTCAGCCAAGTTTATTAGAATGTAAGGTTAGTATAATATTTTAAAAGCCAGTGGATATAATTTACTGCATTATCATTTTCTCTTTTAAAGGAGAAAAACATATGATTACCTCGTATTTGTAGAAAAAAAAATTAATAAAATTCAACATCCATTCATGTTAACTTCTCTGAATCAACTAGTAATAGAGGAAACTTCCTTCTTTGGTATCTACAAAAGATATCTACAAAAACCCTAAAGCAAGCATTATAGTTAATGGTGAAATGTACAAAACTTACCCTTTCAAACTGCAAATGAGACAAAAATATCCACAGTTAACACTTCTATACAAAAATGAACTGGTGGCACTAGACAGTACAATAAGAAAAAAATGCAAAGAATGCACAAACTATGAGAATTTAAAAATTAATTTATGGAGGGAAAACTGAAGGGGTAATCATCAGAGAGGGAGAAAAACCATGAGACTCTTAGCTACAGGAAACGAACTGAAGGGGCTGCTGAAGGAGGGATAGAGTAACTGCATGAAGGGCATTAAAGAGGGCACATGATGTGATGAGCACTTGGGATTATACACAACTGATAAATTATTGAACACTACATCTGAAACTAATGATGTACTAAATGTTGGCTAATTGAATTTAAATATTTAAAAAATAAATAAAAAATATGAGTTCAGCAAAATTAAAGAGTATAAGGTTAACAAAAAATTAATAGCAACAAGCAATTAGAAATGAAGATTTTTAAAATGATACCACTTACAAAAGCATCAAAAGATAACAACATAACCAGGAATATGTCCAACAAAAGATATGCAAAATCTCCACACAGAAAATTATGTACTTTTATTCAGAAAATTAAAATGCCTAAGTAAATAGAAGGAAACATCAAATCTATGAATTGGGAAGTTTAATATTTAAAGCTATATCTTCATTCATTTACATCTTAATTGAAGATGGTAAAAAAATTTAATGATATGCAGTAGGTTTTAATGTGGGATTCAGGTGGCAGTACTATGTTGTATGGTAGTCAAGAGCATTTAGGCTTTGGAGTCAGTTAGGCCTAGGTTTGAAATCTTGTTCTATTACTTCCTACTCATTTGACCTGGACCAAGTTACTTAACCCCAAACAAGCTTGATTTCCAAATTTAATTGTTTTGTGGGAAACCCAATTAGTCATGAAAAGTTCATTTACTATTATGTTATTTTTATTGTCAAGGTCTCAAAACTTATAGTGAAAAAGCTGAGCTTTGATTCTAGGCATTTGTAAACAAACAGTGAGTCTGTACTCTCAAAAATAGCAGACAAGCAAAAACAAAGGTGAATTATCAAAAAGCTTTCAGTTGAGAGATGGAGGAAAGATAAAACAGGAACAAATAATTACAGCAAGTAAATATCAAAAGCGCAACACAGGGATTAAAATTAAGTAATGATAATACTAGATATTTCTGAGTATATGAAACAATTGAAACTTTTATGCATTGCTGTTGGGAACTAAAAATCATACAACTACTTTGGGAAAAAGTTTGGCAGTGACTTATAAAGTTAAAGATACTATTTGACCCTAATTCTGCTTATATTTATCTGACCAATGAAAACATACAATTTTCATTATTCAAAGAACTCATGCTTGTGAATTTGCCTACTCACTAAAATTCATTTGTAACCCTATAATCAATATCAACAATGCTATCACAATAATTTGTGGACATGAAAGGAATAAAGAAAAATTTGAGTTGTCTGATATTCTCATCGGAAGTTGAATGATAATGAATGAATGAAGTTGAGTTGTCTGATAATCTCATCTGAAGTAACACTTTTTCACCTTGTTTTAACTTTCATACTGTAAGTGAATATCCTGTTTGTAGTCTCTTTAGTGACATGCTTTTTGTGTTATTGTGCTTTTTGTTGGGGATATTGCTCTTTAGAATGGCCCCCTAGCACTGTACTGAAGTGCTATCAAGTATTATGAATGCAAGAAGGCCATAATCTGGATTAAGGAAAAATGTGAGTTTTAGATAAGCTTCATTTACACATGAGTTGTGGTGCTGTTGGACATGAATTCAGTGGTTAATGAATTAACAGTATATATTAAATAAAGTGTCTTTAACCAGAAACACACATGAAATAACTTTATTGATCAGCTGACAAAAACACTGTGATCAGAGGCTCATAGGAACATAATCTTACTATTTCCTTTAGAAAAAATGGCTCAGTATTAGCTAATTCAATGTTCACAGTGACTTTATAGAACATAAATACTGCAAATGATGAGAATCAACTGTATCCACAAAAAGACATATGCAAATATCCATAGCAGTTGTACTAATAGGCAAAAACTTTGAAAATAACCCAAATGTTCATTAACTAAATAGATAAATTGTAGAACAGTCATACAAAGCAGCAGTAGTCAGAAATAAAATGGGAATAACAAGCAATAAGAAATGATAAGTATCAGAAACATCAGGCTGAGCAAATGTAGCCTTACACAAAGAGCATAATTCCATTTACATAGGAAGACTATAATGAAAGATATAACAAATATATAGTGAAAAAATTAAACAATGCTTGCCCCAGAATAGGAAGACTGACTGGAAAGGCACATGAAAAACATTCTAGAGACAAAAACATTCTTTATTATGAAAGTGGAGGTAGTTTCATGTGTATACTTAATTGTCAAATACTATACAGCTAACACTTATGAATTTTAATGTATGTAAATTTTACCTAAAAGAATTAACAGTAACTGAGTGGAAATTGGACATGGAAGGAGATATAAGTGAAACAAGAACATTATAATAACTGCTATATCTGGGTGACAGTACATGGGGGTTTATCATACTGTTTATATATTCCTTAAATTTTCCAAAATGAAAAGTAAAAAAAATAAATAAATAAGAGCAGTAGCAAATATGTAGAGGAACTATAAGAGAGAAAATGAGCTTCATATAAAAGAAACAGGAGTGCCTGGGAGGCTCAGTTGGTTAAGCATCTGCCTTCAGCTCAGGTAATGATCCCAGGGTCCTGGGATAGAATCCTGCATTGGGCTCCCTGCTCAGGGGAAAGTCTGCTTCTCCCTCTCCCTTTGCCCTCCCCACTGCTCATGTTCTCTCTCACTATTTCTCCCCACCCCCATATAAATAGAATCTTGAAGGAAGGAAGGAAGAAAGGAAGGAAGGAAGGATGGGTGGGTTAAAGTAAAACTTGGTTTGAAGGCCTTCATGGAAAAGTCATTAGACCTGAGATTATTTGGTAGATTTTGAACATGAGGTAAGGAAAGTCCACTACAGAAAAAGAAAACAGTGTAAACAAAATCATAAAAGAACTATTGATGTTGGGTTATTTAGGGAACATTTTGACTTAACTATAAGGTCAAGAAATGAATAATGGGAATTTAAAAATGAAAAAGAATGGGAGAAAAACCTGAAAAAGTAGATGGAAGTGAAATCACCACAAACAAGCCTGGAATGTTAGGCCAAAGAAACACACTTGGCAATAGGGAATCATTTTGCACATTTGTATTTGGCAATGACAGGATCAGAGCTAAGCTACAGAGACTTTAATCTGACAGTAACATGAAGGGTAGTATGGAAGCATTACAATGTTCCTATAAAAGATAATAATGCTTTAACACAACAATGACAGGGAGATTAGGGAGCCAAAGGCACAGGCATTTTAATTGGTAATTGATGGCTAAGATTTTCAAGAGAGCAGTTACCAAGTTATACAGCTCTGAATAGTTTTAAGCACTAAGATTCTTTTCCATAGCATGATATAACACTTGAGAGCACTAACTTACTGAAAACAGAATATGTTAAAGTCTGATGCCAATTTCCTCAAGATCAACAACTGGAAGTGTTAATTTACCACTAGAAGTATCAATCCAATAATGCTGGAATTTCAGTTTTATATGTTGTTTTAAAAATAACCTCGTTTTGGAGCTACATAAAAGCATAAGCAAGGATTCCATATTTGCCACAAAGTATTCACAATGAGTATAATTTCTATGCTCCACTGCCCTTAAAGAAATGCTATTAAAACAAAATGGGTTTATACTGGTGTTAAGGGCATCTTATCCCACAAATTTACCATTACCCCCCCACCACTACTACCAATGGCTGTCACCCTGAAAACTGCTTTATATTCAAGGTAATAAACCTCAGTCAACAGACATCACCACTGCCCCTCATGTAACTTATAAGGAAGGAAAAAAAAAAAAACCACATTACTAAATTACTAGTAAAAACTACCCTGGGGCACCTGGGTGGCTCAGTGGGTTAAAGCCTCTGCCTTCCGCTCAGGTCATGATCTCTGGGTCCTGGGATTGAACCCCACATGGGGCTCTCTGCTCAGCAGGGAGCCTGCTTCCCTTCCTCTCTCTCTGCCTGCCTCTCTCCTTACTTGTGATCCCTGTCTGTCAAATAAATAAATTAAAAAAAAAAAAAAAAACTACCCTACATATAACCCTGAACTATATTAGTTTCTTACCTGGAAAATTTCTAGTCAAGATTAAATTCACAATTATTAAAGCTTCTATTCTTTGAAGGCCTTTATAAGGACAAACTATTGTCCATCTTAATGACAACAAAAATACTTTCTTAAAACTAATTTTAGATTGCACATAAGCACTTCTGATATAAATATAGTAACATATTAATCTTCTAAAGGAAATAGCAAAACATGTTTTTCTTTTCTTTTTTTTTTTAAAGATTTTATTTATTTATTTGACAGACAGAGATCACAAGTAGGCAGAGTAGGCTATATATATACATATAGGCTAAACCCAAATGTTTATACCCTAAAGCCATGACAACTAATACATTCAGAAGGTACCACAGAGGCATATTTTATCACAGTGGACAATGTAGAACTGTCTGCACGTTAAGAACTTAAATATTCTCCTCAGGGAATATTAACATTAATGATAACATATGTAATCAAATTGTTAGATATGAAGAAATAAAAGCTTCCTTCTTTAAATTCAAAGCTTTCAGTTTGAGGAAATAAAAGATTCCTTCATCACATCTACAACTGACTTAGGTGGAAATAATAATGAAAATAAACGATATTTTCTTTAGACAAGCGACATCAGTTTGTCAAGTATTTATTGATTATATACCACCCAGATAAATATTTAAAGATATAATTTGATAGTATTTAGAATAAAAGTGTAGCTGCAAGGCACAATGTATTCAAATACCATTCTGTTAAGTCTAAAAAAAAGTAATCATGTACAAAAAATTATACATAATGCAGCTTAGCACAGAAATGCTCATAATGTAAGTGGATATAACTAATGGGTCAACACTTGGAGATTAGTCATATTATGATACAGGCATTCAACAGAAAACTGTACAATCATTTAAGTGGCATAGGAAAATGTTCATAAATCTGAAAAGGGCAAAGACCAAAAGACTTCTTATAGTATGATCCAAAGTCTGTAAATATTTACATGTGTGTACATATACACACATAGAGAAAATAAAACTGGAAGGAATTACATCAAAATGTTATGATTAATTTTGGATAGAAAAGATGCATAAATTTTTTATTTTCTTCTTTGTGTGTTTTTGCATTTCTCAAATTTGACTATTTTATTATTGAAAGGTTAGACTTTTTAGAAATGTCATTCTTTTAATTTTTACCAACATATAGATGTCCTGCCACCAGAACTTCATAGCCTATTACGGGACTGACAGTGTGATCTCATGTTTAATAAGATAATTTTTTCAATTTTTTAAAATGAAATACATGCCAAATGATCCCCATTTCAGTCTCATATGGCTGCTATGTGTAATAGAACCAATGTTGAACACCGGATCAAAAACATAATGTCTTGTGGGACAAAAAGCTTGACCAACAGCAAATACTAAAGCAGTCTATAACTCCCATTTCAAAACGCTCAATTAACTGGCCTTTGATTGAAGCTTTTGTGATGCTTAAATTTTGTCTTCTACATCTCCTCCTTAAAATATGTAAGTGCAATAGGCTCGCAAGTTATATTAAAATGTCCTATTCTCTTTATTTGGGAGTAATTTGTCTTTCGGACCTTGAATTTTACCTGTTACCTAAATCAAATCATTTTGTCAGAAATAAGTATTTATTACTATAGGCATTAAAATGGAACTGGAATAAATAACTTCTAAAGTTCCTTTACTAAAGATTTTATAAAAATCTAAGTAACTTTCATATGAACAAACATGACTAACATTCACCTTGCTAGTTATTTGCTACTTATTAGTCATAAGGGTTTACAGTATTTTTCATTGAGTCATTAAAACATTTCCTATGGGTTTCCTACGTAGTAGGAACTTTGGCAGGCATTAGAAATGCAGACAATGAAAAGCTACAATACGTGCCCCAAATAGCTTATACCCAGTAGGCTTATATTATGTATATACTATCTATCATAAATTAATTCAAGTATAACAGCCCAACTCTAAGAAGGTAATCATAATTTTGCCTATTAAAATTATATTATTATATTTAAAATAGAGCCTAAAAATTTTTATGAAAGGTATGGTTTAATGAGATGTAGCTGAAAAAGATGATGATGAATATATTACAAAAGTATTATATGAGGGGGTAAAAAGTCTCTATTATAGCAATTCTTTTTTTTAAAGATTTATATATTTTAGAGAGAGCGCATGCAAGCAGAGGGAGGGGCAGCGAGAGAGGAAGACAGAAAATCTCAAGCAGACTCCGCACCGAGCATGGAGCCTGATCTGAAGCTCCATCTCACAACCCTGAGATCATGATCTGAGCCTAAATCAAGAATTGGATGCTTAACCAACTGAGCCACCCAGGCGCCCCTATATTTTAGCAATTGTGTTTTTAAAGATTTTATTTATTTTTTTGACAGAGAGATCACAAGTAGGCAGAGAGGCAGGCAGAGAGAGAGGGGGAAGCAGGCTCCGTGCTGCACAGAGAGCCTGATGCAGGGCTCTATCCCAGGACCCTGAGATCATTACCTGAACCGAAGAGGCTTCACCCACTGAGCCACCCAGATGCCCCTATATTTTAACAATTCTTAATAATTACTTGATTTTTTGTTTTACTATCACAGAACACCTACTCTTAGCAGTCATACTGTAGAAATCCCAATTACTATCAGCTAGCCTTCCTCCTTCTTCCCCAATAAGAAATCATGCGTTTTCAATAAAGCACTGTCATGTTTCTCTTCCAGTTAAAGGTGCTATTGCCTTATTCCCTGATATCACAAAAGCAGAAGAAAATAAAGAGACAGTAATTGAAAAATAAAGAATAAAGTTGGAGTATAATGAAATAATAAAGCACCTAGATAAAGCAGAGAAATGCATGAACTTAAAGTAAGGAAGAAAAAGAGTTATAAATAAATAAGACAAAAGAAGTATAGAAAAATTAGGTCAATAAAAATTCCTAAAAACCTTCATTTTGAATTGGAATTAGGATGAATTTGAGATTTAAGTTTTCCATCCAAAAAGAAAAAAAAAAAGAAAAAGAAAAACGTGTGTTTCCTACTACCATTCAATGAAAGAGCTTAAAAACAATAACAAGATAGCAATGAACACCCCTAGCAGATTAGACTCCTTAATACCACCTTTAACTAAAACTAGTTTCTTCCAGGTAAGGAAAGAAAATTCACAAAAGTAACCAAAGATATGTAATACTTGAGAGTAAGGAAACTATCAAAGATCCATACCTCAAAAGCATTTTAAGCTCAGTGTATACAAAACTATAGTAATGGCGTTCCCTCTTAAACTGTTACAGGGTTTAGTTAAAGATTACATAAACTCCAGGATTAAATGAGATGACCACTGAGTTTTTTTCCATTTCCTTATTTTACTTTTTGGCTTTTACAGATGGAGGTGGGAAAGAGGGCATGTATCCTTTGGTTAAAAAGAAGATCCAAAGCAAGACTGTTGGGTTCACTAAACTGACAACCATGAGCAAGTTAATTAATGTCTTTCTTAGTGTATAGTATTCATGTATGTAAAAAAGGCAGTTGCGAGGATTAAACGAGACAATACAAAGAAATTATTCAGTTTAGGGCTTGTCACAATAATGAAAGACACAAAGAGTGAAAAAGAAATAACACTCAAAACAAAATAAAGCTATATGGCTAAGTGTTTCCACAATAGATCAAGGATTTGAATCCACAGAAATAAGAAACAAATGAAAATAAACATAAATCCATACTATATATAATATAATCTAGGTATATTATACTGAAATTATAGTTGGGTTGTTAAAAAAACAACCCAAGTAAAAGGACGATCACTTACAAAGAAATGGCAATCAGATTGATAGATGACTTCTTTACAGCTCAAAGATAATATAACTTCAAAATGCTAAAAGAAAACAACTACTAACCTAAATGGTAATGGTATACCTTGAGGAAAGGGGAAAATTACTGCCTAAGAACAAACCAAAACAAAGACATTTTCAGATAAATAATGAATGAGTTTCTAAAGCTTTCAAAAATAATTTCTTAATGAAGCATGCCAAAGAAGAGGGAATATTTCCTCAAAAGCTGTAAGAAGTGGGTGAAAATGGTGCTCAAAAAACTTCGTTAACATGGGTAAAGGTAAACACAGTATAAAACAACAATTATAATGTCTAATTTAAGGTATATACAAAATAATTTAAAAGCTGAACAAAAATAGAGAGTGCAAGTCCAGGATAATGTTGGCTCACAAAGTTTCAAAAAATTTTTTTGAATGAAAGAATGAAATACTATAGAAAAGTGAAGCTGAAAAGGATAAAGAAATATAGCCAAAATCAAATCTAATGTAATAGGCCACATTAATAATAAAAAGAGATATCATTACAGTAATAATAAAGCATCTGACAAAATCTAATACTCTTTCCTGATAAATTCAACAAACTAAGAATATAAAGTAATTTACACAATACAAAAAGTGGCCTTTATGAAAAATATAGTTACAACATTCTCAATGATAAAAGAATTAAAGCTTTCCCAGTAAGATCAAAAAAAAAAAAAAGAATGACCACCTATTATTAAACATTGTACTAGAAGTTTTAGCAAGAGCAACTAGGTGAAAAAGAGAAGGCATCCCTACTTGAAAGAAAAAATTACCATTAACTATATTTGCAGAAACATGATCATATACATGGAAAATACAAAGGAATCCACAATAAATTTTTAGAAAAAAATTCATCAAGGTTACAGGATATGAGTTCAATATACAAAAACCTATCGTATTTCTATATACTAGCAATGAATAATCCAAAAATAAGATTTAATAAGCAATTCTATTAATAGCATCAAAAAATACTTTGGGAATTTTCTTTAAGACTTGTGAACTCAAAACTATAAAACATTTCAAATGGAATTGAATAAGATATAAATACATGGAAAGTCATTGCATGACCAGGGACTGGAAGACTCCCTATTGTTAAAATGGTAATATAGTCCAAATTTTCTAGGGATTCAATGCAATCTCTATCAAAATCCCAAAGGCCTTCTTTGCAGAAATGTAAAAGCTGATCCCAAAATTCATATGCAATTGCAAAAGACCCTGAATAGTTAAAATGATCTTTAAAAAGATGAACAAAGTTGAAGGTCTCATACTTTCTGATTTCAAACTTACTAGAAAGCTGTTGTGTGTTAGGGGTGCCTGGATGGCTCAGTTAGTTAAGCATCTGCCTTCAGCTCAAGTCATGATCCCAGGGTCCTGGGATTGAGCCCTGTACTGGGCTCCCTGCTCAGCAGGGAACCTGCTTCTCCTTCACCTGCTTCCCCTGCTTGTGCTTGGGTGCACTCTCTCTCTCTTTCAAATAAATAAATAAATCTTAAAAAAAAAAAAAGTGTTATATGATAAGAATAAACATAATGATCTATTCAAATAGAAAATCTACTAACCACAAAACCAACAGACACACTAAAGAGACACGTATTGTATTATTTCTTTTATATGCAATGTCCAAAATAGTCAAATCAATAGAGAGGTTAATGGTTGCCAGGGAGTAAGGGGAAGGCACTGGAAGTGACTGCTACTGAGTATAATACTTCTTTATGGGGTGATAAAAACGTTCTAGAGGCAGACAGTAGTAATTATTCCACAACTTTGTCAATATACTAAATATCTTTGTATTGTACACTTTAAAAATAAATGAACAAAAACAAGCCAATAGAAAAGTTATCTTCCTATTTATTCAAATAGAAAATCCATTAACCACAAAATCAAAAGATATACTAAAAAGACATTTGTTACCATGTCATCAAATTACTTTTATCCTAGTGATCAAATTTTTTGTTACTCCGCAGCAACAAATGGCATCTCACTCGATGAATATACTAATAAGAGGCTTTATTCTTCAATTATAACATTACCAGTATCTTTTATTAGCCCCACTTTATAGTTTTCTGCTAATCCAATATCAAACACACAAATACACAGATGGCTGAAGAGATACAGAATATAAGATGCAGAAATGAATTAATATCTAAATTTTATTTGGCTTTAGAATGATTTGTTTTGATGTTACTCTCCTATATAATATGGCTTAAATGGTGCTTAATGAAAATTGTTTGCTTTTGATTACTGCTTTTTTTGCTGTGAAAATTTCTTACATTTTCTTAAAAAATCCAAGCAAATTTTATAAAACTGGAAAAAATAAATCTGATAGCCAATATTGCTAAACATACATTCATTACAATAATACCTCTCAAATCCTCATTTATAGTACTTTTATCATTTCTTTATTAAGAAAAAAAACAGGATTTCTAGTTTGGGGCACAGTGTCCCACACTCTTCTCTCCATGCTCCTCTATGCAAAGAACAACTTAAAAACCTGGAAATAACGTACCAGACGTCAAAGAATTCTGAAAGATAGGAAAAAGGAAGGCAGTTGGCAAGGGACCCCAGAATTTGAACAACAACATAGCAGTTCAGTGTTACCCTATTTAACCACCCAACTAAAGAAAAGGCACCCCAGGCTTGATGTCATCTGAGCCCACACTCAACGGCAAAAACGTAGCCCAGGAAGATTGAGGAACCACTTCCACCCTATATTAATAGCACAAACTGAGATGGTGGGGGAGTCCTGCCAGCAACAGGAGGCCAAGGCCATTCCCACAGGGATGGCATCTCCTATCACCTTACATAGCAGAACCAGACCAGAGACATTCACTTCACACCTGAGGATGTCAACCATTAAGAACCTAACAGGATTCTGAGCAGCATCAAGTGAAAGAAGACCATAATATCCCTCCAAAAGCTCTGAGCACTAAATTGTCTTTGGAAATATAGCCCCTATTAAGTAGGCCAAGACCTACCTGCTAAACTGACACAGTGTGACTGCTTGCTAAAATATAAGATTTAAATATAAACAATAACGATGTACACCATTTACAGGGTACAACCAAAAAAATGCTGCTCATACCAAGAAGAAGGAAAATCAAAGCCAACGAATAAAGAAAATTCACAAATACAGAAATCAGATGTTAGAATAAACTGACAAGGATTTTAAAGCAGCCAACATGGGGGCCCTGGGTGGCATAGTCAGTTAAGCGTCCGACTCTTGGTTTCAACTCAGGTCATGATCTCAGGGTTGTGAGATCAAGCCCCATATTGGACAGAATAAACATTTTTTTTTTCAAATTCCCTAGGAACAATCAAGATAGACCATATTCTGGACCACACACCAAACCCCACAAATTAGAAGAACTGAACTCATACAGAGTTATGTTCTCTAACTATAATTGAGTCAAACTAGAAATCAATAACATTGAACAAAAAAATCTCCAACTCTTGGAAATTAAATAAGATACTCCTAAACAACCCAGGGGTCAAAGAAGTCTCGATAGAACTAAAAAAGAAATACTCAGAACTAAATGAAAATACAACGTATTGAGTTATGGACAGAGTTATAGCATAGAACAAAAAAAATTTATAACACAAACTTTATATCAGAAAAAAAGACAGGTCTCAGATTCAATAATCCAAGTTCCTATTACTTCAAAAAACTAAAAAAAGAGCAAAATGTACCCAAAGTAAACAAAAGGAAGAAAATTATAAAACCAAAAATTAATAAAACTAAAACTTGGAAAACAATAGAGAAAATCAATGAAACAAAGAGCTGGTTCTTTGAAAAGGCTAATAAAATTAACAAAACTGTAGTAAAAGTAACAATGAAACAAAGAAAATGCAAATCATTAAAATGAGGAATGACACAGGGAATTAGCAGTACAGATCATGTAGCCATTAAAAAGGTAATAAAGGAATACTACAAAGAACTTTACACTCATAAATTTAATGAGTTAGAAGAAATAGATCAATTCCTCCAAAATCGCAAACTACCAAAACTCAAATCAAAATAAGATAATTCTGAATATCTGAGCAGTCCTATACTATTAAAGAAACTAAATTCAAAAATTTTTAAAGTCCACCCCACGCCCTCTGCCAATCTCTAGGTCTATATGTTCTCACTGGAGAATTCTACCAAATATTTAAAGAAAAATTTTATACAAAATCTCTTCTAGGACATAGAAGAGAAGGGAACACTTCCTAATTCATTTTACAAAGCCAGTATTATCCAGATCACAACACGACAGAGACAATTCTAAGAAAACTATACACCAACATCTCTCATGAACACAGATGCAAAAACTTCTTCAGTAAATATTAACAAATTAAATAACAATGTATAAAAAGAAATTATATACTAAGACCAAATGACATACATTCTAAGCATGCAGGCCGTTCAGTATTCAAAAGACAATGTAATGTACCATATTAATAGAAAAAAACTGACATGACTGTTCAAGTGACAGAAAAAAAAAATCACAGATATCAAGTGTATTCGAGGAAAGGACATTTGTAAAGTGGCTCTTTTGCTAGTAAGATAGTTATCTAAGAAATTTTTATTATAAATTTCTATTTTTACTCACATAACAACAGGTTTTACACATACAAAACTTGATGTCTTCTATGACCCAAACACTGGAAAAATCAGATATTCTACTTAATTGAATAATTTTATTGCTATTTACATTCATTTATATTTACATTTCTTTCCTGTCACACCTAAATAAGTAACATGATGATCTAAGATTGAGAAACTTAGTATTTTTTTGTTTGGTATAAGAAACATAAAATACACATCAGAGCTAGATTACGAAACTTCCACAACTTGATACAAATCTTCCAATAACAGAGCATCTTCTTTTTGTAGTCCTATATTGATGCTGCTGTTGGCTATGAAACTTACCAACAAAGGTAAACTGAATCACCTAATCAGTATTACAGTAGCAGATAAAACATTGTTTTCATAGTTCGTGTTTGCTTACTTTGTGGCAAAGATTAAAGTATATGAGAAAATACATCTCAACACATACATTATAAATGGTCACTTAAACAGCAGGCATTCCATCTATATGTGACAGCAGATTAGAATAGAGCCCTTCAAATCAACTGGTTGTTTTTTTTTTAAGATTTTATTTATTTATTTGACAGACAGAGATCACAAGTAGGCAGAGAAGCAGGCAGAGAGAGAGGGGGGAGGCAGGCTCCCTGCTGAGCAGAGAGCCCGATGATGCGGGGCTCCATCCCAGGACCCTGGGATCACGACCTGAGCCAAAGGCAGAGACTTTAACCCACTGAGCCACCCAGGCAACCCCCCAACTGGTATTTTAATACCAGAACTGCATTAGGCCATTTACCATAATCAGCACCTTTCTCTTACAAAACCTGCTATCTTTGGGTAAAATATAATACATAGTGATTTCATTCATCTGAATAGTATGTTATGTTCCTTTCAACAAAAGTATGGGGGTTTCTTCTACCTAACATCATACACAAAAAAAATTTGAGATAAATAGGCATAAAAACTATAAAGCTTTTATAAGAAAACATATGTGTCTTGCAGATAATATTTCTTGCACAGGTCATAAAAAGCAATAAGCAAAAGAGAAATGGTTAGACTTAATCAAAATTAAAAATTTCATTTTTTCAAAAGACACCATTAAAAAAATGAATTAGCAAGGCAGACATTGTGAGAAAAGATTTGCAAACTGTATCAGCGAAGGATTTATATCCCAGGATATATACAGAACTCCTACAACTCAGCTATAAACAAACAGCTCACTTTAGTTTAAAATGACCAAATATTTACGCATTTCATTAATTTTTTTTAAATTTTTGAGATATAATTAACACACAACATTATGTAAGTTTAAGGTGTGCAGCATGTTGATTAGATGCACCTAAATCTTACAACACGAATAACCACCTTAGTGTTACCTAACACCGCCAACATATCACATAATTGTTTCTTTTTTTAATGGTGAGAACAATTAAGATCTAGTTTCCACAACTTTGAAATTTATGATACAGTACTGTTGACTATAATCACTATGCTATGCATTAGACTCCAGGACTTATTTATCTGCTAGTTGGAAGTTTTTACACTTAAACAACATCTCCCCCATTACCTTATCTCTGCCTCTGGTAATCATTCTACTCTCTGTTTAATGAGTTCAGCTTTCTTAGCTTCCACATGTTAGTGATATCATGCCATTCTTTTCTTTCTCCATCTGGTTTATTGCACTTGGCATAATGCCCTCAAGGTCCATACATGGTATCAGAAATGGCAGGATTACCTTTTTTCTCAAGGTTAAATAATATTCCTGTGTGTGTGTGTGTGTGTGTGTGTGTGTGTAAGAGAAAGACAGAGAGGTATCTTTTTTATCTATTCATCTACTGATGGACACTTAGGTTGTTTCCATATCTTAGCTATTGTGAATAATGCTGTACTAAACATGGGAGTGCAGGTATCTCTTCAACATCCTATTTTCATTTGGTGGGAGGGACGATATATACTCAGAAGTGAGATTACTGGATCATATAGTGGTTCTATTTTTAATTTGGGGAGCAAGCTCCATACTGTTTTTCAAAGTGGCTGAACCAGTAAACTTTCTCACCAACAGTGCCCTTTTCTTCACATCCTGGTGAACACTCATCTCTTATCTACTTAATGACAGCCTTTCTATCAGATATGAGGTGTTATCTCGTTGTGGTTTTAATTTGCTTTTCCTTGATCATTAGTGATATTGACCACCTTTTCATATACCTGTTGGCCGTTTGGATGTTGTCTTTGGAGAAATGTCTGTTCAGTTTCTCTGCCCATTTTTTAATCAGTATTTTTGTTATATAAATTATGTGGTTTTTTTCATATATTTTGGATATTAAGTCCTTATTTGATAAATGGTTTGCAAATATTTTACCCCATTCTGTACTTGGACTTTTCATTTTGTTGGCTATTTTGCTATGCAGAAACTTTTGAGTATGATGTAGTGCCACTTGTTTCTTGTTTTGTTAAAATTTGTACTTTGGGTATCTTCTCCAAAAAATCATTGTCAAAATCAATGCCAAAGAGCTTCTTCTCTATGCTTTCTTTTTTTTTTTTTTTTAAAGATTTTATTTATTTATTTGACAGAGGGAGAGACATCACAAGTAGGAAGAGCAGCAGGCAGAGACAGTAGGGGAAGCAGGCTCTCCGCTGAGCAGAGAGCCTGATGTGGGGCTCGATCCCAGGACCCTGAGATCATGACCTGAGCTGAACGCAGAGGCTTAACCCACTGAGCCACCCAGGAGCCCCTCTATTCTTTCTTCCAGAAGTTTCACAGTATACCAGGTCTTATGTTTAAGTCTTTAATCCACTACAAGTTAATTTTTGTGAGTGGTGTAAGACAGGGGTCCAGTTTTATTTTTCTGCATGTGGTAACTCAGTTTTCCCAACATCATTTGTTGAAGAAACCATCCTTTCCCAGTGAGGGTTCTTGGCTCCCCTGTGAAATATCAGTTGACTATATACGTGAACAGTTTGTTCTGGGCTCTGTATTCTATTCCCTTAGTTTATGTATCTATTTTTATGCCAGACCACATATAACTACTATAATTTTGTAATACAGTTTGAAATCAGAAAATGTAATGCCTTTAGCTTTCTCTTTTTTCTCAGAATTGCTTTGGCCATCTGGAGTCCTCTGTGGTTCTATACAAATTTTAGGATTTTTCTTCTATTCCTGTGAAAAATGCCATTGGAATTTCGATAGGGAATACACTGAATCTATGCTTTGGGTAGTATGGGCATTTTAACAATATTATTCTGATCCATGAACATGGGATATTTTTCCATTTGTGTCTTCAATTTCTTTCATCTAAGTCTTGCAGTTTTCATTGTATGGATCTTTCACTTTTTTGGTTAAATTTATACCTACGTATTTTATTGTTTTTGGTGCTCTCGTCAATGGAATAGTCTTCTTTATTTCCTTTTTAGGTATCTTTTGTTTGTGTATAGAAATGCCTCTTTTTTTTTTTTTAGATTATTTTAACATTTATTTTATTTGAGAGAGAGAGTGAGCAAGAGAGAAAGCACACAAGTAGGGGCAGAGAGAGAAGGAGAAGCAGGCTCCTCACTGAGCAGGGAGTCCAACGTGGGGCTCTATCCCAGGACCCTGAGCAAAAGACAGATGCTTAATCAACTGAACTACCCAGGTGCCCCATGCCTCTAATTTCTTTATGTTGATTTCATATCCTGAAACTTTACTGAATTTGTTGATTATTTTCAACAGCTTTTTGGTTAAATCTTAAGGATTTTCTCTATATAAGATCATATTACCTGAAATTACTACTTTAATTCTTCCTTTCTGATCTGGTATGTTTTTGCCTAAATGATCTAGGTACAACACAGTACTACACTAAGAGTGATGAGAGTGGTGCGGCACCCGTGTTTTTTTCCTGATCTTGGAGGAAAAGCTCTCCATCTTTCATGGTTGAGTATGATGGTTAGCTGTGGGTTTGCTATATATTGGCCTTTATTATGTTGAGGTGCATTGCTTCTATACCCAATTTATTGAGGGGTTTTAATAATGAAAAGATGTTGAACTTTGTCAAATGGTTTTTCTGCATTTGCTGAAATCATGATTTTTATCTTTCTTTTTTAAATTTTAGTCTTTCATTCTATTAATGTGGTCTACCGCTTTTATTGATTTGCATATGTTAAACCATGTTTTCATCCTAGGGATAAATCTCCCTTGGTCATAGTGTATAATCCTTTTAATGTGTTACTGAATCCAGTTTGCAATATTTTGAAAATTATTAAGCAGAATAAAAGATAAATGACTAGTAAACAGATGAAAAGCTACTCAATTTCATTAGTCATAAGAAAAATGCAAGTTAAAATTACAATGAATTCCTACTATACACCCACTACTGCAGTGAAAATTATAAAAACTGACATTCTGAAATGTTGGCAAGATTATAAAGTAAACATAAACCTTTATACATCATTGGTGGGAATGATACAATCATTATGTTCCAGCAATTCCACTTCTAACTGCCCAAAAGAAATGAAAAATTATCTTCACAAAAAGAACTGTACAAGAAAGTTCTTATAACTATAATCTGGAAACATAGCAGGCATCCACTAATAGAACAGAAAAACCAGTATCTCATACAATGCAATCCTAATATTCAGGAATAAAAAGAACCAAAATTATTGATATATACAACAAGATGGATGAATCTCAAAACATTAGGCTGAGTGAGAGAAGCTTTGTGAGACTATTTTGCATGATTCCATGTTAATTAAATTCTAGTACAAAGCTAATCTACAGTAGAAAGAATAGTGGTTGCCTTTTCAGTGTAATAGTGTTGAGAGGGAAGGAGCATGGATAAACTTCTTGGCGTGGTAAAATGGCTTGGTAAAATGGCATGATCTGTCTTGGCTGGACAATACAACAAAAATACGACAGACTGGGTGACTTATAAAAAGCAGAAATTTATTGCTCACAATTCTAGAGGCTGGGAAATCCAAGATGAAGGCATTACCAGATTTGGTGTCTGGCAAAACCCACTTCCTAGCTCACAGTGTGCCATTTTCTTGCTGTGTCCTCACATGGAGGAAGGCACAAAAGAGCTCTCTGGAATCTTATTAGGGCACAAATCCCAATCATGAGGGCCCTACCCTCATGACCTAATCACCTCCTGAAGATCCCACCTCCAAATACCATCACATTAAGGTTTAGGTTTCAACATAGGAGTTTTGGGGAAACACATTCAATCTATACCAATATGATTTTTAATTACACAGATATATGTATTTGTCAAAACTTAGGAAATGTAGACTTTTTATTTTACTGTATGTAAATTTTACATCAAAAGAAAAAAGAGCCTATAAATCAATACCAAACTCTAGCTATTAATATGCATACTGAAGTATTTGGGGAAAAGTGTACCAATGTCTGAAATTTACTCTGCACCAAAAATAAAATGGATTAATAGATGGAATGTGGGTAACACAGATGGTTAGAAAATATATGATGAAGCAAGAATAGTAAAATATTAACGGCAAAATCTAGGTGGTTGCTATGTGGATAGTCAATGCAAAATTATATCACCTTTGTTATGTCAGAACATTTTTGTATAAAAATGTTGGGGGGAAATTATAGGAATTTCCACTTATTTTTTCCCTAATATTTACCAAATGAAGCAGTTCTTTCTTTATAAACAAAAGAACATGACTACAATTAAGCAACTGGCCATAAATCCAATATATGATTAGAATACAAAGTCCCCAAAGTACTGCTATTTTACCCAAAATCTCACGCTGAATGTTTATTAAAAGTTTGTCAATATAGGGGCACCTGGGTGGCGCAGTGGGTTAAAGCCTCTGCCTTCGGCTCAGGTCACTATCTCAGGATCGAGCCCCGCATTGGGCTCTCTGCTCTGCGGGGAGCCTGCTTTCCCCCCTCTCTCTCTGCCTGCCTCTCTGACTACTGGTGATCTCTGTATGTCAAATAAATAAATAAAATCCTTAAAAAAAAAAAAAAAGTTTGTCAATATAGCGGCACTTGGGTGGCTCAGTGGGTTAAGCCTCTGCCTTCAGCTCAGGTCATGATCTCAGGGTCCTGGGATCGAGCCCCGCATCAGGCTCTCTGCTTGGCGGGGAGCCTGCTTCCCCCTCTCTCTCTCTTCCTGCTTCTCTGCCTACTTGTGATCTCTCTCTCTCTCAAATAAATAAATAAAATCTTAAAAAAAAAAAAGTTTGTCAATATATTCCTTACTAATAGTATACAAGTACATCAACCAATTGCTTAGCATCTTTTTTCAGTCTTAGGTCATCAGACATATTGTGGTGGTTTTATAACGTCCACTTGGATAAGCCAGAACCATGTTCCTCAGAATCCCCTTCTCTGATTAGGCCCAGGCTAACCCACAGAAATGTACATAAGGCTTGGATGGTGGAAGTGAAGCAGCAACCGTGAGTTTGTGAAGATCATCATGGTTACACGTTGTAAAACACAAAAGAGGCAACAACCTTCCACAGACTTATCCCCTAGCTATTCCTCCTGATCCCACTACAATGATTTGAAATGCCTGGCTTCCCATACTCCCTAGTAAGCTCCAGAGAGCCAACCCACAATAGTGCCTCTGCAGAAGTGATTAGTGACTTTTCTCTGCACTTCCAACTCCTCCTTTGGGTCTCTTACCTCCCAGTTGCTCCCATACTGTGCAAGGTTTTATAGGGCCATAATAAATCCTTGATTTCATTAACACTCATAGTGGTTCCACTTCCTTGACTGAACTCTATTAACAAAAGCATACTTCACTTATCCCATTACCTATGTCTCCAAAAGTTACAAATAAATTAAAATTTTGCAAGTCATTTTTATTTTTTTTTAAGATTTGTGTTTATTTGACAGACAGAGATCACAAGTAGGCAGAAAGGCAGACAGAGAGAGGGGGAAGCAGGCTTCCTGCCAAGCAGAGGGCCTGATGTGGGGCTCGATCCAGGACTCTGGGAACATGACCTGAACCGAAGGCAGAGGCTTTAACCCACTGAGCCACCCAGGCACCCCTTTCATTTTTGTTTTATAAAGGGTTATGAAACCCTTCTCTAAGGGAAGCATAATTCTTTTGTATAGGAAATGTTCAGGTTTACCTATTTTATAATAAATCTGAATTTTTCTTTTTCAAGAGAGAAACAGTATGGTATAATGGAAGGAGAACTAAACTCAGTCATTCTAAGATATTAATCATGGCTCAGTCAGTTAATAACTGAGAAACCTTAGTCAATTTACTAAACGTCTCTGCAACCTATTTTCCTATCTTGAAAATGTGTATAATGATACCAGCGATATGTACATAAGAAGGGCTTCAGGATAGCAATCTGCCTGCAAGAGTAGAAGTCTAAAAGATTTATCTTAAATTTCCATGGCAAGCATACTGTTTACAACCTAAGTTTATTTGGAGGACTGGTGGCAGCGGAAATTATTGTTGGAAATAACAGAAAGAGCTAAAATAACCTCATGTCAATCTCTTAGTGTTCTCAACAGAATATATCGATGAAATTAAGACTAGTATATTATCTTATTTTAAAGATGTATTTATTAGGGAGAGAGAGAGTGTGCATATGCAAGGTGGGGGAGGGGCACCGGAAGAGGGAGAGAGAGAAGACTCTCCTCAAATAGACTCTCTGCTCAGAGGGGATCCTGATGCGGGGCTCGATCCCAGAACCTTGAGATCATGATCTGAGCCAAAATCAAGAGTTAGAAGCTTAACCAACTGAACCATCCTAGATCCCCAACACTTAACACATTCTTAACAAATGCTAGTTATCATCTTTCTCTTCTGTTAAACTCCTTAATGAGATACTGTTTTAAAATCCCTGTTTTCTAAAAATGAATTCTAACCATTTAAATAATTCATAATTTGAAATAGCATTGTTAGGTTTAATTGTTCTTCAGTTATGCTAATCCTGAGATATGAATCATCACATTTCCCTTTTCTCAAATCAATTCCTATGCCTTCTAATATACTTTCATCTTTGTTCTGATGAACAACTGAACATTCAAGTGAAATAAAGAAGTGCTTCTCAAAGTTTCATTTCCATGTAATCACCCAGGACTCTGATTCAGTAGGTCTAGGGTTTAGGTATGAGACTACATTTCTAACGAACTCTCAGATGATGCTGTTAATAGTGCACAGACCAAACATAAAGTAGCAAAGGACTAAAATAGGGTATATACTAGGTTATTACAAAATTAGAGTTGAAGGCACCTTACAAAATTTATAATCCATCCAAAAACAAATATATCCTTCTGCTTTATTTTTAGATTTTACATATTTACTTGAAAGAGGGAGAGAGAAAAAGAGTACAGCAGGGGGAGTGGCAGGCAGAGAGAGAGGAAGCCTGATGTGGGGCTCGATTCTAGGACCCTGAGATCACCTCCAAAGCTGAAGGCAGACACTAACTGACCGAGCCACCCAGAAGCTCCTATCCTTCTGCTTTAAAAATGAGGATGGTAAAACAGAATAAGGGTCTTGGACAAGGTAACTATATTAGATAGTAGTAGAGCAAGAGAAAATTCAACTTATATTAATTATAGATTCTATACATTTTCCATCACACCAGTGTTTCTCATACTTTATGTGTGTATTATGGAGCATCCTCATGTAAATCAATATAGGGAACCTAGAAATCCCTAGAATGTGCCATGATACAATTGTTCCTTTTTCAAGTATCCCAGAGTATTATTTTCCTTTTAAAGATTTATTTATTATTTGACAGAAAGGGGGAGAGAGAGAAAGAGAGCACACATGCACTCATGAGTGGGGGAGGGAGCAGTGGAAAAGGGAGAGGGAGAATCTCAAGAAGACTCCACGCTAAGCATGGAGCCCATGATCCCATAACCCTAGGATCATGACCCAAGCCAAAATCAAGAGTCAGACACCCAATAGATTAAGCCACCCAAGTACACCATCAAGTAACCCTGAGTATTATTAAATTACAGTAAGATTTGCCAATCAAAATCTAAACAAATCTGTATATCTACACTAAGGAAAAATGAATAATAAATACAAATCTTGCTCTGGTATTCAGATATTCTGCTCCTTGTTTTTTGACCAATCTCATTCTAAGATATTTGACAAAGAGATTTATTCATATTACCAAAGAAACCAAGAGAAAAAACTAGTGGGATTTTGCCTGTCTCCACAGGTCTAGTAAGATTTCACTATGCACAGAAGTATGACTAAATTTCACCATAGGACTTACAATATCTGTCCCAGTAAAGGTTACATACAATTCTTCTGTACTTCCCTAATCACAAAAGGAACAATATCGTGTCCAGAACCAACACCCTTTGAACAAGTGAACAGTCCCATTTTCAGACTGAGGAGTGAAAGTAGAACATGAACATGTTAAAATACTGCATTAATAAAGAATAAAGACTGACTAGTATTTTCGACCCATCTCTCCTGAAATTTCTATTTTACTGAAAATAAATATAAATTAAAACAGTCCCGGCAAGAGAAGAAAGACATCACTAATTTTGGTGATTCTTAAAACAGTATATCAGCTTTCCAATTTAGCATTTTTAATCAACTTACTTTTTAAACAAAAACTTCCAAATAAAACCTTTCTCATTACCACAATGAGAAAAAGTATGACTAACAAAAAAGAAAAAAATGACAGTAAATACATTATTTCATTAAATTCTACAAGAGAATGTTGCCCATAGAATGTTCTGAGCCTGAGCCCCTCTTTGTTGAAAAGAAAGAATAATAAGTGCTCAAGGAGTTAAAAGCTTATGTTTATAGAAAAAAGGAAAACAAATGAAACATAATTAAAAAGGGGAAAACATTTTACCAGATATTTGATGTTACTTAATGCTTTGTCCATAACATCTCTAACATTATACCAAGTATCTGAATGTGACACACTTTGAAAAACACTACCTCACCATGTTGGTATGTATGTAGTATGTGTGTGTGTGTGTGTGTGTGTGTGATCTCTACAACCAGCATGGGGCTCAAACTCATTATCTCAAGATCAAGATTCCCATACTCCACTGAGCCAGCCAAGTGCCCCACCATGTTGTTTCTTAACTGAAATTTTTGAGTAATCCCCACAGTAGCTAAAAATTCTATCAACAGAAAATGAATCTTGCATTTAATTCTCAAGAGCACCTAGTCCTATAACTGGTATACATTAGGCAGGCATTCATGACATGTTTAAATAAATTGAAAAAATAATGTAATTAAACCAAGCAGTTTATTTAGAATTGCTGTATTCTTAGAGCTGAAGACCCAAGAGATCACCTACTACTTTAGTATACTCATTTAAGGATATGAACATTAAGGACTAAAGACATTAAGCAACTAGCCTAATATTCAGAATTGTTTTTAGGGACACTGAGATGTCTTAGTTCCAAATCTGAGAGCTCTATGAAGGCAGATATTAAAGGGATTGTTTAAGGCAAATGAAACCTGGTAACATTTTATTTAAGATCAGAAGGATATTAGATTGGAAGGGAGAAAAAGGGAAGGGACATACATATTCAGAGATATAAGGTGCCCAAAAATGTTGCACAGAAAGTAGAAGGAGAAATCAGGCTAGCAAAGATACCCAGCCAGAACTTAACCTACATTTTTAAGATTCTACAGGGGAAAGGGTAAAAAAAATCAGAAGATCTTCTTAGGAAGATGGCTGTGTCTGCAATCTCCCTTAGTGAGAATTTTCTAAACTTATAACTACAACAATCGTCCCAAGCCTAGAATTTCAAACATTTCTGACTCTACTGGTTTCCTCCCAACTCTCCACCTTCACGCGTGAACTCACTAGAAGCATCTGTCCAAGACTGCAAGAAGAATGGCAATAAAAATGCAAACACAAGTAACAGTTGACCTAAAAATTTTGTCTGCAAATGACTGACTTAATAAAGTTTAAGACTTCTGCCCTCTGAAAAAAGATTTAAATCTGAGGACTAAAGTAGAGGTAGCATCCACAGCAAATGAGCTTTAAATAATGAACTGGTAACATTACTATGTATGAAAAATAAAAACTTATTTAGTTTGCAAATAATGTTAAGTTTTTGTTAATTTAATAAGAACTTTTATTCTTTTATCAATTTTGTAAAATATAACACAATTTGGGGGCACCTGGGTGACTCATTCAGTTGAGCGACTGACTACTGGTTTCAGCTCAGGTCATAGAATTTAAGTACAGGGAATGAACCCCATGTCAGGTTCTGTTCACATCGGGAAGTCTGCTTCTCTCCCTCTCCCTCTGCTTGTCACCCCACACACATGCAGGCACTCTTTCTCTAAAAGTAAATAAATCTTCAAAAAAATAAAGCACAACTTAAAAAATCCACATTATCCACTTTAATTCACTGATTTTTTATTAAAATCAAATATTTTATGCAAATGCCTTGATTTTCTCACTGCTGGTTGGTTTTTGTTTTACTTCCAGTGTAGTTAACAGACACATATTGGTTTCAGGTGTACAATATAGCAATTCAGCAGTTCCATATATTACAAAGTACTTATCAAAATAAGTGTACACTGAATGCCCTTCACCTATTTCAGCCATCCCCCACCCAATACATCTCTGGTAACCATCAGTTTCTTCTCCATAGTTAACTGTTTGGGGGTTTGTCTCTTGTTTTTTCTTTGATCACTGTTTTGTTTCTTAAATTCTACATGTGACTGAAATAAGATGAAACTTAGCTTACATTGATTGACTTACAATTATACTCTCTAGATCTATCAAAGCTGTTGTAAGTAGAAATATTTCATTCTCTCGATTGGGTGAATAATATTCATATATATATATACATACATATACACATATATGCCACATTTTCTTTATCCACTCATCTACTGATGGGACACTTGGGCTGCTTTCATAGCTATGACATGTAAATAATACTACAGTAAATATAGGGGTACATCTTTCAAATTACTGTTTTCACATTCTCTGGGCAAATATCCACTACTGTGATTGCTAGATCGTAGGGTACATGTACTTGAAATTTTCTGAGTAAACTCTAAACTATCTTCTACAGTAGCTCTAACAATTTGCACTAACACCAATAGAACACTAGGATTCCTTTTTCTCCACATTCTCACCAAAATATAGTGTTTCTTGAGATTTTAATTATACCACTATGACAAGTGTGAAGTGATATTGTGATTTTCATTTACATTTCCCTGAAGACGAGTAGTAAGTCATGTTGAACATCTTCTCATATGTCTCTTGTCCAACCAGGTGCTTTCTTTGGAGAAATGACTGCTCATGCCTTCTATTTTTTTTTTTAATTGAATTACTTAGTTTTCTGATGCTGACAAAACTTTTTTACATATTTTGGGTTGTAACCCTTTGTCAGCTATGTCATTGGAAAATATCTTACCCCATTCAGTAGGACACCTTTTAGTTTGTTGGTTGCTTCCTTTGCTGTGCAAAAGGGTTTTATTTTTATGTAGTCCCAAAGGTTTATTTTTATTCTTGTTTCCCTTGCGTCAGGACACCTATCTAGAAAGATGATACTGCAGCCAATGTCAGAAATTATTGCTGTCCTCCCTTCTAGGGTTTTTATGGTTTCAACTCTCACATTAGGTCTTTAGACATTTTTTAATTTATTTTTGTATATGGCATAAAAGTGGTGAGTCTTAACAACTCAAGCTACTGACAAGACTGTCTTTCTCACACTGCATTTTGTAGCTAGTTTCATCAAAGATTAATTGGTAATATAACTGTAGGCTTATATATAGGCCTTCTATTCTATTACATTGATCTGTGTGTCTATTTTTGTGCCCGCACCACACTATTCTGATTATTACAGCTTCATAGTATAACCTTAAGTCTAGAATCTTGATAGCTCCAGTTTTACTTTCTTTTTCAAGATTATCATGGCTATCTGGGGTCTTTCATGGTTCCAGATAAATTTTAGAATTTCTCTAGTTCTGTGAATAATGCTGCTGGCATTTTAATAGGGATTGCATTAAATGTATAGATTGCTTTGTGTGTTATAGACATTTGAACAATATTAATTCTCCCAACCCATGAGCATGGAATGTCTTTCCATTTTTTTGTGTCATCTTCAATTGCTTCCATCAATGTTTTGTTACACTTTTCAGAGTACAGGTCTTTCACCTCTTTGGTTAGGTTTGTTCCTAGGTATCTTATTGTTTTTGGTGCAATTGTAAATGGGATTGATTGCTTAATTTCTCTTTCTGTGGCTTCATTATCAATGTGTAGAAATGCAACAGATTTCTGTATGTTGATTTTGTACGCCGGGACTTTACTGAATTCATGTATCGATTTTAGTAGTATTCTTGTGAAGTCCAAGGGGTTTTCTATATGTAGTATCATGTCATCTACAGATAGTGAAAAGCTTTACTTCTTCCTTACCAGTTTGGATGCCTTTTATTTCTTCATGTTGTCTGAAAGCTGTGGCCAGGACTTCCATACTGTGGTGAATAAAAGTGGTGAGGATAGACATCCTTGTCTTATTCCTGACCTTAGGGGAAAAGGCCTCCGTTTTTTCCCATTGAGTATGATGCTAACTGTGGGGTTTTCATATTGGGCCTTTATTATGTTGAGGTATGTTCCCTCTAAACTTACTTTGTTGAGGGTTTTTATCATGACTGGATGTTGTACTTTGTCAGATGCTTTCTCTGCATCTATTGAAATGATCATATGGTTTTAATTCTTTCTCTTACTGAAGTGATGTATCAATTGATTTGTGAATATTGAACCACCCTTCCATCCTGGAAATAAATCCCATTTGATTGTGGTGGATGATTTTTTTTTTTTTTAAAGTGGATTGTTGGATTCAGTTCACTAGCATTTTGTTGAGGATTTCTGCATCTATGTTCATCAGAGATATTGGCCTATGGTTCTCTTTTTTGTTTGTGATGTCTTTATCTGGTTTTGACACCAGAGTAACCCTGGCCTCATAGAATGAATTCGGAAGTTTTCTTCGTCTTCCGTTTTTTGGAGAAGTTTGAAAAGAACAGGTATTAACTCTTCTTTAAAGGTTTTGTAGAATTGGCCTGTGAAGCCATCTGGCCCTGGACTTTTGTTTGGGAGTTTTTTAACTACTGATTCAATTCATTACTGCCAATCAGCCTGTTCAAATTTTCTATTTCTTCGTGCTCCAATTTTGGTAGGCCATATGTTTCTAGGAATTTATCCCTTTCTTCTAGGTTGCCCAATTTGTTAACATACAGTTTTTCATAATATTCTCCTACAATCTTTTGTTTATCCGTGGTGTCAGTCATTAATTGCTCCTCTTTCGCTTGTGATTTTGTTTATTTGAGTCCTCTCTCTGTGTCTCTCTCTTTTTTCTTGATGAATCCGGCTGGAGGTTTACCAATTTTGTTGATATTTTCAAAGAACTAGCTTCGGGGATCATGATCTGTTCTGTTGTTGTTGTTGTTGTTGTTGTTTGTTTGTTTTTGTTTCAATAGCATTCATTTCTGCACTTATCTTTATTATTTCCTTCCTTCTATTGGTTTGGGGTTTTGTTTGTTCTTCTTTTTCTAGCTCCTTTAGGTGCTAGGTTAGGTTGTTTACTTGAGATTTTTCTTGGTTCCTGAAGTAGGCCTGTATTGCTATAAACTTCCCTCTCACAACTGTTTTGGCTGCATCTCAAAGGTTTTGGACCATTGTGTTTTCATTTTTGTTTGTTTCCGTGTACTTTTTGATTTCCTCTTTAATTTCTTGGTTGACCCGTTTATTGTTTAGTAGCGTGGTATTTAACCTCCATGTATTTGTGCTCTTTCCAGAGTTTTTCTTGTGGATTTCTAGTTTCATAGAATTGTAGTCAGAAAATATGCAAGGTATGACTTCAGTCTTTTCAAATTTGTTGAAGATTGTTTTGTGGCCTAAGATGTGATCTGTTCTGGAGAATGTTTCATGTGCACGTGAAGAGAAAGTGTATTCTGTTTTTAGGATGGAATGTTCCGAATATACCTGTTAAATCCATCTCGTCCAGGGTGTCATTCAAAGCCACTGTTTCCTTACTGGTTTTCTCTTTGGACGATCTGTCCATAGATGTATGTGGGTTGTTAAAGTCCCCTACTATTATTGTATTACTATCAATTAATTCGTTGTTTTGTTATTAACTGTTTTATATATTTGGGCACTCCCATTTTGGGTGCAGAAATGTTTACCGTTGTTATAGATATAACAACTTGTTGGACTGCCCCCTTTATTATTATATAGGTTCCTTCCTTGTCTCTTGTTACAGTGTTTGTTTTAAAGTCCGTTTCGTCCCGTATAAGAACTGCTACCTTGGCTTTCTTTTCACATCCATTTGTGTGATAAATGTTTCTCCATCCCCTCACTTTCAACCTACAGGAGTCTTTAGGTCTGAAGTGAATCCCTTGTAGGCAGCATCTAGATGGATCGTGGGTTTTTGGTTTTGTTTTTGTTTTTTGAATACATTCCACCATTCTATGTCTTTTGATTGGAGTGTTTAGTCCATTTACATTTAAAGTAATTATTGACAAGTATGTGTTTATTGCCATTTGTTACTTGTTTCTTTGTGGTTTTGTTTTGTTGTAGTTTTTTCCCCCCTGATTCTTTCTTCTCTTTCGTGGTTTACTGGTTTGCCTTAGTGATATACTTGGATTCCTTTCTCTTCATGCTTTTCATACCCATTAGTGTAGTTTGATTTGTAGTTACCATTAGGTTTGTATACACCATCTTCTGCATATGGCAGTCTATATTAAGTTGATGGTCGTTTAAATTCAAACTCTGTCTTTACTCCTCTCCCCTGCAACGTTTTAGGTGTATGGTGTCATATTTTACATCCTTTTGGGGGAGGGGGGCAGGGGGGAATCCCTTGACCAGTCTTTTATGGAAATACGTATTCTTACTGCTTTTGTGTTTTTGTTTTGTTTTCTTTTCTTTTCTTTTTCATTTTCATACTCTCACTAACGGTCTTCCCTTTCCACTCAAACAATCCCCTTTAATTTTTTTTGTAGGGGTGGCTTAGTGGTCATGAACACCTTTAAATTTTGTTTGTCTGAGAAACTCTTTTTCCCTTCCTTTATTCTGAATGACAGCCTTGCTGGATAGAATATTCTTGGCGGTAGATTTTTCCCTTTCATCGGTCTGAATATATCATGCCATCCCCTTCTGGCTTAAAAAGTTTCTGCTGAAAAATCTGCTGTTAGCCTTATGGGGTTTCCCTTACATGTAACTGTCTTCTTTTGTCTTACTGATGTAAAAATTGTTTCTTTAGCACTACTTTTTACCATTCTGATTACTGTGTGTCTTGGCATGGATCTCCTTGGGTTGATTTTGCTGGGGGATCTCTGTGCTTCTTGCATTTGGATATCTGTTTCCTCCTCCAGATTAGGGAAGTTCAGCTATCATTTTTTTCAAGTAAATGTTCTGCCCCCCTTTCTCTCTTCTTCTTCTTCTGGGATCCCTGTAAAGTGAATGTTATTACATTTGATGGAGTTACTGAGTTCCCTAAGCCTATTCTGTCTTGTTTATTTTTCTCCCTCACTTGTTCAGCTTAATTATTTTCTAATACTCTGTCTTCTAGTTCATTAATTCATTCTTGTGCTTCCAGCCTGCTATTTTTTCCATTCAGTGTATTCTTAGTTTCCTTTATTGTGTTCCGCATCTGATTGGTTCTTTTTTATCTTTGTTAAGGACCTCACTGATGTACACCACTCTTCTCTCAAGTCCAGTGAGTATCTTTATAATCATTACTTTAAATTCTCTACCAGACATATTACTTATAGCTGTTTCTTTTACATTTCATGCTGTAGACTGGTCCCGTTCTTTCATTTAGGATATATTCCTCTTTCTCCTCATTTTGTCTCTGTGTCTGCTTCTGTGTTTTCAGGAGGTCAGCTACTTCTCCTCATATTAAAAGAAATGGCCTAATGAAGAAGTCCTACAGTGCCCTGCAATGTCCCTTTTTCACCAAAACCTGATGGTTCAGGGATGACCTATGTGTGTTGTGTGTACTCTGTGGTCATGTCCTGGACACATCTTGCTTCAATCCAGTCATCTGTGGAGGGTCTCTTTGCCTGTACTTGGCAGTGTTGGTCCTGGCCAGAGTGGGGTGTGCACCTTTAAGAAGGTGCATGCTGGATGGCTTGCAAAATGAGACTTACAACCAATGATGTAGGATGAGGGCTGCATTGGTGTATCAGGCAATTTTAACGAGGTGCACCTCATGTTTCTACAGGGCCCAACACCACAATCACTGCCTCTAGGACTGATGCCACACAAAATGTAAGGGTTGTGAGATCAATGTTTTCAGGATCTGCACTGATTTTCTTAGAGGGGCGACACACAGCACCAGGACCAAGGCAAAGTTGACTCTGAAAGGTGAATTCCCCATAGTGCTGCAGGGAATGGGGGAGGGTGCTTGGGGTCACCAACGTAGTGAATGCCAGTGTTCTGCTGGCTCCCACAGTTAGACCTGTGTTTATACTGATGGCCGGGGAAGGGAGATGGTGCCTGTCAGCAACTTTGTTCCTGGAGGAGTCTCCCTCTGGGATACACACTGTTATCTCTACATAACACTCCCAATCATGTGCCCCTGGTGTTCTTCAAACAGCTGTTTCTATACATAACTCTCCACCTTCATCACTGTGTGGTCTCTTTCAGGCAGGGACTCAGCTTCCTAAAGCTTAAATTTTAAAAACAAGAGTGGAATAGGATTTTATTTAAATTTACTTAAGTTACTTAGGTTTTACTTAAGTTGTAAAAATAAGAGTAGAATAGGATTTTTATATTAAGGTTTTTTCAGAGTGTATAAAAAAATAGGCCAGATTCAGAGCCATTTCAGGGACATGAAGAACTAGGAGTCAATAACACCATCAGGCATATCTTTGTCTTTCCAGCTGTCTGGGTTCTGCTATCTGAGTGGGATCTCTTTCTCTCCAGCTAAACATAAGCTATTGAACTAAAAGGTGTGGAAGATGGAAGGGGGTCATGACCTTTGACAGTTTGCAACTCTTATTTTACTACAGCTCTGGAATGGGGCATAATGATTGGCTACATCTGTGTTAAGTCTCTATCCGAGTAACCAAAGATAGACTATTATGCTTGGTAAACCCATCAAAAACATAATTGTGTATGTGTTGGGGAAAAAGAGGTCTGTTAACAGAAATGGTAAAAGTATGCTGGAAAAAGGAAAATAATATGTATAATTACATATTTTAATTAGGTTTTTAAAAGATTGTTACAGTTTTCCCTCAGAGTTTTGTATAACTTGTTCCCTCGGATACCAAGTGATTTATTGTTGCATAGGAACAAGTTTGGTTAGTTTCTGAGGGAGAATATCCTTTTCAACAGTCAAGGGGTATGACTATGAGCAGAGGTGTTTAAACAGAGACCATCACTCAGTAATAATTAATAATAACAAATTCAAATATATATTATATACTATTTCATGTGACCAAAATGATTTGAATTTAGATATACAGCACAACATATTTTCAAAATGTCTTTGCTTTTTGAATTTAAATTAAATGAATTAACATATTATGTGTTTCTTGCTTCAGGTGTACAAGTCAGTGATTCATCAGTCTTATATGATACCCACTGCAAATTGCAACACATAACCCCCCACTGTCCATCACCCAGTTACCCCATCCCTCCACCCCCCTCCCATTTCCTATGATTAAGAGTCTTTTATGGTTTGGCTCCCTCTTTGGTTTTGTCTTGTTTCATTTTTTCCTTTCTTCACCTATGATCCTGCCTTGTATCTTAAATTCCACATATCAGTGAGATCATATGATAATTGACCTTCTCTGATTGACTTCTTATCTCTTATTTATTTCTTAGTTTGCTATGAAACAGCTTTTTATCCTGGTGAAGTCCCAATAGTTCACTTTTGCCTTTGTTTCCCTTGCCTTTGGAGACATGTCTAGCCAGAAGTTGCTGAGACCAAGGTCAAAGGGGTTGCTGCCTGTGTTCTCCTCTAGAATTTTGATGGATTCCAATCTCACATTTAGGTCTTTCAACCATTTTGAGTCTATTTTTATGTATGGTGTAAGGAATGGTCCAGTTTCACTCTTCTGCATGTGGCTCTCTGCTGCCCAATTTTCCCCATACCATTTGTTGAAAAGATTATCTTTTTTCCATTAGATACTCTTTCCTGGGTTCTCTATTCTATTCCACTGATCAGTGGGTCTGTTTTTGTGCCAGTACCATACTGTCTTGATGATTATTACAGTTTGTAATAGATCTTAAAGTCCAGGATTGTGATGCCACCAGCTTTGATTTTCTTTTTCAACATTCCTTTGATTATTTGGGGTCTTTTCTGGTTCCATACAAATTGTTCCATTATTTTTTCCAATTCTGTGAAAAACCTTGATGGTATTTTGATAGGGATTGCAATGAATGTGTAGATTGCTCTAGGTACCATAAAAATTTTAAAAATATTTGTTTTTCCAATTCATGAGCATGGAACATTTTTCCATTTTTTTGTGTCTTCCCCAATTTCTTTCCTGAGTGTTCTACAGTTTTCTGAGTACAGATCCTTTGTCTCTTTGGCTAAGTTTATTCCTAGGTATCTTGCAGTTTTGGGTGTAACTGTAAGTGGGATCAACTCCTAATTTCTCTTTTTTCTCTCTCATCGTTAGTAGAAATGCAACTCACTTCTGTGCACTGATTTTACATCTGCCACTTTACTGAATTCCTGTATGAGTTCTAGTGATTTGGGGATGGAGTCTTTTGGGTTTTCCACATAGAGTATCATGTCATCTTCAAAGAGTGGGAGTTTGACTTCTTCTTTGCCAATTTGGATGTTTTTTATTTCTTTTTGTTGTCTGATTGCTGAGGCTAGGATTTCTAGCCTTCACCACCTCTAGCCTTCACTACTAGCCTTCACCACTGAACCGCAGTGGTGATAGTGGATACCCCTGCTGTGTTCCTGACCTTAGGAGAAATGCTCTCAGTTTTTCTCCATTAAGAAATATATTTCTTGTGGGCTTTTCATAGATGGTTTTTATGTTGAGGTATGTGACCTCTATCCCAACACTGTGAAGACTTTTAATCAAGAAAACATGCCATACTTTGTCAAATGCTTTTTCAGCATCTACTGAGAGGTGCATAAGGTTTTTGTCCTTTTATTTATGTACTGTATCTCACTGACTGATTTCCAGATATTGAGCAAACCTTGCAGCCCAAGAATAAATCTGCCTTGGTCGTGGTAAATAATCTTTTTAATGTACTGTTGGAACCTACTGGCTCATATACTGGTGAGAATTTTTGCATCCATGTTCATCAGGGATATTGGTCTGTAATTCTTCTTGGTGGGGTCTTTGTCTGGTATTGGGATCAAGGTAATGTTGGCCTCATAGAAAGAGTTTGGAAGTTTTCCTCCCATTTCAATTTTCTGAAACACCTTCAGAAGAATAGGTATTAGTTCTTCTTTAAATGTTTGGTAGAAGTCCCCTGGGAAGCCACTTGGCCCTGGGCTCTTGCTTTTTGGGAGTTTTTTGATTACTGCTTCAATTTCCTTGCTGGTTATGAGTCAGTTCAGGTTTTCTATGTCTTTCTGGTTCCATTTTGGTAGTTTATAAGTCTCTAGGGATGCATTCATTTCTTCCAGATTGCCTCACTTGTTGGCATATAGTTGCACATACTATGTCCTTATAATTGTTTTTATTTCTTCGGTGATGGTTTTGATCTCTCCTCTTTCATTCATGAATTTATTTGTTTGGGTCCTTTCTCTTTTCTCTTTGATTAGTCTGGCCAGGTGTTTATCTATTTATTAATTCTTTCAAAGAAAAGGCTCCCAGTTTCATTGATCTGTTCTACTGTTCTACTGGTTTCCATTTCATTGATTTCTGCTCTTATCTTTATTGTTTCTCTCCTCCTGCTGGGCTTAGGCTTTATTTGCTCTTCTTCCTCCAGCTCCTTTAGGTACAGGGTTAGGTTACATATTTGAGAATTTTCTTGTTTCTTGAGGTGTCTTTGGGTCTAAAATGAGTTTCTTGTAGACAGCATATTGATGGGTCTTGTTTTGTTCCTTTTTTTTTTTTTTTTTAATCCATTCTGATACCCTGTGTCTTTTGATTGGGGCATTTAGCCCATTTACATTCAGGGTAACTCTTGAGAGATATGAAGTTAGTGCCATTCTATTGCCTGTAAGGTGACTGTTACTGTATATTGTCTTGGTTCCTTTCTGGTCTACTACTTTTAGACTCTCTCTTTGCTTAGAGGACCCCTTTCAATATTTCCCAGAGCTGGCTTGGTATTTGCAAATGCTTTTAGTTTTTGTTTGTCCTGGAAGCTTTTTATCTCTCCTTCTATTTTCAATGACAGCCTAGCTGGACATAGTGTTCTTGGCTGTGTATTCTTCTCATTTCGTGCTCTGAATATATCATGCCAGTTCTTTCTGGCCTGCCAGGTCTCTGTGGATAAGTCTGCTGCCACTCTTATATTTCTAACTTTGTAGGTTCCAGATCTTTTGTCCTGATCTGCTTTTAGGATTTTCTTTGTCTCTGAGATTTGTGAAGTTTCACTATTATATGTCGGGGTGTTGATCTATCTTTATAGACTCTGTGGGGGAATTCTCTATGCTTTCTGGATTTTAATGCCTGTTTCCTTACCCAGATTAGGGAAGTTCTCTGCTATAATTTGCTCCAATATACCTTCTGCCTCTCTCTCTCTCTCTTTCCTCTTCTTTTGGGATCCCAATTATTCTAATATTGTTTTGCTTTATGGTATCACTTATCTCTCAAATTCTCCCCTCATGATCCAGTACTTGTTTGTATCTTTCTCCATTTCTTTATTCTCCATAATTCATTCCTCTGTATCACTAATTCTCTCTTCTACCTCATTTATCCTACCAGTTAGAGCCTCCATTTTGTATTGCATCTCATGAATAGCCTTTTTTATTTTGACATGGTTAGATTTTTGTTGTTTTATTTCTCCAGAAAAGGATTCTCTAGTGTCTTCTATGCTTTTTACAAACCCAGGTAGCATCTTTACATCATTACTGTGAACTCTAGTTCCAACATCTTATTTATGTACATACTCATTAGGTCCCTGGCAGTCAGTCCTGCCTCTTGATCCCTTTTTTGAGGTGAGTTTTCCATCTTGTCATTCTTACAGAAAGTGGTCGCTTTTGTATTCACAGAGTTTCAATTATTTTTTTTCTTAGATCTCCAGTTGGGTTCACAGGTGTTCAGAATGATTTAATAGCTATCAAGCTGAATTCCTGGGATCAGACAAAATTAAGGTCTCCTACTCCTCCACCATCTTGGATTCTCGCTCTTTTTATATTCTTGAAAACAGATATTTCCTAGAATATCTTTTCAAACCCAAACATAACCATATTTTTATAAACATGCTATAAGTTTATTTATTGACAGGAAATCAAAATAATTTTCAAAATTCACTAAATTGTATTACTGAGTCAAAAAGATAAGAATGCATCCCATTAGTAACAATATTTTTTTAACTTAGGAAGCAGGAAAGATACACTGTGAAATGAGGAATATTAAAGTAGGAAAGCTTCATATAATGATACCCTGTAAGTACTGTAAGTGGGCTTTTGATAGTATTCAATTTGAAAAATGTGCTTGAAAGATAATGTATATAAAGTTCAAATTCAATTGCTTTTCCAGCCAAGGAATTTTATAGAATCAAAGCACCTGCTTATTCATAATATTTCATTAATATTTCTTTAGAGACTAAATAAACAATCAGATTTAAAAATAAATTAAAAATAACTTTATAAACACATATTTCCCCCCTCTTTTTTCCCCTGGAAATAATAATTGTTATAATATCATGTTGGTGACGCAGTAGACGCCATTGATATCATTAAATCAAAATGAAACATATTCTGAATTGAAACATCATTGCAAGAAACAGAGCAAATAAGCTTCATCAAGAACACTAATGAGCTTTTACCAGAAATATAAAACAATATCCTGAGTATTTCTATTAATTAACACATTGAAACAATCAAATCTTAAATATGGTAAATAATTGTTAACAGAACATGTCTTTCTTTCCCACTGCAACTTAACTAGAGTTCTATAAATGTTGTTTTGGAAATATTAATGAATTATCTCATAACACCTCTACCAAAAAATTAATTGGTTCTCTTCTACCTAATAAAAATGTGAAATAGTAATACTTTCTTTTAACAGTGCCTTGTTAAAAATAAGAGAATATTAGAGAAGATGTTTTCAAAATACTAATTAGGCTGTCATCCAGTTTAGAATGTAGAGTTATAAATATCTTCTCTCAAACATCACTTATTATACTCTTCATTTACAGAATGGCACAGTTACGTACCTTTTGGAGCTACCCACCCTAACCTAAGCTCCATATTAGCAGGGAGTACATCTTAACACTTTTTTATAGATCTCGCAGTGCTTAGTACATGAACACACCTATAATGACCCTTTAAAATCACCTATGTAAAAAAGGCACAAAATAAAGTCAATCATGAAACATTCAGCAATAAAATGTATTCAATAATTATTTACTGAATGGGGCATACAGTGTACAAAAGCAACAGAAGTGACAACAATATAATCTATTACACACACTGATAATATAACCTGGAAATTTTATACTTGAGTTCTAAAATAATGAAGTTATTATTCCCATAATCACATAAATGAAATAATCCACATACTTAAATTAGGCTGTATTAATGGCCCTAAGATATCTTCATTTACTCATTCATCAAGTGTCTTCTGAGCACCTGCAATGTACTATATGACTTCACAGTACAAGATAAAAACAAATCCCTGGAGATTTTAACAGGAATCAAGATAATTCTCCTACATCTCCTAGATCTATCAGCTCTGCATCCCACATCTCTCTCATTTCCTTGCTCCATTTCTGGACAAAATAATCAGGTCCCTGGAAGATTCCAGATGAAAGGAATTCAGTACTAAATAGACATACCTACTTTTCCTTGAGGGCTTAGCAATAGTCACCCTTCCAGACCAAGTATCACACAGAACCACTGTTGCCAAACCTATGTTACCATCCCAAGTACCCTAGGCTCCTAAACAAAGCTAAAGATCAGATACCACAACACCTTTAGGCTCTAATGTAGCTCTGGAGTCTCAGCTTTCCCTAGTTTGTTCAAGATTCTAAGGTTGGATTTTACTTTGGTACCTGCACATCAATTTTCTTAACAGTTCATTATCTTGGGGTCTGAAGCCATCTTTCAGGCCTCTGCTGAATAGCAAAATTTGGCTAAAAGATATCATATCCCTTCATGATAATAACCTACCCTGAATTTCCTGATATGCCCTGCTTGATTTGTGCTAGCTCCATGTGAAAACTTAGTATCAACAACATTGTAAAGACAAGTAGAGTGTCATATCTTTTGATTACTCTCTTACGTATTCAGTTTAATTTCCAAAGTCAGCATCTACAGTCAAATCTATGCTACAAGGTTCCAAAGAGACGAAGTCTCTATTAAGTCCCAGACTTAACAACTTGAGTCAACAGCTGTGTAGCCAAGAGAAACCTTGTCATTTGCCCTGAAATGTGATATGCTCTGCTTTATACTATGAAATATTTTTTTTAAGATTTTATTTATTTGTCAGAAAAAGAAAGAGACAGATGAGCACACAAGCACGGGAAGCAGCAGGCAGAGGGAGAAGCAGGTTCCCTGCTGAGCAAGGAGCCTTAGGTGAAACTCAATCCCAGGACCCTGGGGTCATGACCTGAGCTGAAGTTAAACACTTAAACAACTGAGCTACCCAGGCATCCCTACATACAAAATATTTAGGAGTCTATAGTACTCTTTTTTTTTTAATTTATAATTTTTTAATTTTTTAATAAACATATAATGTATTTTTAGCCCCAGGGATACAGGTCTGTGAATCGCCAGGTTTACACATTTCACAGCACTGATCATAGCACACACGCTCCCCAATGTCCATATCCCCATCAGCCTCTCCCGTCCCCCCTCCCCCCAGCAACCCTCAGTCTGTTTTTTGAGACTGAGTCTTTTATGGTTTATCTCCCTCCCGATCCCATCTTCTTTCATTTTTTCTTTTCCTACCCCCCAAACTCCTCACATTGCATCTCCACTTCCTCATATAAGGGAGCTCATATGATAGCTGTCTTTCTCCGACTGACTTATTTCGCTAAGCATAATACCCTCTAGTTCCATCCAGGTCGTCGCAAGTGGCAAGATTTCATTTCATTTGATGGCTGCATAGTATTCCATTGTATATATATACCACCTCTTCTTAACCAATTCATTTGTTGATGGATATATAGGTTCTTTCCATAGTTTGGCTATTGTGGACATTGCTGCTATAAACATTTGGGTGCACGTGCCCCTTCGGAGCACCACGTTTGTATCTATAGGATATATACCCAGTAGTGCAATCGCTGGGTCATAGGGTGGCTCTCTTTTCAACTTTTTGAGGAACCTCCATGCTGTTTTGCAGGGTGGGTGCACCAGCTTGCATTCCCACCAACAGTGTAGGAGGGTTCCCCTCTCTCCGTATCCTCGCCAGCATCTGTCATTTCTTGACTTGTTAATTTTAGCCATTCGGACTGCTGTGAGGTGGTATCTCATGGTGGTTTTGATTTGTATTTCCCTGATGCCAAGTGATGTGGAGCATTTTTTCATGTGTCTGTTGGCCATCTGGATGTCTTCTTTGCAGAAATGTCTGTTCATGTCCTCTGCCCATTTCTTGATTGGATTATTTGTTCTTTGGGTGTTGAGTTTGATAAGCTCCTTAAAGATTTTGGAAACTAGCCCTTTATCTGATATGTCGTTTGCAAATATCTTCTCCCATTCTGTCAGTTGTCTTCTGGTTTTGTTAACTGTTTCCTTTGCTGTGCAAAAGCTTTTGATCTTGATGAAATCCCAATAGTTCATTTTTGCCCTTGCTTCTGTTACCTTTGGCGATGTTCCTAGAAGTTGCTGTGGTTGAGGTCAAAGAGGTTGCTGCCTGCTTTCTCCTCAAAGATTTTAATGGATTCCTTTCTCACATTGAGGTCCTTCATCCATTTTGAGTCTATTTTCATGTGTGGTGTAAGGAAATAGTCCAATTTCATTTTTCTGCATGTGGCTGTCCAGTTTTCGCAACACCATTTGTTGAAGAGTCTGTCATTTTTCCACTGGACATTCCTTACTGCTTTGTAGAGGATTCGTTGACCATAGAGTTGAGGGTCTATTTCTGGGCTCTCTATTCTGTCCCACTGATCTATATGTCTGTTTTTGTGCCAGTACCATACTGTCTTGATGATGACAGCTTTGTAATAGAGCTTGAAGTCTGGAATTGTGATGCCACCGACTTTGGCTTTCTTTGTCAATATTCCTTTTGCTATTAGAGGTCTTTTCTGGTTCCATATAAATTTTAGGATTATTTGTTCTATTTCTTTCAAAAAAATGGATGGGATTTTGATAGGGATTGCATTAAATGTGTAGATTGCTTTAGGTAGAATAGACATTTTCACAATATTTGTTCTTCCAATCCATGAGGAGAGAACGTTTTTCCATTTCTTTGTGTCTTCCTCAATTTCTTTCATGAGTACTTCATAGTTTTCTGAGCATAGATTCTTTGCCTCTTTGGTTAGATTTATTCCTAGGTATCTTACGGTTTTGGGTGCGATTGTAAATGGGACTGACTCCTCAATTTCTCTTTCTTCTGTCTTGTTGTTAGTATAAAGAAATGCAACTGATTTCTGTGCATTGACTTTATATCCTCACATTTTACTGAATTCCTGTACAAGTTCTAGCAGTTTTGGAGTGGAGCCTTCTGGGTTTTCCACATATAGTATCATATCATCTACAAAGAGTGATACTTTGACTCTTCTTTGCCGATTTGGATGCCCTTAATTTCCTTTTGTTGTCTGATTGCTGAGGCTAGGACTTCTAGTACTATGTTGAACAGCAGTGGTGATAACGGACATCCCTGCCGTGTTCCTGACCTTAGCGGAAAAGCTCTCAGTTTTTCTCCATTGAGAATGATATTTGCGGTGGGTTTTTCATAGATGGCTTTGATAATATTGAGGTATGTGCCCTCTATCCCTACACTTTGAAGAGTTTTAATCAGGAAGGGATGCTGCACTTTGTCAAACGCTTTTTCAGCATCGAGAGTATCATATGGTTCTTGTTCTTTCTTTTATTAACGTATTGTATCACATTGATGGATTTGCGGATGTTGAACCAACCTTGCAGCCCTGGAATAAATCCCACTTGGTCGTGGTGAATAATCCTTTTAATGTACTGTTGGATCGTATTGGCCAGTATTTTGGTGAGAATTTTCCCATCTGTGTTCATCAAGGATATTGGTGTGTAATTCTCTTTTTTGATGGGATCCTTGTCTGGTTTTGGGATCAAGGTGATGCTGGCTTTATAAAGTGAGTTTGGAAGTTTTCCTTCCATTTCTATTTTTTGGAACAGTTTCAGGAGAATAGGAATTAATTCTTCTTTAAACGTTTGGTAGAATTCCCCTGGGAAGCCGTCTGGCCCTGGACTTTTGTTTGTTTGGAGATTTTTGATGACTGTTTCAATCTCCTTACTGGTTACGAGTCTGCTCAGGTTTTCTATTTCTTCCTGGTTCAGTTGTGGTAGTTTATATGTCTCTAGAAATGTATCCATTTCCTCTAGATTGTCGAATTTGTTGGCGTAGAGTTGCACATAGTATGTTCTTATAATTGTTTGTATTTCTTTGGTGTTGGTTGTGATCTCTCCTCTTTCATTCATGATTTTATTTATTTGTGTCCTTTCTCTTTTCTTTTTGATAAGTCTGGCCACGGGGTTGTCAATCTTGTTAATTCTTTCAAAGAACCAGCTCCTACTTTTGTTGATTTGTTCTATTGTTTTTTTAGTTTCTATTTCATTGATTTCTGCTCTGATCTTTATGATTTCTCTTCTCCTGCTGGATTGAGGCTTTCTTTGTTGTTCTTTCTCCAGCTCCTTTAGGTGTAGGGTTAGGTTGTGTATTTGAGACCTTTCTTGTTTCTTGAGAAAGGCTTGTACCCCTATATATTTTCCTCTCAGGACCGCCTTTGTTGTGTCCCACAGATTTTGAACTGTTGTGTTTTCATTATCATTTGTTTCCATGAATTTTTTCAATTCTTCTTTAATTTCCTGGTTGACCCATTCATTTTTTAGAAGGATGCTGTTTAGTCTCCATGTATTTGCGTTCTTTCCAAATTTCCTCTTGTGATTGAGTTCGAGCTTCAGAGCATTGTGGTCTGAAAATATGCAGGGAATGATGCCAATCTTTTGATACCAGTTGAAACCTGATTGATGACCCAGGATGTGGTCTATTCTGGAGAATGTTCCATGTGCACTAGAGAAGAATGTATATTCTGTTGCTTTGGAATGGAATGTTCTGAATATATCTGTGATGTCCATCTGGTCCAGTGTGTCATTTAAGGCCTTTATTTCCTTGTTGATCTTTTGCTTAGATGATCTGTCCATTTCAGTGAGGGGAGTGTTAAAGTCCCCTGCTATTATTGTATTACTGTCGATGTATTTCTTTGATTTTGTTATTAATTGGTTTATATAGTTGGCTGCTCCCATGTTAGGGGCATAGATATTTAAGATTGTTAGGTCTTCTTGTTGGACAGACCCTTTGAGTATGATATAGTGTCCTTCCCCATCTCTTATTATAGTCTTTGGCTTAAAATCTAATTAATCTGATACAAGGATTGCCACCCCAGCTTTCTCATGATGTCCGCTAGCATGGTACATTGTTTTCCATCCCCTCACTTTAAATCTGGAGGTGTCTTTGGGTCTAAAATGAGTTTCTTGTAGACAGCATATTGATGGGTTTTGTTTTTTTATCCATTCTGATACCCTGTGTCTTTTGATTGGGGCATTTAGCCCATTTACATTCAGGGTAACTCTTGAGAGATATGAAGTTAGTGCCATTCTATTGCCTGTAAGGTGACTGTTACTGTATATTGTCTCTGTTCCTTTCTGATCTACTACTTTTAGGGTCTCTCTTTGCTTAGAGGACCCCTTTCAATATTTCCTGTAGAGCTGGTTTGGTGTTTGCAAATCCTTTCAGTTTTTGTTTGTCCTGGAAGCTTTTTATCTCTCCTTCTATTTTCAATGATAGCCTAGATGGATATAGTATTCTTGGCTGCATGTTTTTCTCGTTTAGTGCTCTGAATATATCATGCCAGTTCTTTCTGGCCTGCCAGGTCTCTGTGGATAGGTCCGCTGCCAATCTAATGTTTTTACCCTTGTATGTTACAGACTTCTTTTCCCGGGCTACTTTCAGGATTTTCTCTTTGTGGCTAAGACTTGTAAATTTTACTATCAGGTGACGAGGTGTGGACCTATTTTTATTGACTTTTATTATTTTTATTGATTTTATTTTTATTGATTTTGGGCATTCTTTGCATCTCCTGGATTTTGATGTTTGTTCCCTTTGCCATATTAGGGAAATTCTCTCCAATAATTGTCTCCAATATAACTTCTGCTCCCCTCTCTCTTTCTTCTTCTTCTGGAATCCCAATTATTCTAATGTTGTGTCATCTTATGGTGTCGCTTATCTCTCGAATTCTCTCCTCGTGGTCCAGTATTTGTTTGTCTCTCTTTTGCTCAGCTTCTTTATTCTCTGTCATTTGGTCTTCTATATCACTAATTCTTCTGCCTCATTTATCCTAGCAGTGAGAGCTTCCATTTTTGATTGCACCTCATTAATAGCTTTTTTGGTTTCAACTTGGTTAGGTTTTAGTTCTTTTTTTTCTCCAGAAAGGGCTTTTATCTCTCTGGAGAGAGTTTCTCTAATATCTTCTATGCCTTTTTCGAGCCCGGCTAGAACCTTGAGAATCATCATTCTGAACTCTAGATCTGTCATATTACCAACTTCCATATTGATTAGGTCCCCAGCCTTCGGTACTGCCTCTTGTTTTTTTTGTGGTGAGTTTTTCTGCCTTGTCATTTTGTCCAGATAAGATTTGCTTTCTCCTCCTCTGGCATTCCGCTGTTCTCCTTGGTGAGTGAAGTTGGTCTTGGCTGGGTTTCTTGTTGATCTCCTGGGGGAGGGGCCTATTGTAGTGATTCTCAAGTGTCTTTGCCCCAGGCAGAATTGCACCGCCCTTACCAGGGGCCGGGCTAAGTAATCCGCTCGGGTTTGCTTTTGGAGCTTTTGTTCCCTGAGTGCTTTCTGTAGAGTTCCGGAGGACGGGAATGAAAATGGCGGCCTCCCAATCTCCAGCCCGGAGGAGCCGAGAGCTTGGGGTCCCACTCCTCAGTGTGCCCTCAGAGAAAAGCGCCCAACCGCCCCTATCTCCCTGGCCTCTGGTTGCGCTTGGAGAAAAGCGCTCAATCACTCGAACTTGGAGAAAAGTTCTCGGTCGCTTCTGTCTCCCTGGCCTCCAGCTGCGCACTTGGAGAAAAGTGCTCAGTCACTCCGTCTCCCTGGCCTCCGGCCGCGCTCTGAGCTCACCCAGCCTGCGACCGGTTCAAGGTAACCCCGAGCTGAGAGCTCACTCCTCGGCTTTGTCACCGTAACCAGCTTCCCCGCTCTAATACCTGCAAGCTCTGCGACACTCAGACACCCCCGTCCTTCTGTGACCCCGCGGGACCTGGGGTTACACTGACCCCACGTGGGCTTCCCCCCGGTTTAGCCTCTGGAGCAATGTCCCTCAGTGGAGCAGACTTTTAAAAGTCCTGATTTTGTGCTCCGTTGCTCCGCCGCTTGCCGGGAGCCGGCCCCTCCCCCCGGGGTCTATCTTCCCGTCGCTTTGGATTCACTTCTCCGCAGGTCCTACCTTTCAGAAAGTGATCGATTTTCTGTTTCTAGAATTGTTGCTCTTCTTCTCTTCGATTTCCCGTTGGATTTGTAGGTGTTCGCAATGGTTAGATAAGCTATCTAGCTGATCTCCTGCTACCTGATGTCGTCTCGGCCTGCTACTTCTCCGCCATCTTGACTCCTCCCCCAGTCTATAGCACTCTTAAGCCTCTAAAACTCAAAATATCTCCAGTTCAGAAGATAAACCAACAAACAAGAATTAAGTAATTACCTCCCACTTCTAGGCCTTATTATCAAAGGTCTTACAGATCATGAAGAAAAAATTCCTTCCCTCAAGGACCTCAGTCTAGTGGGGTTAAGCTAATAGTCAGAACAGTTTAAGAACACATATAACCTAGAATGAGAAAAAAGGAGACCAAAAAAATTTTCACTTACCTACTGTGTATCAAAGACACAGTCAATACAATTGCTTAGTATCTTTATTCCTTCATAAAACAGCCTACTTATCTTCTCAAGTCTGCTGCAGAATTAAGAAAATACTGAAGACACAAGGATTTATGTCTCTAGTATGCTTACCTGACTATTTCCATTTAATCAGATAGGAATTAAATTCTTTCAAGACTTTTCCAAATCTGACATTACCTCAGCTTCATTTTCTTAGTATTTCCCTACCTACTTTAAATCTCAGATTATTTCTGTAGAAATGTGGTAAAATGTCAAAGATGAAAATACAAAAATATGTTTCTATCTGTTAGTTCACACAGGAAAGCAGAGGTTTAGAGTTAAATTTTTCAGTTCAAGGGTTACTTACATTTTGTATTTTTATATATGATACCTTTTGTTACTGCTTTTATTGACTTTTAAAATTTAGGATCGTAGTAAGTTTGACTACAATAGTGATAACTATTAATATTTTATAATATCTTTTTACATTATTAGCATAATCCTAACAACCATATATGATTCAACAAGTCTCTTCTCAAATTATATGAAAGTAAACCAAGGCTCAAAATGCCTAATCTATCCAAAGCCCAGAATTTGAAAAGAAGTTAAAATGAATAACCTCTAAAGCCTTTCTGAGTCCTAACACTTTATGACTATAATGTTTGCCTTAAGCCCTTGCTTAGTACTTTGGCAGTACTAAAAGTGGCATATTAGTGCTAACTATGTGCTATTTTTCTTGCATTGGAAATACTCACTTTGTGGCATTTAGCTTAAATTAATTTGTATCTGGTTTGAGAGAGTGAACATGAAACTGATCAGAAAAGAGTACAAAAACACTGTCTTCTGTTCCTTCTATTAAAACAAAACAAAACCTTTGCTTATGTCCAATGTCATATACTTCAAAAGAACAAAGCCTAGTTCTCTACAATTAAACACCAATATATTATAGATAAGACCACAGCAGTGTAACAATAATAAAGCAAAATTTACAATATGCTTTGAAACATAAGACTTAAGACTGTTAACCTATTTGTCATAAGATTATTTAATAGCTCATCTTAGTGTTCTGTCCCTCTCAGACTATATAGTTTAGGACCAATTCGTATCTTAGAAGTTATATAATTATAACTGTAAAAATTAAGAGAAACATTTCTTCATTCCTAATCATCTTTCTTTTACCAAGTGAATGGAAGAAAACAAATTGTTAGGTCCTCTTGTTCACATCTCAAAAACTTAAGACAAAATTATTCTTTATCTTTAAAATATTTTAGCTCATTTTATATTAGGAAATAATACTTCTACTTTATTCTTGGTCAGATGATATCTATCCATTTCCTATGACCCATGAATTATCATAAACTTTTTGCTGACTTCAAAGCTTCAACATTTTTAACTATAAGTTTTTTAAAAAATTAATTTACATTTGGATAGCCCTATATCATTTGCAATTTTTTTCCATATAAGCTACCAAATTAATCTTCAAAATAATCCTGGAAATCTTAAAGTTCTTAATTTTCTTGGTAAGGAAATTGAGGCTGAAAGACGATACCTCTCATCTGAAGGCATCTGAATTCTGAAGTTAAATCCGGGTAATTCATACCAATTCCAATGCTCTTCCCACCATACCACAGCAATAAGATAAACAGGACATTGTTATAAGAAATAAACCCCAAGGAATGCTAAGACTCCTTACGCCACAATGTAACAATTTGTCCTTGTGAAAACAAGTGAGATTACCAAATCATAACCCTTACTCCTAGACAAGGTGTAAAAAGTCACTGTACCCTTTCCCATAAGATGGACTACATTTTTTTCTCTGAGAGAAAATGAATAACTTATGCAAATTCCCTGTTTAAAGATCTATTGCCATTTTTCATGTTTGATATGTTTGTCTCCACAAACACAGTTAAGGACAAACCTGTCCCCTGGTTTTCTAAGCAAGGAAGAAAAAAAAAGGTGTCACTAAACCTCACAATTTTTGCCATAGGGAAAGTAATATGAAGGGTATAAAGGGTCAGAACACTTCCACTTTTTGTTTGAATAGTCATTTGTTGGTATCTATAGATGCCTGAACACAGTTAGGAGGTAAAACTTCTATTGCCCAACCTACAATTTTTGAGCTAACTAGGCTAGTTCTGAGTACGAGGACTTTTTAAATGATTGAAGATTCCTACCTTTAGGTGGAGGCATAGAAAAGTACAGGTACTGTTTGTATTCCAGTGGTCAAGAAATAAAGGTTGGGAGAAATCCTTTTGAAAGGTTTCTGTTTCTTAGTACACTGAAATTTTCATCTCACTGTGATCGAAAGAATCAGAGGACATCTAGTCCAGACAAAAGCAGTACCAGCATCCCTAAAGTTGTCAGTCCCTAGAATAAATATGATTCAACATTAATCCACAGAATAAAGAGTTAATAGGCCAGGAAATAATTTGGTAGTCCAAATACAACTTGGAATAAAATTGCTAATTAAAAGTGGTTTAAATACAGCATCCCAAACAAGTGCCTTAGAGGTTTTACAAATTAAAATCCTGATGGATTATGAACAAAGAAGATTGAAATTTTTATTTTAAATTAGTAAAGAAAGACACTTAAAAATATAAGCTTCTGGCCTCATATTCAAATTCATCATTTTTTCTAGTTTATGGACATTAAGATATTTATCCATTTCCAAAGTCACCTAAGAAACATCATTTTCATCTCTTGTTTCACCTCTGTCAAACACTGTAGAACTAAACAACCATTTGTCTTTACCTTTCTAAGCAATCAAGTTCAGTCACTTTTGTGTAGATTAGTTATGAATGACTTCTTGGGTTTCTTAGGATTGGGTTTCTACTCATCTCAGAACACTGTACTAGAACGTATACTCCAAGTACACTTTTTATATTATTTGTCGTTTTTGATCAGTTTTAATGTTTTGTTTGTTTCCTCTACACAGGAACTACTCCCACTTTCTGAACTCTAACCCTAATACAGTCCCTTTCTTATTTTCCTCTAACAAATCTGATCATTCGTTTCACTCTTATTTTCTTGGCTTTCCTTCCTTAAGTTCTCTTATGTAGACATATTCTAAGTTGCCATTCTAAGTAACTGCTTTTCTCTCCATTAGCCCCTCATGATAATGGGTTGTACATGCTAACATGCATTCATTTAACTTCCTAAATTAGAAATTATCCTACTTCTATAGAGAAACAAATCAGTTCATTTAAGTTGTTTTGCCTAACAATTTGGATGGTTTGTAATTGATTTGTAATTTAATGTTTAATTAAAATGCTAAAATATTAGGTTATCCTAATTGTACAACTTTTTTCTTCATTGACATTCTTTACAATAAAATGTAAGAACATACCTTTGTGGTATCATGCTAGGCACTAAGGATATAGCAACTGAGAAAATAGCCCGATGCCTATAATTTAACCACTACCAATGAATCCATCTACTTAAAGTTAGAAGTTCAACTCTCAGAAAAAACATACATCCTACTTCAGAGAGGAAAATATATAGGAATTAAAATTTTGCAATAAAGATGAAGCAATTTATCACTTAAGCACTTTCTTGCTTTTTATTTTAAAACAAGCTTGGAAATCATCTTTATCACTACAAAAATGCCAAGTTTTCTCAACAATAGTGAAGAAAGAGAGAGGAAGGAAGGAAAGAAGAAAGAAAGAAAGAGAAAGAAGGAAAGAAAACATATATGGAAATACTAAATATCAAAACCACAGAAATTCTCAATCTAATTTCAGCAGTCAGCAAACTAGGGCCCCACAAAATGGTCATCTCTTTCAATAGTTTTACTGGACCATGGCCACACCAATTTGTTTATGTATTTTTTATGCCTACTTTTGAGATATGATGGCAGGGTTGTGTACTAGCAACAGAGCCTGTATTGTCCACAAGTCTAAAATATGTACCATGTGGCCCTATAAGAAAAAATTTGCCAACCCCTACTGTAACTGATTGAGTATCTACTCTCAAAACCAAATAATGAATTTTAAAAATAGCTAAATTTTAATATACTTGAAAAATTCAATAATTTTATATAACAGCTTAAGATACAAAGACATGCTTATACTATTTAATTAGTATACATTTATAGCACTTAATTACTAGGATTTATCCCCAGTAGGAAATTGCTGCCTCAATCTAGATTTTTCATATGTAAAATGGTGATGATAACAATAATTATTAGTTATTATAAATTATTGCAATAAAATGTGGTTTTCATAAAAATTAAACAAGGATTAAATAAGATGTAAAGAGTTAAGATGTAAGAGTTTATTATGACTGGCACATTAAATTTACTCAACAGAAAAAGTAAATAACAGAACTTCTACTTCTAGCTATGGCAGAATAACTGGTATCTGATTACCTCCTTCACCATATACAACTATGAAACTAAAGCAACAGATAAAAGAGTATCTGTTTGCAGACACTAAACATAAGAGGCAGCCCAGGATTGAGATCCCTAAAAAAAGGAAAATACATAGTAAGCCCCACAACAGCCAAGGCTTTCTGCCCAGAAGCATGTTCCAAACTACCCTACAGGGAGGTAGAGCCCAAGCAGAGCACAGTGGCCTCAATGAGCTCAAGATGCAGATATACAGAGATTAGGGACACTAATGTGGATGGAATTTGCAGGGCAATTTACCAAAAAGTAGATAGTTTTACATAAAATAAACTCCAGAATCTGCAATAAGGTCTATAGTTTTGGCAAATTTGGCAGGCATAGGGTGAGATTCTATGAGATCTGGGACACTATAGTACTAGGAAACTTGGGTTAAACTGTTATTTCAGAAATCACAGTGCTGTACTATTTAGGAGTCCTAACCATTCAGAGTAGAGCAAACTCACTCAATGCTCCAGGCATTCATATAAGTTCCCAGAAAGTCTACTATTTAGTAGATTTACTCTAGACTTGTGTAACAAAACTACAAAAAGATCAAGCTGACAAAAAGACATCCATTATACAATACAATATGCAATAAAAACTATACAATTGTACAATAAAAATTATCTGGAAATTCAAAGGCATAAGAAAACACGACTCATAAGAATAGAAAAACGAGGAGCACCTCAATGGATGGCTCAGTCAGTTAAGCAGCTGCCCTCGGCTCAAGTCATGATCCCAGGGTCCTGGGATCAAGCCCTGCATTGGGCTGCCTGAGCAGGGAGCCCGCTTCTCCCTCTCCCTCTGCCTGCTTGTGCTCTCTATCTCTCTGTCAAATAAAAAAATAAAATCTTTTTTTGAAAAATAGAAAAACTGAATACAGAAGGGAGCACATAAAAACTTCAAATCAGCTATTATAAATATGTTTAAGACTTAAAGGGAAGGGGCACCTGGGTGACTCAGTAGGTTAAGCATCTGCCTTCAGCTCAGGTCATGATCCCAAAGTCCTGGGATCAAGCCCCACATCAGGTTCCCTGCTCAGCGGGGAGTCTGCTTCTCCTTCTTCCACTCCCCCTGCTCTTGCTCTCCCAAAAATAGGACAATGAGTTAACAGCAACATAACAATAAGAGTATTTTTTTAAAAGCAGAAGGATTTCCAGTTTAAGATGGAAGGTATAAAGATCTGGAAAGAGTGACACTCCCACTAATACAAGAAGGGAAAAAAAAAACTGTTAAGCACCAAATTATTGACTCCTCCTGAGCCCATCAGGGAACTAAGGCCATAGGTCAAACAAAAATACCAAAAAAGACACCTAGGGAGAGAAACAGGACCTGAGCTTTTCCTAACCTGGAACAGATGCCACTGAACACCATATAAGCCACCAAGAAGATTAAACTAGAAATTACAAACGAACTACTAAAGGCTGACTGGGGGCTATCAAGAGATTGTGAAATCCTGGGGACCACAAACATGAGAGGGGGAGGGTTGCACACTGCAACATTGTGATTATAATAAGAAATATACATTTGTTCTTCCCCTTTCCTGACAGAGCTCCTAAAACCCTCCCCCTTTCCTGGCAGAGCTCCTAAAACCTTGTAAATGATGAGAGGAATAAAGGTGTCTTCTGTTATTCATAACAAATGCATTTCAACCACACCTGAGTTTATGTTAACATGGTGACTACTAGAAATCCTGATAACCTAAGGATGGGTATTGCTTGCCAGGAAAACCACCAAGTGATTAGATGTTTGGAATTTTCAGCCCCAAAGCTCTCACTTACACATTGGTGAACATGTGAAAATGCTGAGAAGGCAGCACTTGGAGAGAACATGGAAGCCCCACGGCTCTTTCCACATAACTTGGTCTTCATAAATCTTCCATCTAAACTATATCCTTTTAGAGTAAACTAGTAATCTAGTAAGTAAACTATCCTCCTAAGCTCCATGAGCTGCTCTAGCAAACTAACTGAACCCAAAGAGGAAGAATTGAGAATCTCTGATTTCTGGGGCTTTGGTCAGAAGCATAGGTAACAACCAGGGCTTGCAAATGGCACCTGAAGTGGAAAGGGAGCAGTCTTAAAGGACTAAATCCCTAACTGGTGGGATCTGATGCTAACTCCAGGTAAATAATGTCAGAATTGAGTTAAATTGCAGGACATCCCGCTGATGTCACAGAACTATTTAGTGTGTGGAAAATCCACAGATAAGGTATCAGAAGTGTTCTGAAGTTAAGTGTTCTGAGTGCAAGTACAGTGTTGAAAGTAGAGGACACATACAGAAGTGTGCTTTTCCTTTACACACACCTTCTTGCATACTCTTCCTCCCGGAACCCCACTAGGAACAGAAAAGCTGAAGGAGAATTCTGAGCAAACCACCCCATTGCTGGCTAAGAAAGAATACTAAACAGTGCTGAAACTTTATCCAGAATCATCTAGCTTACCTCCCTTACAAAATAAAACTTTAGGAGAGGAGTCAAGATGGCGGAGAAGTAGCAGGCTGAGACGACATCGGGTAGCAGGAGATCAGCTAGATAGCTTATCTAACCATTGTGAACACCTACAAATCCAATGGGAAATCAAAGAGAAAAAGAGCAATAATTCTAGAAACTGAAAATCGACCACTTTCTGAAAGGTAGGACCTGCGGAGAAGTGAATCCAAAGCAACGGGAAGACAGACCGCGGGGGAGGGGCCGGCTCCCGGCAAGCGGCGGAGCTACGGAGCACAAAATCGGAACTTTTAAAAGTCTGCTCCACGGAGGGACATCGCTCCAGAGGCTAAACCGGGGGGAAGCCCAGGTGGGGTCAGCGTAACCCCAGGTCCCGCGGGGTCACAGAAGGACAGGGGGTGTCTGAGAGCCACAGAGCTCGCAGGTATTAGAGCGGGGAAGCTGGCTCCAGCGACAAAGCCGAGGAGTGAGCTCTCATCCAGGGGTTACCTTGTGCCGGTCGCAGGCTGGGTGGGCTCGGAGCGCGGCTGGAGGCCACGGAGACAGAACCAACCGGGCGCTTTTCTCCAAGTGCCAGCAATTGACTGCTTTCCTCCAGGTGCAACTGCAGGCCAGGGAGGAGCTTATCAAACTCAACACCCAACGAATAAATAATCCAATCAAGAAATGGGCAGAGGAGAACAGACATTTCTGCAAAGAAGACATCCAGATGGCCAACAGACACATGAAAAAATGCTCCACATCACTCGGCATCAGGGAAATACAAATCAAAACCACAATGAGATACCACCTCACACCAGTCAGAATGGCTAAAATTAACAAGTCAAGAAATGACAGATGCTGGCAAGGATGTGGAGAGAGGGGAACCCTCCTACACTGTTGGTGGGAATGCAAGCTGGTGCAACCACCCTGGAAAACAGTGTGGAGGTTCTTCAAAAAACTGAAAATAGAGCTACCCTATGACCCAGCGATTGCACTACTGGGTATATATCCTAAAGATACAAACGTGGTGCTCCGAAGGGGCATGTGCACCCGAATGTTTATAGCAGCAATGTCCACAATAGCCAAACTATGGAAAGAACCTAGATGTCCATCAACAAATGAATTGGTTAAGAAGAGGTGGTATATATATACAATGGAATACTATGCAGCCATCAAAAGAAATGAAATCTTGCCACTTGCAACGACCTGGATGGAACTAGAGGGTATTATGCTTAGCGAAATAAGTCAATCAGAGAAAGACAACTATCATATGATCTCTTTGATATGAGGAAGTGGAGATGCAATGTGGGGGGGTTGGGGGCAGGCAGGAAAAGAAAAAAATGAAAGAAGATGGGTTTGGGAGGGAGACAAACCATAAAAGACTCAATCTCAAAAAACAGACTGAGGGTTGTTGGGGGGAGGGGGGACGGGAGAGAGGGTGGTGGGGATATGGACATTGGGGAGGGTATGTGCTATTATGAGTGCTGTGAAATGTGTAAACCTGGCGATTCACAGACCTGTACCCCTGGGGATAAAAATACATTATATGTTTATTAAAATAAATAAATTAATTTAAAAAAAAAACAAAAAAACACACAAAAAAACCCTTTAATCTGCAAACCTGTACTTGAGGGCACTAGTACAATTCCATTCAGCCTAGGTAGAACCTTTGACCATTATCATTTGGTTATCATCCTGAGGCAACATCTTTAATATGTAGTAAGAGGTACATCAAAACTTCATGGAAACTCACTGCATCTGTGAAAGGGAAACACAGGGCCGGGGTGGTGGGGAGAAAGGGATTGCTCTACCCTCGGAAGAGAAGTAGGAATTCACGCTGGTCTCAACATTACAACTGAAAGAGGGACAGGCACTCGAGAAGGCCATAATCCCAATATTCAGGTTTAAAGCACTTACCTAAAATAGAGACTTGAAAATAACATGATTCAATAGTAATAGAGTGTAGGCATACTTACATGAACTCAAATACAAATACATATACACATACCACCAAACACATATATGTACACAAAATCTTATTGTTCCTACCTCACATTAGTCTAAACCCCCCTTGAGTCCTTAATTTCCTCATTAGGTCACACATATTGTAGTTGGCAAAGAGACTTTTTTTCAAAATTTTTTATTATTGAAGTATAGTTGAAATACAATGCTGTATTAGTTTCAAGTACACAAAATAATGATTCCATATTTCTATACATTATGCAATGCTCAACATAATAAACATAGTTAACATCTGTCACCATATGACATTATTAAAATATTACTGAGTATATTCCCTATGCTTTAATTTTCATCTCAGCAACTTATTTCATAACTAGAAATTCATACCCCATAATCCTCTTCACCTATTTTGCTCATCCCCCCCTACCCCACTGCCTCTGGCAACCACCAATTTGTTCTCTGTATTTAATAGTCTATTTCTGTTTTTTGTTTGTTTCTTATTTGTTTTTCAGATTCCACAAATAAGTAAAACTGTATAATTTTTCTTTCTCTTATTTCACTTAGCCTATACCCATGAGGTCCATGTTGTCACAAATGGCAAGATCTCATTCTTTTTTATGGCTGAGTAATATTCCATCATCTGTGTGTGATATGTCTTCTGTATCCACTCATCTAGTAATAGACACTTAAGCTGTTTCCATATCCAAGCTATATGACTTTTAGAATTAGTCTTTTCATTTACTTTGAGAAATACCCAGAACTTGAATCACTGGACCATATGGTATTTCCATTTCTAATTTCTTGAGGAACCTCCATACTGTTTTCTATACTGGCTACACCAATTTACATCCCCAAAAACAGTGCACAAGAGTTCCCTTTTCTCCTTCACACCCTCACCAACACTTATTTCTTGTCTTTCTGCTATTAGACATTCTGACTGGTGTGAGGTGGTATTTCATTGTGGGTTCAATCTGCATTTCCCTGATGATTACTGATGTTGAATATCTTTTCATATGTCTGCTGGCCATTTGTATGTCTTCTTTGGAAAAAATGTCAATTCAGGTCTTCTGCCCATTTTTTAATTGAATTGTTGTGTTTGGGTTTCCTTTGGGAGGGGGTAAATTGTAGGACTTCTTTATGTATCTTGCACATTAATGCCTTATTGGATATATCATTTGCAAACATCCTCTCCCATTCTGTAGGTTGCCTTTTTATTTTGCTGATGGTTTTCATCGCTGTGCAAAAACATTCTATTTTGGTGTAGTCCCAAAAGTTTGTTTTTGCTTGTTTCACCTGCCTGAAAATACCTATCCATAAATATGTTGCTAAGGCCAATGTCCAAGAGGTCAACGCCTATGTTTTCTTTTAGAAGTATGATGGTCTCAGGTTTTACACATAGGTCTTTAATCCATTTTGAGTTTATTTTTGTGTATGGTACAAGAAAGCAGTCCAGTTTCATTCTTTTGCACAAAACTGCCCAGTTCTCCTAGCACCATTTATTGAAAAAATTTATTTTCCCCATTGTATATCCTTGCCTCCTCTGTAATAGTTTAATTGACCACATAAGCATGAATATATATCTGGGCTCTCAATTCTATTCCATTGATCTAAGTATCTATTTTTGTGTCAGTACTATTATTATTTTGCTTACTATAGCTTTGTAGTATAACTTGAAATCAGAGATTGTGATAACTCCAGCTTTTTGTTTTCCTCAAAGCTATTTAAAGTCATTGGTGGTTCCATAAAAAAAAAATTTTAGCATTGTTTCTTCAGTTCTGTGAAAAATTCTGTTGGTATTTTAATAGGGACTGCACCAAATAGGTAGATTATTTTGGATAGTTTTGACATTTTGACAATATTACTTATTTCAATCCATGAGCATGGTATATCTATTTTTTATGTCATCTTCGATTTCTTTCATCAATGTTTAGTTTTTACTTTACAATCTTTCATGTCCTTGGTTAAATTTATGCCTAGGTAATTTATTCTTTTTGGTGCAAATATAAATGGGATTACTTTCTCAATTTCTTTCTCCTACTTTGTTATTTTTACATAGAAATGCAACAGATTCCTAAGAAAGAAAGAAAAAGAAAGCAAGCAGGTAAGCAGGCAGGCAGGCATGGAACACATTTCTATGCATTCCACAACTTCATTAAATTCAATTATTGTTCTAATAGTTTCTTGGTGGAGTCTTTTGGGTTTTCTATATATAATTATCATTTCATCAGCAAATGGTGGCAGTTTTACTTATTCCTTTCCAATTTAGACTGTTTTTTTTTTTTCTTGTCTGACAGCTATGGCTAGGACTTCCAGCACTATGTTGCATAATAGCCATCCTTATATTATTCCTGATCTAAAGGAAAATCTTTCAACTTTTCACCACTGAGTATGATGGTAGCTGTGGGTTTGTCATATAAGGCCTTTATTACATAGAGCTATGTTCCCTCTAAACACACTTTGTTGAGAGTTTTTATCATGAATCGATGTTAAATTGTGTCAAATGTTTTTTCTGTATCTATTGAGATGATCATATAATTTTTACCTTCATTTTTTAAAAAAAATTTTATTTATTTATTTGACAGAGATCACAAGTAGGCAGAGAGGCAGGCAAAGAGAGAGGAGGGAGCAGGCTCTCTGGTGAGCAGATCCCAGGACCCTGGGATAATGACCTGAGCTGAAGGCAGAGGCTTTAACCCACTGAGCCACCCAGCTGCCCCTACCTTCATTTTGTTAATGGAAACTATCACACTGACTGACTCATGGATACTGAACCATCTTGGCTGGAATAAATCCTACTGGATCATGGTGAATGATTCTTTTAACGTATTGTTGAATTTGGCTTGCTAATATTTTAAGTTCTTTTGCATCTATGTTCATCAGAAATATTAGCCTGTAGTTTTCTTAGTGTCTTTTTCTGGTTTTGGTATGAGGACTATGCTAGTGTCATAGAGGGAACTTGGATGAACAGGTATTAACACTTCTTAATGTTTGGTAGAATTCAACTGTATAGCCATCTGGTCCTAGACTATGTTCATTGGGAGTTTTCTGATTACTGATTCAATTCTGTTACTAGTAATAGGTCTGTTCAAATTTTTTATTTCTTCCTCATTCACTTTTAGAAGACTACACATTTCTAGGAATTTAACCACTATGCCAATTTGTTGGCATATACTTTTTCATAGTAATCTCTTAAACTCCTTTGTATAACTGTGGTATGGGTTGTTACTTCTCTTTCATTTCTGGTTTCATTTGAGTCCTTTCTCTTTTCCTTAATGAGTTTGTCTAAAGGTTTATCTCTTCTGTTTATTTTTTCAAATAACCAGCTCTTAGTTTCATTTATCTGTTCTATTGGTTTTTAGTCTCTATTTCATTTATCTTCACTCTGATCTTTATTATTCCTTTCCTTCTACTAACTTCTGGCTTTGTTCTTCTTTATCTAGTTCCTTTAGGTGTAAGGTTAGATTGTTTCAGATTTTTCTTGTTTCTTGAAGCAAAGAAAATTCTAATTTAGAACTTGCACCCTCTTGGGGCACCTGGGTGGCTCAGTCGGTTAAGCATCTGCCTTCAGCTCGGGTCATGATCCCAGGGGTCCTGGGATCAAGCCCCACATTGGGCTCCCTGCTCAGTGGAGAGTCTACTTCTCCCCCCCCATGCTCATGTATGTCTCTCTTTCTCGCTCTCAAATAAAATCTTAAAAAAAAAAAAATGGAAGAACTTGCAACATCTCAATTTCTAAGTTCTAAACCATATTTATATATAGAAAGAGGTATATTTAAGTATAACTCAAAATTATTTTGCCCTGGGGGGAGGCAGGGAACAGGATCATATAATGTCACCAAATATTTTAGAAGCCAACTGGATTTCAGATATAAACTAGGAATTCTACTTCACTATTTAAAAAGCAAAACAAAACACAACTAATGCCACAGGAATCTTCCCAAGGTCATACAACTAAATAATGACAGAGTCAGAAATGAAACCCAAGTTTATTCAGTTTTTTAGTTGATGAATACAAAAACCAAACTTGCTAGCTCATCAGAAAAAAAAAAAATTTAAGTTTAGGATCAAAGGGAAAAACAAAAAAGCTAGTAGTATTTAAGTTCCAGTCCCTGACAATAAATTAACATTAGTTTCCTATACCCTACAAAGCAGAAATTCCTCCCTAACTTTAAATATAGTAAACTTGATGTATGTGTCACTTTAAACATATTAATAGTCACTACTACCATAACCACAACATTGATTTTTTTTGTATGGAGACAAACCAGAATTTCAGAAAATAAAAGAAATTTGACAAGCAGTATTCAAGCTAAATAACCTTAGAAAACATATTTATATCTCTATATTTATGTTTATATACAAAGTACATCAAGCAAGGCCTAAGAGATATATGTGATAAATCACTAAATCCTACACCTGAAACCAATATTACCCTCTATGTTAACTAGAGTTTAAATAAAAACTTGAAACCGAAAAAAAAAAAAAAAGCAAGGCCGAAGAATGAGAAGTAGTTTTCCAAATTTGTGACTCACACTATACAACCAACTCATTCAAAATTATCAGTTGTGTAATCACACAAAATTATCTGGATTCTATAATCATTAGGTTTATTTTGTTCATGAACAGGGGAAGGTTTTCACCTAAAGTTACTTAATTTTGAAAGGTCAAACACCAGCATTATATCTCTTGTTAAGTTGCTTCTAAGAAGTGACTTTTATTATAAACTGGCATATCTAAGTTAAACACAGTAAGAAACAGCATGACAAAAAACACATGTATCCTATACCAGTTTAGCAGATTTCTTTTGTCAAGAAACCAAATTCACTAAGAAAACTGTCAAGTCCAGGTAAAAGCGAACTATGATGTGACCTATGATGTTCAAAGTACTACTCTTTTCCAAAAGATGCCCATTGTCATCAAAGGAAGGACTCTCAGTTCAGTTAGGTAATTTGCCTAAAACAGTTATATCTTTCATTATGAAAGAGAAGTGTAATCAAACAAGTACACAACAGCCATAAAAGATCAGCAAATGGAATGGACAATGTATTTATTTATTTATTTATTTATTTATTAAATATTTTATTTATTTATTTGACAGAGAGAGAGAGATCACAAGTAGGCAGGCAGAGAGAGAGGGGGAAGCAGGCTCCTCGCTGAGCAGAGAGCCCGATGCAGGGTTCAATCCTAGAACCCTGAGATTATGACCTGAGCCGAAAGGCAGAGGTCCAACACACTGAGCCACCCAGGTGCCCGGACAATGTATTTATCATAAAAAGAACTAATCTCTTTAAACTGTGACTGCTGCAGTAAACTGCGTTTTTATGAATGGGCATGGATGTTGGCATATAATAACCCTCTCCTTGTGGTAATTCATTTTAAAACTAATACCCCCTTATATTCCTCCTCACTTTACAGAAAAATCATCCAATACAAAAACTAACTAAAATTAGTAAATTTTACTTACTACACAAAATTTTGCTGTAAAATTTGAGGAAAAGATTTAATTTACATGCCAAAGAATAACATTTTCTAATAATATAATTGTTAAAAAAAATTCTTGGCTTACAATTATATTAGCACTTGTAAAGAAGTAATTTAAAATTATCAATCTAGATTTAACCGTAGCATACTAAAAACAAAATAAAATGCCTTTTTTTTTTTTTTTTTTTGGTATCCTTACTTGTACCAAGAAGAATTTAAAAGACAAGTATATACAAATTGGGATAGAGAGCCATAAATTAAACATGAACTCTTAAATACAAAAAAACAATAGTAAGGCCAAAGCAGAACCTGAAATAAGGCTAAAAATATACCATTAGTGTAAACCCATTTGTGTACGTTTTAATAAATGTATGCATGAGAAGACATACATAAATAAATCCAGCTACCAGTATATGTATAAAATGTTTTTTTAAAAAGTCATATTAGAAATTTAGTGATTATCTTTAATGAAAAGGACAAGAGCCTGAGGTCAAGAAATATCTTTCATTTTGGGGCGCCTGGGTGGCTCCGCAATTAAGTGTCTGCTTTCAGCTCAGGTCATGATCCCAGGGTACTGGAATCAAGCCCCATATTGGGCTCCCTGCTCGGCAGGAAGCCTGCTTCTCCTTCTCCCACTACCCCTGTTTGTGTTCCTGTTCTCGCTCTCTCTCTCTGTCAAATAAATAAAACAAAATCTTAAAAAGAAATCTTTCATTTTAAACACTTCTATGCTATTCTGAATATATCATGCATATATCCGATAATTCTTCAAATACAAATAAGTCATAAATAAAGTACTAAGTAGACTATAAGAAAAGAAGCATTAGAGTGCCATAGCAACAAAATTAAGGCTCAAGGATATGGAAAGCATGGAGGATTAAATAGTACTAAACATCCTCTAAGGTGGGAGAATGTGACATTTTTATAGGAAATGGAGTACAGCAGTGAGCAGAAAGGATAAATTGCTATTTACCATATTAAAATGTTGAATCTGTGATCAAAAGAAGTCACCCTAGTAAAATACTACTAATTCTAAATTCCTCCTACTCCTTACTTTCTTTCTTTTTTTTTTTAAGATTTTATTTATTTGACAGACAGAGATCACAAGTAGGCAGAGAGGCAGGCAGAGAGAGAGGGAAGCAGGCTCCCTGCTGAGCAGAGAGCCCGATGCAGGGCTCAATCCCAGGACCCTGGGACCATGACCTGAGCCGAAAGCAGAGGCTTTAACCCACTGAGCCACCCAGGCGCCCCCTCCTTACTTTCAATCATTGGTTAGCTTTAGGATTTAAAAAAGCCACATATAGAGTCTTAAGCCCTACATAAATGAAATAAAAGGGGAGGACCAATAGCGGTGCCCAAGATGAATTATTTAAATGAATTTTAGTCATTCTCAGTACATTTAGACAAGTAAATGAATGTATTAAGTTTTTCTATAAAGCTAACTTTATTGAATATAGAGGACATTTTATTCTGTGATTTTTTGTCCTTCCTACTTTTTTGATATTCAAATGTCCTTTTTTAAAATTACTATTTTTAGAGAGAAAGAGAGAGAAGAGGGAAGGAGCAGAGGGAGAGGGAGAGAATCTTAAGCAGGCTCCACACCAAGCATGGAGCCCCACATGGGGCTCATCTCACAACCCTGACATCATGACCTGAGCCAAAATCAAGAGTCACACACTTAACCAACTGAACCACCAAGAAACCCCAGATGTTCTTTTATAATACAATGGTGATAGCTGCTAACACTTGGGGTTTTGTTTAGCTTAGAAAAATAAAAAGTTGGCACCTCTTTGTCCTTTTTCTAATATATTTTCCTAGTTCATGAAATCCAAAAATTTAGGAACCATTATGGTAAATACTAAGGATAGTTATTTTTGAGCCCAAAGTAAGGTTTAAATCTCCTTGTAATTAATAAATAATCAGATTTACATAGAGATAACTATTTCCCTGGAGGTATAAAGATGAATAGAAACTTCAGAAATCATTAGGAAATCATTAAGAATAATTGTTTATGACCTCTGAAAGCTTCAAATGGAAGATGCAATTATTTTATTCATCAAGCACCTACTGTGTATCTACAATGACAGTAATGTAAAACATTAAGATAATAAAAACTTGCTATGGTCTCATTTAAACTCTGAATAGCAAAACCAAGGGTTTACCAGTGGACAAGAAAATGACACTAGAAATTACCAGCATTTGATATCAGAAAGAGTCATATACAAGACCAGTGAACAGAAATGTAAGTAGTCAAGCAAAATTACCAAGATGAGATGGCAAAAGAAATAAAAAACTAGCCATGAGGTCTACATTTCATAAGCAAAAGTCCTTTCTCTACAAAGAGACAGTGATGAATTACACAGGTTACCTTTTTTTTTTTTTCAGCGTGACAGTATTCATTGTTTTTGCACCACACCCAGTGCTCCATGCAATACGTGCCCTCCCTAATATCCACCACCTGGTTCCCCCAACCTCCCACCCCCGCCCCTTCAAAACCCTCAGGTTGTTGTTCAGAGTCCATAGTCTCTCATGGTTCACCTCCCCTTCCAATTTCCCTCAACTCCCTTCTCCTCTCCATCTCCCCAGGTCCTCCATGTTATTTGTTATGCTCCACAAATAAGTGAAACCATTTGATAATTGACTCTCTCTGCTTGACTTATTTCACTCAGCATAATCTCTTCCAGTCCCGTCCATGTTGCTACAAAAGTTGGGTATTCATCCTTTCTGATGGAGGCATAATACTCCATAGTGTATATGGACCACATCTTCCTTAACCATTCGTCCGTTGAAGGGCATCTTGGTTCTTTCCACAGTTTGGTGACCGTGGCCATTGCTGCTATACACATTGGGGTACAGATGGCCCTTCTTTTCACTACATCTGTATCTTTGGGGTAAATACCCAGTAGTGCAATTGCAGGGTCATAGAGAAGCTCTATTTTTAATTTCTTGAGGAATCTCCACACTGTTCTCCAAAGTGGCTGCATCAACTTGCATTCCCACCAACAGTGTAAGAGGGTTCCCCTTTCTCCACATCCTCTCCAACACATGTTGTTTCCTGTCTTGCTAATTTTGGCCATTCTAACTGGTGTAAGGTGGTATCTCAATGTGGTTTTAATTTGAATCTCCCTGATGGCTAGTGATGATGAACATTTTTTCATGTGTCTGGTAGCCATTTGTATGTCTTCATTGGAGAAGTGTCTGTTCAGATCTTCTGCCCATTTTTTGATATGATTATCTGTTTTGTGTGTGTTGAGTTTGAGTTCTTTATAGATCCTGGATATTAACCTTTTGTCTGTAGTATCATTTGCAAATATCTTCTCCCATTCCGTGGGTTGCCTCTTTGTTTTGTTGACTGTTTCCTTTGCTGTGCAGAAGCTTTTGATCTTGATGAAGTCCCAAAAGTTCATTTTCGCTTTTGTTTCCTTTGCCTTTGGAGACGTATCTTGAAAGAAGTTGCTGTGGGTGATATCGAAGAGATTACTGCCTATGTTCTCCTCTAGGATTCTGATGGATTCCTGTCTCACGTTGAGGTCTTTTATCCATTTCGAGTTTATCTTTGTGTACGGTGTAAGAGAATGTCGAGTTTCATTCTTCTACATATAGCTGTCCAGTTTTCCCAGCACCATTTATTGAAGAGACTGTCTTTTTTCCACTGGATATTTTTTCCTGTTTTGTCGAAGATTATTTGACTGTAGAGTTGAGGGTCCATATCTGGGCTCTCTACTCTGTTCCACTGGTCTATGTGTCTGTTTTTGTGCCAGTACCATGCTGTCTTGGTGATCACAGCTTTGTAGTAAAGCTTGAAATCAGGTAACGTGATGCCGCCAGTTTTATTTTTGTTTTTCAACATTTCCTTAGCAATTCGGGGTCTCTTCTGATTCCATACAAATTTTAGGATTATTTGCTCCAGCTCTTTGAAAAATAACGGTGGAATTTTGATCAGAATGGCATTAAAAGTATAGATTGCTCTGGGCAGTATAGACATTTTGACATTTATTCTTCCGATCCAAAAGCATGGAATGGTCTTCCATCTTTTTGTGTCTTCTTCAATTTCTTTCATGAGTGTTCTGTAGTTCCTCGAGTACAGACCCCTTACCTCTTTGGTTAGGTTTATTCCCAGGTATCTTATGGTTCTTGGAATCGACTGTAAATGGAACTGTAAATGGAATCGATTCTCTAATTTCCCTTTCTGTATTTTCATTGTAAATTGAATCGATTCTCTACTGTAAATGGAATCGATTCTCTAATTTCCCTTTCTGTATTTTCATTGTTAGTGTATAAGAAAGCCACTGATTTCTATACATTGACTTTGTATTCTGCCACATTACTGAATTGCTGTATGAGTTCTAGTAGTTTGGGGGTGGAGTCTTTTGGGTTTTCCATATAAAGAATCATGTCATCTGCGAAGAGAGAGAGTTTGACTTCTTCATTGCCAATTTGGATACCTTTTATTTCTCTTTGTTGTGTGATTGCTGTTGCTAGGACTTCTAATACTATGTTGAACAAGAGTGGTGAGAGTGGGCATCCTTGTCGTGTTCCTGATCTCAACGGGAAGGCTGCAAGCTTTTTCCCATTGAGGATGATATTTGCTGTGGGTCTTTCATAGATAGATTTGATGAAGTTCAGGAATGTTCCCTCTATCCCTATACTTTGAAGCGTTTTAATCAGGAACGGATGCTGGATTTTGTCGAATGCTTTTTCTGCATCAATTGAGAGGACCATGTGGTTCTTCTCTCTTCTCTTATTGATTTGTTCTATCACATTGATTGATTTGCGAATGTTGAACCATCCTTGTAACCCAGGGATGAATCCCACCTGGTCATGGTGGATAATCTTTTTAATGTGCTGTTGGATCCTGTTTGTTAGGATCTTGTTGAGAATCTTAGCATCCATATTCATCAGTGATATTGGTCTGAAATTCTCCTTTTTGGTAGGGTCTTTGCCTGGTTTAGGGATCAGGGTAATGCTGGCTTCATAAAAAGAGTCTGTAAGTTTTCCTTCTGCTTCAATTTTTTGAAACAGCTTCAGGAGAATAGGTGTTATTTCTTCTCTGAAAGTTTGGTAGAATTCCCCAGGGAATCCGTCTGGTCCTGGCTCTTGTTTTTCAGGAGGTTTTTGATCACTGCTTCAATCTCGTTACTAGATATCAGATAAATTAGATTTTAAACTAAAGACTGTAGTCAGAGATACAGAAGGACACCACATCATTCTTAAAGGGACTATCCACCAAGATGATCTAACAATTGTAAATATCTACGCCCCCAATATGGGAGCAGCCAATTACGTAAGAAAACTATTAAACACCGGTGGTTACCTATTACTGGAACCAAAGTACTACAGAAACTATTTTTGATCATCAGAATCAGAAACAAAAAAATATTGAAACCGAAAAATATAAATAAGAATATAACAACTATGTTCATTACTAGCTTAGGATTGCTTAACATTTCCTTTAAACCAGAAAGAGGGGAGTCGTACTCAAAGGTCTGGCTGAACTTTCAAATGAGCATTAAAAAGTGTCAGATGAAAAATTTAGAGAGCTAAAAGGAAAAGGGGCAAAGTCAAAGAAATCTACTATTAGAAATAATACAGAAAGAACTCTATTTCTCCGCCTTTGTAACAAAAATGAAACCAACAGTAAAGAATTAGGTACATAAATAATAAACCCACTATGTTGCAAACCCTATACATTTGGTATGAGGTTTAAAGTACATCTTAATTCACTATGTCCAAAATTAGCCATGCTGGATGTTACACCCTATATTATTCTTTACAATTATATTTCTAGCAATCAAGAAACTAAGTTCATGAGTCTTATAATTAAATGACTGTTATTCATAGGTCTAGAGCTTTGCATACTGTTTGAAAAAAAGTTCTTCATGGATTATATATTTAAATCAATAAAATCCCTTAAGAAAAAAAATTTTTTTATCTGTGCTTCCCTGCTAAAAGCTGCCAACATCCTTATCCCCAGAACTTATCTTATATGGCAAAAAGGAGCTTGCAAATGTAATTAAGATCATGGACCATGAGATAGATTACCCTGGTTTAACCGGGTTGGCCCAATACAATCATTTGAATCCTTAAAAGAACCCTTCTCAGGTGTTTTGAAAGAAAGACAACAGGACAGATGGCAGTGTAAGAAGGACTAGACCCAGTATCACTGATTTTGAAGATGAAAAAAGGCAGCCATGAGCCAAAGAAAGTAGGTAGTCAGCCACTAGAACCTGGAAAAGAGCAAGGGATCATCAGATTCTCCCCTACAGCCTCTGGAAAGAATGCAGCCCTGCTGACACCTCAATTTTACCTCAGTGATTCCATGTTGAACCTCTGACCTACAGAACTGTAAGATTCTAACAAATTTATATTGCTTAAGCAAGTTAGTTTGTGGTAATTGGTTACAGAAACAGAAAACTAATGCGGTATATATTCTGTAAGTAACTTTATGTTTACAAATACAGATATTAATTTCAACTTACTCAGCCCAAGTTTAGAAACAATATACAAACACACACAAAAGAAATAATACACCAACATACATACAGATGAAAACACTCAACTATCTGACAACTAAGTATCTGTGTGACTTTGAGTAAACTATTTCTTCACCATTTGGACACCAATTTCCCCATCCATAAAATGAAATCTAATAAAGCAATGGTTATGAAATAAATCAAAACAGCAATTATAGTCAATACTATCTTGGATTCAAGAAGCCCCAGAATTAAACAGTATATATATATAGCTACTAATTCAAGATTATATTAATGAGACTAGCATTACATTTTTAAGTCCGTAACAATGAATTCTATATTAAATGATATGAGCAATTGAAAGAAAAATGACATAATGTGTAACAAAGCCCTTGAAAAGAAGAACCACATTTCAAGGCTAAAAAAACAACAAAGATTTCTTGAAAGAAGTGTATGATATAAGAATATATGGGTCTGATAAGTATCATTATCTAAAGCACAGACAGTAAAATCGGATTGTTTTTCACCCTGACACCTTTTCTCTCACTGTTCAAATTAGAGAATTGCACAGAAAAATTATCTTTGATCTTCAGAGACTGATCTTCATATTTTTTTCACTCTGTTTCAGTACTTTTTGTATAATAACAAGGTATTTATGTCATCTCTTAAAATAAGTTCTGAGCATACATACAATCATAATGCTACAGTTCCTCACGAAGCTGTAAACCATCAGTCTTATACAGTGATGCTAATACATCGTGATAAAGATGACCAAAACTTAACTGGAAACCTATCTCACTTTAGTTTGAGAGATTTCATTTAAGGGGGGAAAGTGACACTTTTTCAGAGTTGTAAAGAGAAAATATTTCTATTATGAAACTTTTAAATAATTTTTCAAATGAATTACTAAACTATGCCTAAAATAATGAGTATCTACTAATGACTACCAAATGTTTCTGGCAGATAGTAATTAGTGCCATTTATTAAAAATTCCAGCCATATTGAAGAAACATTTTCACACCACAATGAGAATCAAGGGCAAGAGAAAATTCCAAATCAAAATTTGGAATTCCACAACTATTAGATATATTAATAATTCAAATAACTAAAAAATAACTCTGTTTTAAGGGATTTAAGCCATACATAATTCTGAAGTAGCACATGCTTTTAAAAGTCAAGATTTTTTTTTAAATTAACATATAATGTATTATTTGTTTCAGGGGTACAGGTCTGTGACTCCTCAGTCTTACACAATTCATGGCACTCATCATAGCACATACCCTCCCCAATGTCCATAACCAGCCACCTTATCCCTCCTGTCCCCCAAAGCCACCAGCAACCCTTAGTTTGCTTCCTGAGATGAAGAGTCTCTGGTCCCGTCTCGTTTCATTTTTTTCCCTCCCTACCCCTCACAATCACCTGCCCTGCCTCTCAAAGTCCTCATATCAGAGAGATTACATGATAACTGTCTTTCTCTGACTTTTCGCTTAGCATAATAGCCTCTAGTTCCAGCCACGTCACTGCAAATGGCAGGATTTCAGGTCTTTTGATGGCTGCATAGTATTCCATTGCATGTATATGTGTGTATACATACATACATATATGTATATATACATGCATATACCACATATATATACATACACATATATACATACACATATCTACATACATAGACCACATTTTCTTTTTTAAGATTTTATTTATTTATTTGACAGATAGAGACCACAAGTTGGCAGAGAGGCAGGCAGAGAGGAAGAGAGAGGAGGAAGCAGGCTCCCCGCCGAGCAGAGAGCCCAACGTGGGGCTCGATCCCAGGACCCTGGGATCATGACCCGAGCTGAAGGCAGAGGCTTTAACCCACTGAGCCACCCAGGCGCCCCTACCACATCTTCTTTATCCATTCATCTATTGATGGACATCTAGGGTCTTTCCATAGTTTGTCTATTGTTGACATTACTGCTATAAACATTTGGGTGCATGTGCCCCTTCAGATCACTATATTTGTATCATTAGGGTAAATACCCAGTGATTGTTGGGTCATAGGGTAGCTCTATTTTCAACTTTTTGAGGAACCTCCATACTGTTCTCCAGAGTGGCTGTACCAGCTTGCATTCCCACCAACAGTGTAGGAGGGTTCCCTTCTCCACATCCTCACCAACACCCACCATTTCCTGATTTGTTAATTTTAGCCATTCTGACTGGTGTGAGGTGGTATCTCACTGTGATTTTGATTTGTATTTCCCTGATGCCAAGTGATGTGGAGCACTTTTTCATGTGCCTGTTGGTCATTTGGATGTCTTTTGCTCATTTCTTGATTGGATTATTTGTTCCTTGGGTGTTGAGTCTGAAAAGTTCTTTATAGATCTGGGATACTAGCCCTTTATATGATATGTCATTTGCATATATCTTCTCCCATTCTGTCCATTGTCTTTTGTTTTTGTTTACTGTTTCCTTTGCTGTGCAAAAGTCTTTTATCTAGATGAAGTCCTAATAGTTCATTTTTGCCCTTGCTTCCCTTGCCTTTGGTGATGTTTCTAGGAAGAAGTTGCTGTGGCTGAGGTCAAAGAGGTTGCTGCCTGTGTCCTCAAGGATTTTGATGGATTCCTGTCTCACTTTGAGGTCTTTCATCCATTTTGAGTCTGTTTTTGTGTGTGGTATAAGGTATAAGGTAGTGGTCCAGTTTCATTCTTCTGCATGTGGCTGTCCAATTTTCCCAACACCATTTGTTGAAGAGACTATCTTTTTTCCATTAGACATTTTTTCCTGCTTTGTTGAAGATTAGTTGACCATAGAGTTGAGGGTCCATTTCTGGGCTCTCTATTCTGTTCCATTGATCTATGTGTCTGTTTTGTGTCAGTCCCATACTGTCTTGATGATGACAGCTTTGTGATAGAGCTTGAAGTCTGGAATTGTGATGCCACCAACTTTGGTTTTCTTTTTCAACATTCCTCTGGCTATTCAGGGTCTTTTCTGGTTCCATATAAATTTTATTATTATTTGTTCCATTTCTTTGGAAAAAATGGATGGTATTTTGATAGGGATTGCATTAAATGTGTAGATTACTTTAGGTAGCATAGACATTTTCACAATATTTGTTCTTCCAATCCATGAGGACAGAACATTTTTCCATTTCTTTGTGTCTTCCTCAATTTCTTTCATGAGTACTTTATAGTTTTCTGAGTACAGATTCTTTGCCTCTTTGGTTAGGTTTATTCCTCGGTATCCTATGGTTTTGGGTGCAATTGTAAATGGGATTGACTCCTTAATTTCTCTTTCTTCTGTCTTGCTGTTGTTGTATATAAATGCAACTGATTTCTGTGCATTGACTTTTTAAGCTATTTTTATTAACATATAATTATATTAACATATAATTTTATTAACATGTAATATGTATTATTTGCCCCATGGGTACAGGTCTGTGAATCATCAGGCTTACACATATCACAGCACTCACCATGTGCATTGACTTTATATCCTGACAAAAAGTCAAGATAATTTTTGATGACAGCTTTATTTATACATTTAACTTACAGAATCCAGTGGATTCAGAAGAGAACATATAATCTGACAGGGAGACTTCAACTACCTTACTTTTTTTTCTTTTTATCAAATTTTTACTTAAATTCTAGTTAGTTAATATATAGTACAATGTTGGCTTCAGGAGTAGAATTTAGTGACTCATCACCTACATACAACACCCAGTGCTCATCAAAACAAGTGCCCTCTGTAATCTCCATCACCCATTTGGCCCATCCCCCACCAACCTCCCTCCATCAACCCTCAGTTTATTCTGTCTTTAAGGATCTCTTTTGTTTTGTTTCCCTCTCTCTCTTTACCCCGTCCTGTAAGTTCATCCGTTCTGTTTCTTAAATTCCACATATGAGTGAAATCATATGGTATTTGTTTTTCTCTGACTGACTTATTTTACTTAGCAAAATATACTCTAGTTCCATCCATGTCATTGTGAATGGCAAGATTTCATTCTTTTTGATGGCTGAGTAATATTCTATTGTATATATATTCCACATCTTCTTTATCCATTCATCAGTTGATGGACATCTGGGCTGTCTCCGTAGTTTGGCTATTGTTGATAATAATAGGTATTTGCTAGTTGCTCAACTACCTTTCTTATAATTTAATACTTTGGTCTTATTCATGAGAAAACATGGAGATTTTGAGAACAAAATATATACTACCTTCAAACACCGTAGTATGTTCTATCTTGTGATTCAACATTTAAAAAAAGTATCTTCTTTCCCCTAGAATATTTCCCTTAGAAATTCTCATAATTCTGCCAATACAACTGAAGACAAATTTCTAAAGATATAATTTATATAAGCAGCCATTCTATTTATAAGTTCCAAGCATCTAAGTCATTGTTCACTTAAGCCAGTGTTGACTTGCCTTTTATTTTAAAGTGGTAATTATAAGTTACTTTGTATTAAGCCATCATTTTATCATTATATTCTTGACAAAGCTTGGGAAAACATTTTAATATCTTAGTACTCATTAAACATTATCAATTTGTTTTTTTAATTAGAACATGTAACAAATGCTGAAGTAGAAATCTTTGTATATACTACACCCAAAGATGCTATTATAATTGCCATGAAAGAATATCAATTTAAAAAGGCAATGAAATAAAACATATGTCTGTAAATCTTCAATGAATTCAGGGGCACCTGGGTGGTTCAGTCAATTAGGCATCCCCCTTTGGTTCAAGTCATGATCTCAGGGTCCTGGGACCAAGCCCCTTATCAGGCTCCCTACTCAGCGGGGAGCCTGCTTCTTCCACTCCCTTGACCCCTGCTTGTGCTCACTCTCTCTCAAATAAACAAAAAAAAATTTTTTTTAATCTTCAATGAATTCAACATTCAATGTTCAATATTTAAAATAAAACTATATATGGGACGCCTGGGTGGCTCAGTTGGTTAAGCGGCTACCTTCAGCTCAGGTCATGATCCCAGTGTCCTGGGATCGAGTCCCACATCGGGCTCCTTGCTTGGTGGGGAGCCTGCTTCTCCCTCTGCCTCTGCCTACCACTCTGTCTGCCTGTGCTCGCTCGCTCTCTCTAACAAATGAATAAATTAAAAAAAAATTAAAATAAAACTTATAACAGACTTAAAATTAATTTTTAAATGAAGGAATTTATAATTCAGAGCCAAAAGTTAGGCTTAAACTAATCTCTCAAAATCAGCTGATGTGAATATAAACGAGTTTCACTTCATTTTCTAGATCAGAATACATACCTAAGAAGGAATATCTAGTGGGATTATTTAGATATTTCTAATTATGTCCTTCCATTTCCATTGTTTCTTGCAATCCTTACACATAAAAAATTCTGACTTCAAAAAATATTCTGCTCTGAACTTCCTATCAAGATGGCATAGTGAGTTTATTATATTTAGACTCACCCCATCACAACTCCAAACACATGGTAATAACAAAGGAGAAAAGAAGAAAATTGCTGGAACCCTGGAGGGGTAGAGGGGAGGGTGGATTTAGCTGGCCTTTAAAAAAGAATATATATACAACAACTCAATTTAAAAATGGGCAAAAGACTTGAACAGGCATTTCACCAAACAGGATATACAGATGGCAAATAAGCACATGCAAATATGTTCAACATCATTAGCCAACAGAGAAATGCAAATCACAATAGATATCAGTACACACTTATCAGAATGACTATAATAAAAATATTGACAATAACAAGTGCTAGTGAGGATGAAGAGCAATTAGAATTCTTATACACTACTGGGGGATGCAAAATGGCACCACCACTCAGGAAAACAGTTTGGCAGTTTCTTAAAAGTTAAACATAAATTTACCATACTACCCAGCAGTCCCACTCCTAGGTATTTACCCTAGAAAAACAAAAACACATGTTCACTCAAAAATCTATGTATGGATGTTCATAGCAGCTCTGTTCAAAAACTCAAAAAAAAAGAAAAAAAAACCCCACAATACCCAAATGTCCTTCAACTGATGAATGGATGAACCAACTGGGGTACATTTGCTTGTTCTCATAAAAAGGAATGAACTATTGATACATGCAACAACTTGGATGAATCTCAAAAACATTATGCAGAATAAGAGAAATTGGTCTCACAAAAGGCTAAATAATGTATGATTCCATGCTATGACATTCTTGAAAAGATAAAACTCCAATGACAAAGAACAGAATAGAGGTTGCCAGAGGTTATAGGTGGGGGAGGGTATGACTAAAATGAAATAACATATAAGAGGATTTGGTTTGATCGGATTGTTTTCTTACTATGGTCACGGTGACATGTGTTAAAATTCACAAAACTACACCAAAAAAAGGTGATGGCGGGGGATGGATGAAGGGGAAATAGGTAAAGGGGATTAAGCATACAGTTATCCTGATGCGTATGGAATATATGGAATTGTTGAATCACTATCTTGTACATGTGAAATTAATAAAACACTGTATATTAAGCACACTGGAATTAAAATTTAAAAAAACAAAAAAATTTAAGGATTAAGTTAAATATATATTTACATAAATATTTTTAATAATTACTTAAATAGTCTTCAAATATTTATATATATTTACTCTCCACACTCTTATCCTGTAGTCCAGAGATAAAAATGTAAAGTGGTAAGCAGAGCTAAAGCTACACATTAAATTCCTTTGTACAGAAAAAGCAGCAGCGGAATATTAGTTCCTATAGGGTAATAGCAACTAAAGTTCGCTAGCTATAGCAAAAACCACGAGCTAGACTTACTGCTTGAATTAACACCTTATACCATCAGTGCACAACCACAACTCTAGCCTCTGGAAAGAAAGTTGTGGGGGGCGGGGGGATAAAACTACTGTCAAACTACTACTGGGACTAAGGCTTTAAAGGAATCACAGAGAAGGAGCCTCAAAACTGCAAAGATATTCCCTCAAGTTACTGACTTCTCCTACACTGCACATAAACAAGGCAAAACTCTAAGAATGCCAGAAGAAAACTGCAGCTGGGAAGCTAAAGATCTGAGCTGAGATTTCAGTGGCCTCATACCTGAGAAGATTGTCACTTAAAGCCTGTCCATTTAAAAGGACCTTGATAAAATACCCTGGCCTTTAAGCTGAGACTTAAGAATGGCCTGAGTTTAGGACTGTAGGCCCCAGCATTCAGTAAGAATAAAAATGAAATCAACCCTAACAAAGCCTAAAACTAATCCTTCAACAAGACACAAAAGATGATTTACAAGACAGGCATAAAGTATTTGACATCAAAATGTCATCCCCGTTTCCTTAAGAATAAACCTTCAAATATTTATGTTCTTACTGTATGGATTTAAAACAGCTAATTCAGGGGCACCTGAGTGCCTCAGGTGGTTACGAGTCTGCCTTCAGCTAAGATCATGATCTCCAGGTCCTGGGATCAAACCCCACATCAGGCCCCAGCTAGGTGGGGAGTCTGCTTCTCCCTCTCCCCCTGCTTGTGCACTCTTGCTCTCGTTCTCTCTTTCTCTCTCTCAAATGAATAAATTAAATCTTCAAAAATAAAAAACAGCTAATCAAGTTGAAGCCAGTTTATGTCTCACAGTACTTCAGTATTCATATAGCTGTTGCTCCTATCTCCCTACTAACAAGCTACTTTACCTTCCATCCTTTCTCTTCTGCTTCCTATGAATTCAGCTGGTAAAAGATTCAACCTAATGAAATCTCATTAGTTCAGCTGTATTGCTAAATCACTCATTTTCCTAATTGCAAACAGATTAGATGAAATCATTTTTATACACAAAAAGATAAAAAGACTGCTAGTCACCCTATTTATTGGGGTTCTCTCAAACCAGGTTCTCCCTCTTAAATCCAAATGGTTATGATTGGAAAGAATAGTATCAAGAGATACAAAATGCACACCTGCCTGGATATACTTCTTCTTCAGAGGTCAATAATACAGAAGCCATATCCCTTAAAAAGATATGTGGGTGGAAAGGTAATTAACCACTCTAGAGTCTAGAAAAGGCCAACAGAGTCTCAAACATAAAATATGTACTCTGCAACCTCCTTTTAAATCATTCAATACATACTATCAACTACATATGAATATTATTATACCAAATGGTAAATAATTGTATAAAAGTAGGTCACCATACTCAAGTATGCAATCTAGTTGAATAATATTCACATACATGAAATATTTAAATAACGATATAAGTTAGAATGTGATTAAATGCCAAAATGAATGGAAATTACTCAAAGTGAGGGTGGAAAAAAAAGGTTTTATAATAATTTTAGATACTCATCACAAGATAATGCTTCAGTAATTACCTGTTCATTAACAGATAAGTTCATGCTCATCACAGCAGACTCAGGAGAAATCCCAAATGCTAAAACAAACCCTATATTTTTTTTCTGCACTTAATTTTTTTTAATTTTTTAATTAACATATAATGTATTATTAGCCCCAGGGGTACAGGTCTGTGAATCGCCAAGTTTACACACTTCACAGCACTGACCATAGTACATACCCTCCCCAGTGTCCATAACCCCACCACCTTCTCCCTACCCCCTCCCCACCCCCACCCACGGCAACCCTCAGTTTGTTTTGTGAGATTAAGAGTCTCTTATGGTTTGTCTCCCTCCCGATCCCATCTTGTTTCATTTATTCTTTTCCCTTCCAAACCCCCCACCTTGCATCTCACCTTCCTCATATCAGGGAGATCATATGATAGCTGTCTTTCTCTGATTGACTTATTTCGCTAAGCATAATACCCTCCAGTTCCAACCACATCGTCACTAATAACAAACCCTATTTTTGAGGATAACAACTATTTCAGATGATTTTGTGTGAGCTTATTCTTAAATTTTATTATGATAATGTAGTTGGTAGTACAGTCAGTATAAAAATTGAATCCATCTCTCTATGTACTCTTTCAAAAGAATGATTCTTTTTAAAAATAGGATACATTCATTTACTTGTTCAATAAATATTTATTAAACATCTGGGGTATGCCAGACACTGTGATAGATGCTAGGGAGACAGAGTGATAAACAACATAGACATTTGTAAAATAGCCCCTTCATTCCCCTATTGATAAGATTTATGAATATTATAGAAATTTAGGGAAGAGGATGAAAACTATTACTTGATAATATTATAGAACTTAAATAATTTAAACAAATGTGCATAAAAAGTGCATATACATATATTTGATATAATATACCATATGTGTAATATACCATTCTATGTAATCTACCATATGTTCACGATCTGCTACAGAGATTTTATTTTGTGACATAATAAACAAACATTTGTAATATACGTAGAAGTAAAATATATAATGAAACTTACCCAAAAAGGGGCAAGAAAACGGAATTATACTGCTGAAAAGGTCTCACACTGGAAGCTGGAATCAGGAAACAGGGTGGGTCAGGTGGAAAATGAGACATCAACAGAGAGATGCAGGAAAAGTGAAACATGAGGTAACTTTCTGAGGAAATGGAAATATCCCAATCTTGCTTGTGTTGGTAGTTATAAGAAAGACATAAGGAAAGTAAATGACTTTTCAGACATACTTGGGAGTCAGGCATTAATGAGTTAATAGATGTTGAGAAGAATGAATGGAAGATATCTAAGATGACTTCAAGTTTTCTGGATTATAGAGGTATCAGTCCCCCCTAACCACACTGGAAGCTACAGGTAAAGACGATGTCAAAGATAAAGGTTATGAGTTCTGTTTTAGGTATGTGCCTAGAGGATGACCAAATGGAACAGAGAACAGGGAATAGAACGTAAGAATTTGGAGAGAAAAACTTTCTAGCTCAAGACTCAGACACAAGAAGCAAGAACATAATAGTGGTACTAAAGGTGATAAGTGTACAAAAGGTTACCCAAAATGATATCCAGGGTAAGATGGACTAGGGACCAGGAGAGAGCTCTAATAAATGCAATTATTTAACAAAAAGGAAGAAAAACAACTTAAAAGTGAGAAGTAGCCATAAAGATAGGTGATAAACAAGAAAAGAGTAGTGTCACCGACAGAAAGGATAACTGAGTTTTAAGGAAGAATTGGCTGATCCGCACATCAAACTCTGTGGAAACTTTAAATCAAGATAAGTAGATGAATGTGAAAGGACAAAAAGGAAATCTCTAGGTCCAAGAAGCAAAAATGAAACTCAAACCCATTGTAGTAATAAGCAGGACTCACAGTCAGTAGCCCCTGTAGGTATAGAGCCCATATATACATCTTAAGGACTACAGTTTTAATGCCTACTCCCAAAGGATGGGCAGTTGGAGCATTTTTGGCATTAGCCTTCCTGCACAAAGCTAAATGTCAGAAAGCTATTCCTCTCACAAAGAACCAGAAAAACATTGCTTATTGGCCCTCAGACAGGACATGGAAGCTGGTGGCTCACCTGTGGGTAGAAGAAAGACAAACTTAAAATTGGAGATGGAATATGGAATCAGGGACAATTCTGACAAGACAGTAAAAACCTGAGTAGGTATATCTGTTATTTTTTGCTGTATAACAAACTACTCAAACTTGGTGGCTTAAAAAATAACTATTTAATTTATAATTTTGTGGATCAACCAGAAAGTTACTGTAAAACTTATAAGATAAGTGGCCTAGCTCAGTTAATTTCTGCGGGGCTTGCTTACACATTTATTAGTATGTCAGGTGGCACCTAGAAGATGGCCTCACTGACAGATCTCAGTGGATACACTGTCCACTTGGGGCAAAAAGGGTGACTACATCAAGTATGTATCTAAACATGCTGGAAACTAATTCAGGCTTCTGTAGAGCAGGAGTGAGAAAGCTCCAAAAAACAAGAGGAAGCTACAAGACCTCTTCAGATCTAGGATCAGGCTTTGCAAAATAGCACCTAGCCAATTCAACCAGTCAAAGCAAATAACAAGGCTAGCCCCAATTCAAGGGGTGAGACAAACAGCCCTAACTCACAATGGGAGGAGAATCAAAAAACTGTGGCCATGTTTGCAATATACCACAATATGTTTAACAAAGAAAAGATATAGGAAAGTGACAGTTTACTAACAATGAAACCAAAGAGTTGATGGCCCTTGGAACATGTGAAGCTGACAGGATGCAGAGAACTATAAAATAAGTACCAAATAACCACCATAGAACCTTAGAATCTGAGACGTGATCAGAATTTCTTTCAAAGAAAAGAAGGGTCTGGAAATGGCATATTATGTATCCTTACTACTGAAACAATCACCATGAAAAAGCCTAAATGGAGTTGCCTAAAATGCCACTGGGGGAAAAAAAAAGGGGGGGTGGGGGGGGCGCCTGATTGTCTCAGTTGGTTAAGCAGCTGCCCTTGGCTCAGTCATGATCTCAGAGTCCTGGGACTGAGTCCCTTATCAGGCTCCCTGCTTACTGGGGAGCCTGCTCCTTCTTCTTCTTCTGCCACTCTCTGTACTTGTGCCCTCTCTCACTCTCTGTCAAATAAATAAATAAAATCTTAAGAAAAAAAGAAATAAAACAAAAACAAACAAACAAAAAAACCTGGCTTTTTTTAAACCTAAGTTAATATAACTCAAGGTCTTCACAAAATGCTACCAATGTTCACAGGATGACTTATTAATATTAGCATGCTTAGAAATATCTTATCTTAGCATTATTTTACATGATAAATTTTTAAATATTTCTTGCACACTAATTCAAATTGATAACACTTGTTTTAAAAACATTTTTCCCAAATTTTATTTAAATTCTAGTTAGTTAACATATAGTGTAATATTGGTTTCCAAAGCAGAACTTAGTGATTTATCACTTACATATAACACCAGTGCTCAACACAAGTGCCCTCCTCAATACCCATCAGCCATTTAGTCCCTCCTCTGCCCACTTTCCCTCCAACAACCCCCAGTTTGTTCTCTATAATTAACAGTCTCATGTTTGCTTTCTTCTTTTTTTTTTCCTTCTCTTATGTTCATCTGTTTTGTTTCTTAAATTCCACATATAAGGGAAATCATATGTATTTGTCTTCCTCTGACTGACTTATTTCACTTAGCATAATACCCTCTAGTTCCATCCACATGGTTGCAAATGGCAAGATTTCATTCTTTGTTTATGGCTGAGTAGTAGTCCATTGTATATACACACCATATCTTCAACAATTCATCAGCCAATGGACATTTGGGCTTTTGCCATAATTTGGTTATTGTAGATAATGCTGCTATCAACATCAATAATAATTGTTTTAGAAAGGTGAATAACTTCAACGGATTCACTAGAAAAGAAGATACTTCACTGACATCTTTCTTTCAGTTATACCAAAGCATTTAAAATTGATATCACTTGGTCATAAATAAGCCAAAAATCACAGTCACAGCTTTATATTAGGTGAATACAGTAATTTATAAACTAGATACCTGAATAATTCAGCATTCTTTTGAAAAGTGCAAACAAGGGTTCACTTTACTAATTCTATTAAGTAATTATCACTGAATGTGAGATCTTTTTTAAATTCCCTTACTCAAAAACACTACTTTCATTCAAATAGCTAATTAGGTTAACTTTAAGTCATTTATCTCATTGAAATAAAGTTGTAGGATAATACAACTGGATAAACTAGACTATTCAGGTCTAAATTCTAGCTCTACCAGTAAGCTATTTGATTTAGACCTATCACTCTAATTCTCTGTGCGTTAGTGAATTCACATGTAACACTGGGATAATAGGCCATACTATCTCATCAGGTTATTAACTTCAACTGAGCTAATATATATGTAAAGTGCTCAGTACAGAGCCTGACATATAATGAGCATGATATAAGTGTTAATGATGATTATTATTAGGAGTTTTCTTGTGTTCTATAGAAAAGTCCTGGATTGGGGCTTAAAATCTAGTTCTGCCACTTATTACCTCTCTGAGCAATTTACTTGACTTCTCTGTGCCACCTCTACTCTCTTACCTATAAAATGGTGGACCCTAAGGTGGACTCTTTCAGTTTGAGAATCTCTGATCATGTAACATTAAGGAGAAAATTCACAGCTACTTCACAGTCACTTCTCTCTTCTCATTAAATTAGGTGCTCATATCATCTCTTTCCTCTGCTCATTCTGAAATTATTTCTTTCACCCTTACTTAACTTTTCATTTCTTTTTATTCATTTTAATATTTAATTAATTTTCTTCAGATTCACCAGTTCCACTTTCTTATTTATATCTGCTGATTATTTTCCTAGGGACTTGATAAAATTGTATTCTTACTTGTCTCTATTCAGACGATTTCCTATAATTCCAATCTAGTCATGGTCTGTCACACTGATGGAATAAGAACACGAACAGCACAATATTTTTATAGCATTTCTACATTCATTCTTCTATTTAAGTCTCATAAGCATCATGCCCAGACAAGAATGTAATTTCACTTATAACATGCAAGGCCAGGACATAAACCTAGGATAAATACCCCAGACTATTGTATTTATGTTATGCCTCACTGTTTCCCTGTCTTACTAGAATGTGCATGAAGTTAGTTATTAAGAAGACCTAATTTTGAGCACTAACTCTGATACTCACTGTTTGACCTTGTACAGGATATGCTACCACTCTGAACCTCAGTTTCCACATTTATAATCCTGGGATAACAGAAGTTGTTGTAAGAATAAAACAATAAAAAAAATGCTTTATAAAATAAGGGGCTATGCTTGTTGCCAAAACCTGTCTATATCTGATTCATTGTACAAAGTATATTTTCTACCCTTGGCCAATGTAGCATGACACTATATCCGTTTTTATTCACTGTTCTAAATTAACCCCCTAGTTCTCAGACTGTTTTGCTTCTTCTGATCCACAGAAGAGACCTTCTATCTGGAAAAATAAATTCCACTGAAGAGAGCTAATACGGTCACCCAAAAATTTGTTGAGCATCAACTACATGCCAGGAACTGTGACCCAGAAAATAATATATGGAGAAAAGGAAAAGAAGAGACTTCCTAAAATCATTAAAAGTAGCAGTCTGATAAAACTTTTCACCCACCTACAAGAAGCTGAGTGATCTTTTTCCTCCTTTCTTTCTGTTCTTTTAATTCTAACTCCTTCTCCCTCTTCGGTCAGATAGGGGAAGAGAACATAAAGAAGAATGAGGAAAGGCTGGTGGGCTCAGTTACAAAGGCTACACCAGGGAGAATGAAATAAACACAGATCTCCTAACAGTTCTACAAGTCCTACATAAAGCATTTTAGCTTATGCTAAAGAAACAGGAGAAGAAAAACAATAAAATTACTAAGCATGTACAACTTGCCCATTATTATTAGAGGTTCAAGTACACTGTCACACTTAATACCTACACAATCTTGAGGGGTAGGCATTCTTATTTCACTCAGCAAATATTTACTGGGTACCTATTATGTGTTAGGCACTGTTTCAGTTACTAGGAATATATCAGTAAACAGAACAAACAGATGAAGATCCCTGCCATGGTGAAGCTTATTCTAACAAAGGGGAAAGCTAATAAGCAATTAACTCAATATGTAAATTATAAAATATGTTAAATGGCAAAAATGGTATAGAAAAAAATAGAGCAGGTAAGGGGAATTAGGAGTATATAAGGGAGGGGTATGTGAAAAGGAGAGGAGGTTGAGAAGGTGACATTTAAGGAAGTTGGTTGTGAGGCTCCTGGGAACAACTAGAGAATTCTGAGCAGGAAAGTGAAATATTTTACTTCCTTCTTTTGAAGGGATCACTTGGCTACTGTGTTGAGAAAAGACTGTTAAGAGGGAGTGTAAGAGGGCAATTGAAAGACAGGTTACAAGGTTACTGTAGCAATCTAAGTGAGAGATGTTAGTGGTTTAGACTAGGATAATAGCAATGGAAGTAGTAAGAAATTGACATATTTTAAATATATTTTCATATTTTAAAAATCAGTCTTGACAAGCTTTTGATTACAAACTGGTTGTGGGAGTAAGAAAGAGGAGAATCAAGGATTGTTCCACTGGAAAAATGAAATAGACAATTACTGATCTGAAAAATGTGAGCAAGAAATCAATAATTTGGATAGCAACATATTAAGGATACAACGTTAATTAGACATCCAAATGGTAATACACACACACACACACACACACACACACACACATATACATACTTGGCAGGTATAGATAGATATAGCATATGGGTGTGGAATTCAAGAGAAGGGTCTTAAGTGGAGATATAAATATAAATTTGGAACTGTCCGGATATAGTTGGTATTTAGAACCATGGTCAAAAGGGAGTAAGTGTAGATAGAGAAGAGAACCAAAGACAGATACCCAACTTAAGAGAATGAGATGAGAAGAAGGACAAGTGATACAGGAAAAAAGACCTTTTAAAGTATAATTTCCTAGAAGCAAAGTGAAGAAGGGATAGAAGAGAGAATAATTAACTTTTACCAAATGTTGCTACTAAATCAAGGGAGATGAGTATTGAGAACTTGAAAGTTTAACAATATGAAAATCATTGGTAACCTTATTGAGAGTAGTTTCAATCTAATGATAAAAGTGTAACTGTACTGGATTTAAAAGGAAATAGAAAAACTGGAAATGGATACAGTGAGCATAGACAACTCTTTCAAATAATCTATTGTAAATGGGGAACAAATACAGTGTTACCTGGTAAGGGAAGTAGAGCCAAGTAAAAGATGTTGTAAAGATAGAAAAAACAGTAGGTTTTGTCTTCTTACAGCGGTACAGTACAGAGATGCAGTACAGAGAAAACTTTATGACATAGTGAGAGTGTAGAATTGATGGAGCAGCATTTTTAAGGATGCATAAAGAAATAATGCACAATAATGAACTGGTTTGGGAAAGGGAAAAGTAATAGGTGAGAACACAGAGTATAGGAACTGGAGATGTTGGTAGGTGGGTAGATGTGATAAAAGGAGTCTATGCAAGCTCTCTTCTGATTGCTTCAATATTTTTCAGTGACAAAAGCAGCAAAATCATCAACTGAGGATAAGATTGGGGATAAGACACTATTGGTAGGTCTGATGACAGAAAACATGAAATAAGCCATCTAAGAGCATTTAAAAAAATAAATGACCTAGGAAAATAGACTATGAATGCCAGGTAATATGAAGGACTCACTTGATGTTTGTGACCATGAATTTAAAGTAAAACTAGTCAGCATGATTTTGCATTTTCTTCTAGACATACAGGTCCACACATACAGACTGGATTTAAAAGAAGACTAGATATAACCCGGGTTGTACTTCTTCCAAGAATGACCAAGTTAGAGTGAGACAACAAAGTTAAAGGTATATGCCAGGGAGATGAGGATGCATGCTACAGATAATGAAGGATGATTAAATTTAAGTTGGATAAAGAGTAATTGATGACCGTAGGAACAGAGGGAAAATTAAAAGGTAAGATCAACAAATCAATTATTATTTCTGTTTTTATAAATAGAACTTAAGTTGGCCAAATCACACAGCATTTTAGTCACACACCTAGAACAGAATCTGAATGCAGATGTGCTTCATTCAAGTCACTCTTTCCGTGGTACCAAGAACACCAACCTGTCTTGTAAATTTAATTTTCATTGGCATGCCAAACTCCACTAAGTTGGACCTAACCCAAAATTGGACCATTTTTCCAGACCTCTTTCACCTCCTCTTCCATGGCCCGAATGCTAAGAGCCTTGCAGTGTCCAAGCTCACAAATGAGTCTTTCCCTCCCCAATTCGTAAAAAATTACTTTCAATATTCCCTACCTACAGACCCCCTTCATGAAAATCTGAAGCACTGAGAATTGCTCTGAATATAAAAATATCTTTAAATGACTAAATAAACTTAAGCCTCTTCATGGGTAGTCTAACAAGGTGTCTGCTTAACCCACACTTTAAACTTCACTGTGAAATATATTAGGTAGAAATAGGTAAGCTGGATCAAGAACTTTTTGTTGGCTTTTATTATTTCTAGCACTTTCCCTTAAAAATATATACCCTTTACAAAATCCCACAATTCTAACGTTTATCTTCTCTGAGAGAATGAGAAAGTGATTATACTCCATGCATGGATCAGACTCAAACTTTTGTTAAACATGTTTTATATTTAGAAATTGAAATATTGTAAATTGAAAGTAATAAGGAGAGTAAGTTGAAAATAAATTATAGTAAGTCTGGGACTACCTAGCAAAGGAAGAACTAAATGTAACCAGTTTGAGGACTCCTCTGTTATTATGAACAAATGGTTAAAAAGACAAAATCTTATTTATAATTTATGTCAAGTCTATTCTTTTCAAAGAACCATCAAGTTAGCATAATAAAAAGGTTTCAATCCTGAATATACACCAAAGTATCATCACAGAGGACTTTAGAAGGCAGAAGGTAGGATTCCACTATAAATACAACTCTGTATTTATTTTCAGTTCACATGCGTGGTAAATTTTATTACAATTTGCAACTATTCATTCCACCTTCCTTCAAAAAGATAATCATCTCCACCTGTTCCTAGTAACCTACAGTACTCTTGTAGGGGTAAACATCTCCTCCCACTGACTTTGGCTTTGGCCATAGATTTGCTTTGGCCAATGACATATAAAAAAACATCCAAGCAGAAGTTTTAAGAGCCACTGTGTATTTCTGCCAAATTTCTTTCTTTCTCCCCTGTTATAAGGACAGCATGTCCCAAATAGAAGTTGTTCACCAGCCTGGATCTCAGATTAGAAGATACATGGAGCCAGCCTTCAGCTAACATAAACCAAGGGCAAAAAAGAAACCTTTGTTGTTGTTAGTCAATGAAATACTGAAGTAATATGTTACAGAGCATAACTCAGCAAAAGTTAATACAGCCTGTATTACTTTTATAATCAGAAAAAAATAGACTTCACTGCCTCAATCTTTAAGGACATCAGTTTTGATATCACAATAACAACAAAAAAAAGAGAATGAATTGCAAGCATATTTTTAAGACATCAGAGAGCTTATAAAGTAAGAAGAAGATAAACTAAAATTCCAAAAAGAGAAGAGCCCTTCGTAGGTGAGTTGACAACTACCCACTACTTCTTTCCCAGGAGTACTTAAACATCCTGGGCATACATTGAGAATCAAGATCGGCCTCGGCAGAAGAACTGGTAAAAACTGAAAGCAATAGAGCTTTTAGGTGTGGTTGACTAAAAGAAAGTACCAAATGCAAGGCTGAAAGAGACATTTGCTGAATTCTATGATGATGCAGGAGGCTGGGAGAATGAGCTAGAATGGCAGAGTGAAATCTCCCTCAGTCTCATGATACTTAGCAGAAAACTTGCTAAAAAGGGGGAAATAACCACAAGCAATGCATGACAGGTTCCCAACATTTGCCTGAATTTGAAGTAATGTGGAGCAAGACATCAAAGAACCAACCTCAAAACCTCCAAAGAACAGAACTGAATCTCCTGTAGACTTTCAGGACTGTAAAACAACTGACAGTCTCTCAGTCAAAAAAATAGTAGCTAAAGGTTGACAAATGAGAGATGACTAAATCTTACTAAAACTGCAATCCAGACTGACCCTAATTAAATTCAGTTCAATTCTTAATTAAATTGTGGTGTCAGCACCTCACACAATTGGCCTAACAGTTGAAAAGGAAAACCATCTCTGGGGGAAGAAACCCTTTTTAGCCTCCACATAGACAAATCAGACAATGTTTAATATATAATTTTTAAAAATGATTGTTTATTAATATAATCAATCTTCATCATTTTTCATCAACATTCATGGTATATTTTTTCCTTCCTTAACAACATGTGTGGAGAGACAAGAAAATATGACCTAAAATCAAGACAAAAAGCAGAAAATAAAAGCAGTCAGAGATAATGCAGAGAGTGGAATAAGCTTTTTAAAAAAGCAGTTTGTGAAAACAAAGAATAAAGTAGACAAAATATATGAAGGTATGGACATAGTCAACAAAAATGGAAATCTATTAAAAAAAAAAAAAATCACACAAGGCTGCCTGGGTGGCTCAGTTGGTTAAGTATCTCCCTTTGGCTCAGGTCATGATCCAGGGAGTCTGCCTCTTCCACTGGTCCCCACATGTGCTTGCTCTGTCTCTCTCAAATAAATAAATAAAATCTAAAAGAAAGAAACACACACACACACACACACAAACACACAAAAAGAGAGAAAAAGAAAAGAATCATACAAGGGCCCCTGGGTGGCTCAGTCCGTTAAGCATCCAACTCTTTTTTTTTTTAAAGATTTTATTTATTTATTTGACAGAGATCACAAGTAGGCAGAGATGCAGGCAGAGAGAGAGGAGGAAGCAGACTCCCTGCTGAGCAGAGAGCCTGATGTGGGACTCGATCCCAGGACCCTGAGATCACGACCCGAGCCGAAGGCAGCGGCTTAACCCACTGAGCCACCCAGGCGCCCCAAGCATCCAACTCTTGATCTCAGTTCAGGTCTTGATCTCAGGGTCATGAATTCAAGCTGCACACTGGGCTCCACACTGGGCATGGACTCTACTTTGAAGGAGGGAGGCATCTGGGTGGCTCATTCCGCTAAGCCTCCAACTCTTGATTTTTGGCTTAGGTCATGATCTTGGGGTCCTAAGATCGAGACCCACATCAGACTCCATGCTCAGTGGAGTCTGATTCTCTCTCTTTCAGCCCTTCCCTCCACTCCTGCATGCACTCTCTCTCTCTCAAATAAATAAATCTTAAAAAAAAAAAAAAGAAAGAAAGAAAGAAAGAAAGAAAGAAAGAAACACATAGACTCCCTAGAACTGAAAAAATGAGATAACTGAAATAAATTCACTGGATGGATTTATCTGGACACAGCAAATGAGAGAACTAGTAAGCTTAAAAAACAAGTCAGTAGAGGGGGGTGGCTGAGTCAGTTAAGCGTCTGACTTCAGCTCAAGTCATGATCTCAGGATCCTGAGATCATGACTGGCTTCAGGCTCCACACTCAGCAGGGAGTCTGCTTGTCCCTCTTCCTCCCCCTCTGCCCTTCCCCGGCCTGTGCTCTCTCTCTCTTTCAAATAAATAAATAAAATCTTAAACAACAACAACAACAAAGTCAATAGAAACACCCAACTACAGAAAGAAAAGAGTAGAGAGAATGAGCACAAGAGACATATGGCATCTAATGATGACAAAACAAGGCTGATGAGAGAGGAGAGAGATTAAGGTGGAAACAATACTTTAAATATTTAAAATTTTTCCTGAATTGGTGAAAAACACCCACTAGTAAACCCAAAATGAGATAAAGTCAAACAAAATCATGCTTAGACACCACATAATCTATTATAAGCTAGAAACAAAACAAAATCTTAAAACCAGTCAAGAAATGCATATGACCTTTAAAGAAGCAACAGTAAGACTGATGGCTGACTTTTCAACAGAAATTATGGTAGCCAGAAAGGGAATATTTGTAGTGTTGAAAGAATAAAGGTGCCAACCTAGAATTCTGTATGAGGAAATTTTTTCTTCAAACAGAAGTCAAAAGAGAGACATTCACAGACAAAAGCTAAGAAAATGTGCCTTTAGCAGATCAGCACTACATGAAATATTAACAGAATTTCCTCAAGCAAAAGAAAAATTATCCCAGATGGTAGCAAAGAACTGCAAAAATGAATGAAGGGCACTAGAAAAGGCATATATATATATATATATATATATATATACATACACACACACACACACACACATATATATACATATATATGTGTATATATATATACATATATTGCTTAAAAAATGTCCATGCAGTTTAAAACAAATGTTCAAATAATATATATGAAAAAACAGCACTTAGTGGGAGTAAATGAAGTTAAACTATGTTAGGTTTTCCATTGTTTGATAAGCAGTAAAAATATTAAGATACTAATAAAGGTATTTACTAAAATCTCTATGATAACTAAAAAAATCATAATTATAGAAGGACTAACCAAAAAGCTAATTAGTAAAAATTAAATTTAGAAAATTGACAAGTCAAAAATTAGGAAAGGAAGAATTTTTTAAAGGGGCACCTGGGTGGCTCAGTGGGTTAAAGCCTCTGCCTTCGGCTCAGGTCATGATCCCAGGGTCCTGGGATCGAGCCCCACATCGGGCTCTCTGCTCAGCGGGGAGCCTGCTTCCTCCTCTCTCTCTGTCTGCCTCTCTGCCTACTTGTGATCTCTGTCTCTGTCGAATAAATAAATAAAATCTTTAAAAAAAAATAAAAAATAAAAAATAAAAAAAAAAAAATAAAAAAATAAAAATGAAGACTATATGGGACAGAAAGAATATAAATGGAGAAATGACAGATTTCTACCTAACCATATTAGTAATTACATTAAGTGTAAACAGAATAAACATTCCAGAAACACAAAGATTGTCCAACTGGATCAAACAGGACCCAATAATATGCTATTTTCAAAAGACATACCTCAAATATAAGAATACAGATAGGTTGAGACAGAAGGAAAAAAATAAACCACCTCAAACATAAGAATACAGAAAGGTTGAGATAAAAGGAAAAAAATAAACCACAGAAATACTAATGGAAAGCAAGGTTGAGTGATTATATTAATAGAAGTTCAAAGTAGACCTCAAGGCAAGAAATACTAGAAATAAAGAAGACATTTCAAAATGACATAATGGTTCAACCATAAATTATAATAGTCCCAAAGTTTTGTGTAACGAAAGGAGTTCCAGAATACATAAAAGACAGCCCGATTAAAGAAAGTATTTAAAAATAATACATTAAAAGATACCCAACATCATTACTCATCTGGGAAATGCAAATAAGAAACCACTACACACTGCCCAGGATGGCTAAAATTAAAAAGACTGACAATACCAAATTTCGGCAAAAATATAGAGCACTGAAACTCTCTTTCATTGCTGGGTGGGGATACAAAATGATACAACATTTTGGGAAAATGACAATCCAGCAACTCTACACCTAGAAATGAGATGATTTATTCATCAAAAGACATATATGAGAATATTCACGACAGCTTCATTAACAATAGTTAAAACTAGTAATAACCCAAATGTCATTAATAGAATGATCCATTCAGTCAATGGAATACCACATAGCAATAAAACGAACAAATGCCACACACAACATGGACATCTCAGACATAATGATGAGTGACAGAAGTCATTTTATTTATATAAATTCAAGGATAGGCAAAAGTAATCCTTGAGGACAAAAATCAGAATAGTGATTACTTAGGCATGGCAGGGAAGCACATGTTGACTAGTAAAAGGCATGAAGAAAGACCAGAATGCTAGAAATGCCCCACATCTTGATCTGGGTGGTATTAATAAGGGCCTATTCCATGAAAAATCATCACACTGCACAATTTGTGCATTTTACTGTATGCATGTTCTATCTCAAATTTTAAACTGTTACAGCAGGTAATTCAAATGGTGTATATTGGGACAAAACTTCTTACTACAGAGGACACAGTGTATAATTTTTTTTAATACCCAAGACTAGGAGTAAAGTGCCCTGGGTTTTAGCTGCATACTCTCATATAACTCTAAATAAGTCATTTAACTGGGTCTTGATTTTCTTACTTAGTAGAGTGGGTTTGTACAGATAATCCTTAAAGTTCTTTCTACATCTAAAAATCTGAGACTTTGGGGCGCCTGGTTGGCTCAGTGGGTTAAGCCTCTGCCTTCGGCTCAGGTCATGATCCCAGGGTCCTGGGATCGAGCCCCACATTGGGCTCTCTGGTCGGCGGTGAGCCTGCTTCCTCCTCTCTCGGCCTGCCTCTCTGCCTGCTTGTGGTCTCTGTCTGTCAAATAAATAAAAATCTGAGACTTTGAGACAAATTGGTTAAGTAAAAAATCTAATTTTTAAATTTCAAACTACCCCACAGTCACCTAAGGCTTCCATGTAGCAAAACCAAGCTGGTTCTTGTAATTCTAACTGAAGAAGGTTGAAATCAGATAAATCATGCTGCTGTTAATCCTGAATTTCCTATACCTAAATTTAAGCTCATCTACTTTAGCCAAGACATTCTAGTGCCACCCCTTTAGCAGCGAAGAAAACCTGACAGCCACATTACCTTCCCTTGCTTTTCTCAGGATGGGTTATTCATTCTTCCAGGCCCTGCTCACACACTACCTTTATCTTTTTTAAAAGATTTTATTTATTTATTTGACAGAGAGAGAGAGAGAGCACAAGCAGGGGGAGCAGCAGAGGGAGAGGGAGAAGCAGACTCCCAACTGAGCAGGGAGCCCGATGCAGGGCTCCATCCCATGACCCTGGGATCACAACCTGAGCCAAAAGCAGATGCTTAATGACTGAGCCACACAGGCTCCCCAACACTATCTTCTTTAAGGTATCATCTCTCCTACAGCCATTCAGTCTAAATTAACTGTTCCTTCCTCCACACACCCACAGTATGTTGCTTGTACTTCTACTATAGCTCTTACATCATTCTGTCTTATAGGTATTTGCTTTCACATACCTAAGTGGACCCTTTCCAGAGGAAAGCTGTACTCATTCAGCCAGCCAAATCAGCCATATCAACCCTGGAAATCAATGAGTAACAGCACAGTGAGATCACTTTCACATGTAATTCTATGTTAATGGTGGCAAGGTGAAATAGTAAATCCTAAATGTTGCTGTCCCCTACTCAAAACAAAGAGATTACTATGAATACATAAACTACTGAACTAATCCCAGTCCTTATTTCAGCCTATTCTCTAATAATTAAATAGCTTCAGCTGAAGAAAGAAGTAAATTAGGGCTGTAATGGGGAAACAAATTATTTATGAAATTAACTTATTTTATCTCAATAAACAGATGGTTAGGGAGGACACAAGTAAACTACTTTGGGATTATATATTCAAAATCCCTTTTCTGTTAACTGGCCCTGCACCTGTCCACATGGTTGATATAGCATAATCTCTATCCTTTAATCACAAATGACTGATCCAGGACAAGGTTGTTCCTCAAAAATTTTAGAAATACAACTGTGAAAATAAAGTCAGTCCTTCTCTGGATGGCTGAAATGGGAAGATACAAGTAATATAAGAACTATTGATGGTACTGTCCTTTCCATGGTGAAAGAGGCAGATCTGTGGTAAAAGAAAATAAAACTTACTTACAGAATGAAGAAAGATGAGAAACAGTCCTGAGGACCTTCAAACACTAGATCCAATATTCCTAAGGCTTCATCCTGTATTTACATTTTGTGAGACAGGTACCCCATTATTTTTATAATAAATTTCTCCTTTACTAAAGCTAGCTCACTTTGAATTGTCACTTGCAACCAAAACAATTCTGTGATAGACTGTTACTTTGATAACCCCCAACTAACCATGCTTCCTAGTATTCCTGATCCCTTCCCATGAGAACTCTGGGCTAGGCCTGTGGTTACTTTGACCAATAAAATAATGGCTGAAATTGAAGCTATGCCAGTTTCAGGCCTATACCTTAATTGGCCTGGCAGCTTCTGCTTCCTCCCTCTCATAATGCTTGCTCTTGGAATACTTCTTGGAGATCAGCCATCACACCATGAGGCTAATGAATCAGCCATGTGGATAAATCCACATGTAGAACTGGCCCTGGACAACAGTCCCATTTAAGCCTCCAGGTGACTGCAGTTATACCCGAACCCCAACTAATGCCTACAGCATAACCATGGAGTTAATTCGTAGAAATGTGAGAGACATTAAACTGTAGTTTTAAGCCACTAAATTTTGCATGGTTTATAAATGCAAATTTTAACTCATACAAAAGTTCAATTCACATGCAAGCAACTTGGAATTACACTTTCCTAACACAGACTACATCTCGGAGCATGGATTGGCCAACTTTGGCTCATAATCCATTTTTATAAATAAATGCTCATGCATTTACGTATTGTCTAGGACTGCTTTCATGCTACTGAATAGCTGTGATAGAAATCACAAGGCCCACAAAGCTTAAAATATTTACTATCTGGCCCTTTACAGAAAAGAATTTGGTAAACCTATCATATAGTACTTGGCAAGTGTTTTTAATATATAAATGACTAAAAATGTAAACCTACTCTACAACCAACTCCTCATACTCAAAGGGTAGATGACACTATAAATATTTAGTAGTTTTAGCCTCACATGATGTAAAGCAAATCTCATGCTTGCCACAAGCTGAATGTTTGTCTTCTACTAAAATTCATTATGTTAAAACCTAGCCCCACAGTGGGATGGTGTTTGGAGGTGGAGCCTTTGGGAGATGATTAGGTCATGAGGATAGAATTAGTACCCTTATACCCTTATAAAAGAGACCTAGAGACTTCCCATTTCTGCCACTTTAGAAGACAGAAGAGGATGCCTGGGTAGCTCAGTGGGTTAAGCCGCTGCATTTGGCTCAGGTCATGATCTCAGAGTCCTGGGATCGAGTCCCACATCGGGCTCTCTGCTCAACAGGGAGCCTGCTTCCCTCTCTCTCTCTCTCTCTCTCTCTCTGCCTGCCTCTCTGCCTACTTGTGATCTCTCTCTGTGTCAAATAAATATATAAAATCTTTAAAAAAAGAAGAAGAAGAAGAAGAAGAAGGCTGTCTGTCAACCAGGAAGTGGACCCTCACTGGACATCAGATCTGCTGGTAACTTGATCTTGGACTTGCCAACATCTAGAACCATAAAAAATAAATTTCTGTTTTTTATAGGCCACCTAGTCTATAGTACTTTGTTACATTAACCCAAAAGGACTAAGACAATATTGAACTGGGTTGTATTGTTTGTTAACAAGTAAGGCTGCAGTCACACTACTATATTAATCATGGACAGGAAAACAAGAGTAATAAAATTAGATCCATAATTATTTCACTGCTTATAAGTGTTCCTTCCTACTATAGGAGCTGTGGGTGGGGGAGGAGGGGTGTATCCATTTCAAGTTTCTCATATATTAGATATGACCCACTTCCGAATTGCATTAAGAATCAGAAAGGAATGAATGTTTAAGATGCATAGTTGACAGTTTTGTTTTTACCTAACAATACTTCACATACCCATCTGCAGAAGAAGCCAAGTCCAATATTAACCTAAGTCAATGATTCTCAAACTTTCCTGCCAAAAATTATCTTTGGCAATGCTCTAAATTCTATAGATTTTCTTTTGGCATCTGTTATTTCATAAAGTACTTCTACCTTTTTACATTTAATATTCCTTTGCCTTATAACCCAACTCATTGTACTTCAATCCAAGCATAATAAGGCCTAAGCCTTAGCTCTTTACCCCTGGGGTTTACTATTTTCCTCATCTACCAGTTAAAAATCTCTCTTCTACAAATCAACAATTATCTGTGTGGTTTTATTTTGCTCCCACTTTACCACCCTGTATTACTGCACCATTGTACATTTAAAACATTTCCACTTTCTTTTACTATAGAACTCCATAACAACACCACACAGGTGTATAGAGAGGCAGTTTTCTCCATAGATCTTAACATGCCTTAGAGAGTATCAGAAACAGTTGCCCATATATACTTCAGTTTCAACCTATACCTCAAAAATACCAAATTTTTGTCATTAGTTACTACACTACAAATACCATCTTCTGACTTTAACAGCCCAAAACTTAAGTTAAAAATAAGAATTTAGATCAAGGAGAACCCCTGTACAGTACTAATCTTTAAAGAAGCTCATTAAATTAAATTAAATTAAATCAAATTAAATTAAGTTACATTAAAATAGTGGAAAAATAGCATGAAGATAAACTGGCTACTGGTGGGGGTGGCTGGCTGGCCCAATCAGTAGAGCATGTGACTCTTGATCTCGGGATCATGAATTTAAGCCCTACGTCACATGTAGAGCTTACTTTAAAAAAATAATAATAAAATAAACACTGTATTGGCTGATTTCTACTACCATGTTTATAAAGGTAATTATTTTCAAATGTATTATAATACACAACAAACATTTAATGAGTACTTATCACGTGGGCATATTCATTAAACTTTTACAGTTTAAGCAGGCATTGGTATTATTTGCCATTTTACAGATGAGAAAAACATAGCTTAGAGAAGTTAAGTAACTCTAAAAATTTAACTTCATTTAACTTAGGTATAAACCCAGGTAATCTAATCCAGAGCCCACCTACTAGTCCAAGTATCTATGTTAACCTAAAACAATATTGTTCATTAAAGGTATATGTCTGGGGACCTAAGTGGCTCACTCAGTTAAGCATTCAGCTCTTGATTTCGGCTCAGGTCACCATCTCAGGGTTGTGGGATGGAGTCCCACATTGGCCTCTGCACTCAGTGGGGAGTCATTTTGAGATTCTCTCCCTCTGCCCCTCCCCACCACTCACCTGCACCCCTCACACACCACCGCTGCCCCCATCGCAGACCCGCACTCCCTCTAAAATAACGATAAATCAATCTTTTTTTTTTTAAGTATAGGTCTTATTTTTACAATAGCTTTACTTTAAATATGTAAGCAAAATATTCACAACTTTTGGGGGGAGTATTATCATCTTTGCTTTCCCGATTTCTGGTACATCCCTATTAATTAAAAAAGAAAAATGTAATACTTCAATACATCTAAATTACTAGTATCCTTCTAAGCTTCATTTTGTGAACCAGTTATTATACTTACATGCATCTAATTTTTATTCTAAACTTTAGTCATTTTGCAACTTGAACTCTGTAGCATGTACTATTGAAGGAAATAAAATTACACATATTATGCAGTGGAAGTAATGGACACTTATTTCCATTTATACTTGGCATGAATGTCAGTGTCTTTTTCTAGCAATTTTTCCTATTTGAAGTAAGAAAGGCATTTCAGATCAATAACAGTGCTGTCAGTAACAGACTGCAGATAACATGAACACAAGCAGTAAGAGAATGGTAAACATGAAGTATGTTCTGAGTTTGGGATTAATAAGATTTTAGAGCTGAAGGAGATTTTAGAGAGCATCTCTTCGACTTTACACTTCATAGATAAAGATACCAAACTCCTACTGGAAAAATCCCAAACAGAACTTGATCCTGTATTCTTTCCCAGGTACTAATTACAGAACCAAGACTGGTCTGTCTATCGCTTCTTGGCCTTTTGGCTAAGATCAAGTGAAGACTGGTCTGTCTAGTTTGGGCTATTACAGATTTTCTGAATAAGAGGATATATTCAGCCAATATATTAATATGGGGGGAAGATGGAAGGGGGGGGAATACACACACACATACACACTCTCACACACATACAGACACGATATATACACACACAAATCTAAAAAGAATTAATTTTGCCAATATAAATTATTATAGGTAACCATTACTTCTACAAAAAAAAGCTAAAAGAATAAATATAAGGGTCTTACATAGACTTCCAGAAGACCATTTGCAGGGGAAAAACCATAATTTCCCAAAGAAGTGAATTCTGGTGTGCCTTGAAAAACTGTTCCATTCTCAAAAAGTTTCAGAAACACTAGACTAAATAAAGTTCACCAGGATCCACAACTGTAATATTACTCACATCTTTAATATATTAATGTTTTAATATACTAATATTTTTAATATCTCCAAAAGAGGGGATAAGTTATATAGCACTTCCCAAATTAACTTGAAGATAAAAACCTCTTCACACCATACCTATTATAACATCTCTCAGAGAAATGCTGCTAGAACAAAATTTAGAAAACAGTGGGAGAGGTTGTTTGTAGAAAAAGACTAAAGACCCATAACTGATCATAAATTTAAAATAAAGCAACATAAAACAGCTGTTGTAAAAACTAGTAAAATCTATTACATGTACACTACTGTTCTAAAATGTCCTTAGATAAGCATTCATACACACAGCATGAAAAAGTTGAAATCAGTTAATTAACATATCAATTAGTCACTATTGATATTAGGGGACCCTGAATTTAACCCACTATTTCTCACACCTTAACTTGCTCCAGTTCGAATTTATAACTATCTGCCAGAGAACCATTTTCACTGAACAAACAGGAGGAAAAGGAAAAGGGGAAGATATAATAAACTACATTCTTAGGGAAAAAAGAAAGCAAAAAAGGCGTAAGACTTCAGGGAACCTCTACAAGAAGAATTTTCTGCCCAAGCACACTTTTCTCTTCCTAATAGCAGAACCTCTACTTTTTTGGAAGGCTTCCCTTTCCCCTTTCTATGTGGTTCTGGTGAGGCTGCCTGTTTAGTGTCCCACTCCGAAGATAGACATGTGATACAGACCTGGCTAATCACAGTCCAAAGTCTCCTAGTTATAATGATTGACTCATAGATGGACATGTGAGCCAAGTCAGGTAAAGGAGCATCTACATGAAGGAAATCAGCTTGCACCATGCTCAGAAAAACAAAGCACTGAAATGGAGAATAAGGATTCATGATCAAGAGGTGCCTGGGTGGCTCCCTCAGTTAAGCATCTGCCTTCAGCTCAGGTCATGATCCCAGAGCCCCGGGATCAAACCCCACATGGGGCTCCCTGCCCAGCAGGGAGCCTATTCTCCCTCTCCCTCTTCCCCTCCCCACTCTCGCTATCTCTCTTTCTCTCAAATAAATAAATGAAATCTTTAAAAATAAAAAAAAAGAATTCATGATTACATTAATTCCCTGATCACACTGAGACCCTAAAGGGAGTTCCTCCTCTATACTCCATGCCTATGTAAATTAATAACTTCCCGTTTTAATGTAAGCTAATTTTGAGCTCAGTATCTGTCATTTGCAATAAAAAGGTCCTAATCCACATATGTAATTCAATAAAGAGATCTTAAAAGAACTTGTAAAGATTAAAAAAAAAAAAATGGGTGCCTAGGTGGCTCAGTCACTAAGCGTCTTGCCTTAGGCTCGATCCTGGGATCTAGCCCCTCATCTGGCTCCTTGCTCTGTGGGAAGCCTGCTTCTCCTTCTCCCACTCCCTCTCCTTGTGTTCCCTCTCTCACTGTGCCTCTCTTTGTCAAATAAATAAAATCTTTTTAAAAATATTTAAAAATTAAAAAAACAAAAAAGGGGGTAATATTAATTACAATTAGTACATTCTTTTTGGAAGGTAAGTTTGTAATTTCCATCAAAATTTTAAAATGCACATACCATTGATCTAAAAATTATAGTAATTGATCTCACATTTAAAAACAGATCACAAATATACAAAGATAAATGTACAATGTTACTGTCTACAACATCTGTCACATCTGTGAAAAATTAGAAATTTGGAGGGTTGATGATTAAATACCACATATCTTATGATGCAATATGATAAACCCATTAAAAGGAAAAATCTATATGAACTTATTGCTACATGCCAAGGAGTATAACACAGTGGTTAAGAGCTTACACTCTAGAAAGAGACTACATGGATTTAATATGCAGCTCGAACTTTAACTTTGCCTCTTATCACAGTAATTTGGGCAAATTACTTAATCTCTCTGCTACAATTTCCTCAACTGTAACACAGTGACACCATCATAAAGATTAAATGAATTAATGGGCTCTAGAACAGGCTCAGAAAAATATTTCACATTTAGTAAGCTCTGAACAAAGTTAACTATTATTTTCACTAATACGAAAAGATGTCCAAGACATGCTAGAAAGGAAGGGAGGTGCAAAATACTATGAATAAGCAAAGGTTACAAATTCAAAGGACTATAGAGCTAGGCAGAAAATATAAATAGGTTAAATGGGAATTGTGAGAAACTGGAGAATACATGCCCTATTTCCAGGGACAACCACTCTAACCAACTATTGTCATGTGAGAAAGAGGCTACAGTGTTGCTGAATTTTAAAAAGTTAAAAATATGGGTTTATACGAAATATACCTCTTTTAAATGTTAGAAACATACATTTTTAAAAAGATTTATTATTTATTTTAGAACGAGAAAGAGTGAGCATGCAAGTGGGGGGAGGAGTAGAGGGAGGGAATCTTCAAGTAGACTCCCTACTGAGCATGGAGCCTGAAATGGGGCTGGATTTCACAATCCATGAGATTATGACCAGAGCCAAAGAGTCAGATGAGCAACCCAGGTGTCCCAGAAAAAAAATTTTTGTAAAAACAGCAGGGGTCTAATGAAACATGTACTGGTCAGTTATGGCCATTGGTATGCCAATTTGCAGACTCTGATGTAATAAATATGTGCTTGTATATAGAATAAACAAAAACAAAAAATCTTAAAAAGTGATTAACACTAGAGAGAGACTGAGAAAGTAGAGAGATAGGGCTTAGTTCACACTTTACCTTTCCATACTGTTACATACCTTACAACACAGACATACTCCACAAGTTTGTAAACTCATTAAAAACATTGTAAGAATTTAGAAGCTGTCCCACTTGCGACTAAATTCAAATCCAATTACTATTGTGGGGATATTAATTTTATCAAAGCATATTTTTTTAATTTGCATTAGAATCAAAATTCACTATTGACTCCTCAAAGTGGAAGCAGAATAGGGATCATATTTTTAAAATGTTTCATCCTTTTTTTTTTTTTTAAGATTTTATTTATTTATTTGTCAGAGAGAGAGAGAGCATACAGCAGGGGGAACAGCAGCCAGAGAGAGAAACAGCCTCCCTGTTGAATAAGGAGCCCAATGTACAACTCGATCCCAGGACCCTGGTATAATGCCCTGAGCAAAAGGCAAATGCTTAACCAACTGAACCACCCAAGCATCCCTCATCCTTTTTTCTGAAAACAGTAATATCCCCTATTCAGTTTCTTGTGTCCAAGATATCCCAAAGTTCTTAACCTGAATTAGACTTTAAAGATCATTAATTCCAAGTATACTTTTTCCTTAATGTTTGTAAAATAACAAGAAAAGAACCTAACAGTACATTTCTATTTAGCACTCAGATTATACCTGGTCTCTTCCTTTCACAAGTTTTTGCATTTTTATTAGCATTTTCAGCATCAGGCAGACACAATTAGCCATGATCCTGAAATCTCAAAGTACAAAGAAACAAGTAAATTTCTTTTGGTCTTATAGTAATACCATTCATCCTCTGATGCCCTCAACCCAAAAGTGGAAACAATTATTCTTTAGACCTGCAAGTCTAACTAGATGTCCTATCATATATAATTCTTAGCGAGGTTGTTTATGTGCTTCCCAAGGGTTAGTAGATTAGAAACTAGAAGGTAAGAGGCAAGTTATAACAGTTGTAAGAATTAAATAACATGTGTCAAGTGCTTAGCACAAAGAGAACATATGTATACCATGTATTATAGGCCTGATAAATGACACCTATATTTACTTAAACCCAAGTGAAAAAAAATAATTAAATTATGTTCAGTATATTCTTACAAAACAGGAAATATATAATGGTTTAAAATTTTGAGCCAAAAATGGCTTGACATGAAAATAATTTTGGCATTTATGCTTATCTACATCAAAAACAAAATATAGTAGCACTTTTGCAACATAAATGAAGCATGAATTTGTCAATATCCAACTTGACTAAACAAGGTCTTCCTACTAATGCTAAAATAAGCTACAAGAGGACAAGAACTATATCTTATTCACCACTGAATCCCTTACTTTAGCACAGAGTCTGGCACATAGTAGGTGTTGAATACTGAATACATTATTTCCTTTGTTCTTCACATTACCCCTATTAGATAAGCATAATTACCCCCATTCAAAGCGAAGGAAACAAGTAAAATGTAACTAAGTGTCTTGAAAGTGACTGAGGTGACTCAGTCAGTTAAGCAACCAACTCTTGATCTCAGTACAGGTCTCAATCAGTTGTGAGTTCAAGCCCTGCACTGGACTCTATGCTGGGCGTGAGCCTACTTTAAAAAAGAAAAAGGAAGCAGGGGCACCTGGATGTCTCAAGTGGTTAAGCACCTGCTTTCCGCTCAGGTCATGATTCCCAGGTCCTGGGATGGAGCCCCACATCCGGTTCCCAACTCAGCAGGGAGTCTGGTTCTCCCTCTCTGCCTCTCCCCCTGCTTGTGCTTTCTCTCTTTCAAATGAATAAATAAAATCTTTTTTTTAAAAAAGGGGAGGGAGAAGAAGAAAGGGAGGAGGGAGAGGAGGAAGGAGGGAAGGGATAGAAGAGATAAAACTTTTGATTCCTATTTTATGCTATTTTGCTACTTTGACTACCAGAACTGACCTTCAAAATAACATTTTCAGAATTTATTCAACCTATAAGTTTTTCATTTGTTAAGATGACATTTTTAAAAATTACTATAATGTCACTCTAAAATAATCCTCATACAGACTTGCCCATCAACTAAGAAGCAATATGTCAAATTTGATAGCATACAAATGTTTCAAATACACATTATTGTATCTTCCTCTTACCATTTATAGAAAAATACTAACCCCCTGAACTGTCTTCTTAGTAAGAACAGTGAATATCTGATTTACCTAAATGTTTCTGGGTAGCTGATCCTTAAGCCACTATATAAATGTCACACCACCCAATTTTTTATTAGACATCTTCTATGCAATTACATTATTAAGAGGTGCTATGACAAAATGGCACAGAAGAAGTAAAGCATACAATCAACTGTTTCAAGAACTTTAAAATCTACTTTGACTAAGATGTTTATACATGAAGCTGTTAGCAAACTACATCAAAGCAACATATGATGAGGAAAGGAGTAAAGATTATTGAATATATTATCCAAGTTAGACATATAGGGTAGACATTTTCACATACATTATCTCAGTTCTTACAACTCTGTTAAGTATTGCCATCTTCATTTTGGAGATGGAAACTGAAATTCAGAGAGATTAAATAACTTCCCAAAATAAAGAGCAAATCTGGGTCTGAAATCCAAGTCTCTTTGACTCAAAAGTCCTTTTTCTTTTTTTTTTTTTTTTTGTCTTTTAACTACACCTTGCAACTTTCCACATATACATGATTATAGGGTATAGACAACATTTTTTTTTAAAAAGATTTTATTTGTTTACTTGACAGACAGAGATCACAAGTAGGCAGAGAGAGAGGGGGGAGCAGGCTCCCTACTGAGCAGAGGGCCTGATGCGGGCCTCAATCCCAGGACCCTGAGACCACGACCCAACCCGCAGGCAGAGGCTTAACCCACTGAGCCACCCAGGTGCCCCTAGAGTACAGACAACCTTTATAAATACTGCAGGAAAACAAAGACAGACATCATTGTAGAGGATAATTCCTAGGATTTTGTTGAGGAAGGGAGGCTTGAGCTGAGTCTGAAATTAAGTGTAGAAGTGAAACTATTGATAATAAAAAGATTATTAAGGCCACAAAAATTTCTAAATTAAAAAAAAATCTAAATATTGTTCTTTCAGTTATGCTGACAGGACTTAATCTCTGAAATTTTTATCTTTTCTTCCATTCTTATTCTATAGCTTTTTTTTTCTCTATAATCTACCTTCTTCCATAATGATCTCATTATAGAGACAAAAAGTATTAACTAAGTCTAATAGCCTATATTTCTCTTTCCAGCTGTTCAAGTTGCTAAAGAATAGAAACAAACTGCCATGAGAACATAAAGCAATCTTAGAGAATGACTCCTTCTGGTTAGTGGTAAGAAAAGCTAAGAGAGAAATTTAAGTAATATCAAGACTTTACTGGCCAAACTAGCATTAGAAAGTGAGTCTTCTAAGTGTTCTTCCCATGAACCAGTGCTCCTTAAATTTTTGGTGCCAAAGTACCAATAACAGAGAAGATTGATGAGGTCTGGAGTTATATAATGGGTTCACTTGAAATTTCTTTGAAGTTTCTAATTTTATCTTAACAGTTCACATGAATTCTACATCCTGTCCTAATTTACTCATACTTATCTTAATATTAAGGTGATTTAAATTACATACTCTCAAAACTGACCCTTCAAGAATTATTATGTTGGTCCCCCATAGCTTAGATTCTAAGGCTTAGAATCCTTGAAGAGTATCCCTTGACACAATGTCATGCACCCAACAGAAGAAGCAGGACACAAATTATGTATTGCTCCTTTTTACCACATCTCATTTCTTTGCTCCTTTATTTTTCAAATTGGGAAATTTTTTAAAAGCATAGTAAGTTTCATTCCATTCTTTCAAAATGCATACTTACTGGTAAAACTATAAAAATTGTTGGGGTTGTTTATTTTCATTATAAAATTTTCAAGAAATTTTACTTAATTAAAATTAATTAGTTAAATACAAATTCACTTAGGAATACATTAGACAACCTGGATAGACTTCTATATGAAGTTACTTCATCAGACTTTTGCTTTTGGGCTGGTTACTCAAAAATTAAGTTAAGATTCCATGCTGTCCATATTAACTACAGTCCCAATTACTTTTGAGCAGGTTAAATAATCTTTTCTTCTTCCTCGGTATTTATCATCTCTGCTCAGATGTGAAAGAGAAAATCCCCTGTGGTTTTATTACTTTCTCTTTTAGGATCTCTCTCTCGCTCTCTCTCTTTTTTTTTAACAGCTTAAATTCCAAATGTTTCCTTGTTCTTCAATCCTATTTACAGGAACAAAGTATAGGTTTTACCTATTTTACTTACTGTTTCCAAAAGCACCCTATTCACCTTAAATGGGAATCTATCACCAATAAGAATAAAAATAGATTCTTATTCATCATTTCCCCTCAGCAACAAACTGCTGATTCTCCACTATACACCTCAGTTAATGTCAAACAGTTATTTTTAATATAGTTAAAACTCTTAATATGTAACAACATATGTACTAATAATTTAGAAGTCTTTAGCCAGTGATGATAGTATTATATACATTAGTAATTAACTTAACATGTTATTTCCTACTTTAGCTAAACATTTAATTCTCTAATACACTGGTTCCAACCAAAAATTCAGGAAGGAATGACCTAGTTTGAGACATAGCATTCTTTTTAACAATGATCGTACAGATCAATATTGGTATGTTTGCCAAAACAGAATTCCATTTGGTAGGATTCAGATTTGGTTTGCAATACTAATTTGCCTACTTAATGACAACACCTATTCTCAAACCAGGTATATAAATATATCTTTATCACTAAATAGGCTTTTCAGAAAACATATGAAAACTTACTATGTACAAGGATAAGCTTGAGGAATGAAATAAAAATAAATGCTTGAACAACTCTAGACTTATTTGATTATAATCTCCTTGGCTAAGGGTTTTTTTTTAATATTTTGAATAACTATTTATGAATGACTAAAATACTCCCTATAAGCAACAAATATTTTTGATGCTCTATTTTATAGTCTTTTATCTCTCTTATCCAGTCTTATATTTGTTCTAATATCTTTTGCTGATTACAGATCAATAGCTTAGTGCAATAAAAATGTATACTACTGGAGCAAAAAATGACTTCAAAATGCTCTTTCCTAAAAATTTGTATCTTTTTATCATCCATACTACTGTTAGTGAAAATTTAAATAATGGATTATCATCTTTAGCTAAGTGCTAAATACGCTAGTACTGAACATTAGCAATAGCTAATACAATATTAAATAGCCAATGGAGTATCACCTATCTCATTCTACATTATATAAATGCACATATTCATTATTCTCCTGATGTTTCTGTGGAGCTCTTACAGTGGTAGAATTACGGTGCTCTCTTGATAAACAGTTCTCATTAGAAAAAGTAGATGAAAAGTGACACATTAAAATATGATTCTGCTATGTAATTGTTAAGACCAGCAATAAATATAATTACTACTAACGTTATTGGGGGGGGGGGGCAGGAATCTTACATTTGCCCTACATCTTGTTTCTAGCTTCAGGGCAGCAAATATCTCTTTATTTGCCTCATATTATGCATCATCACATTACCTTTAGTCTCTGTTATAAATAGCAAGAGAAGTAGAAAACATTAAAAACACATATACTAAAAACTAGATCTTATGTCACCAAAGATCATATAACACTCATTTCTAGCAATCAACATAAGACAGTTATTAATAAAGGTATTGTTCTTACAGATGGCAATAATTGTCAACCTAAAATGTTTCCATGATAACCAATTTTTATATATATAAACATTCCCACTTTCCTGATAAAAAATAATTTGTATAACTAAAATAGCCATGTCACACTAATTATTATATTCTAATTTCCTAGTCCAAAATGATTCAAGAATCAAGCAAAAAAGAAATATCATTGCTAAATACTGTCCTACCACTGTTTCAAAATTCTAATATTATTTGAGAAGTTTCAATAGACTGCATACATTTATTTGTAAAATTCTTAGCTGAGATGAAGACTAAAAAAATCTAAAGGATCAATAGTTTCAAAATATAAATATTATCTTTCAACAGATAATTTTTTTAAATGTCACAAAGAAAGTCAATTGAAGGCTTGGAGAAATGGCAATACAATTTCACCAAAATACAAACACATTGTAAAATGTGAGCAAGGTGGGGCACCTGGGTGGCTCAGTCATTAACCAGCTGCCTTCAGCTGAGGTCCTGATTCCAGGGAATAGAGCCCAGCGTCTGGCTCCCTGCTCAGTAGGAAGCCTGCTTCTCCCTCTCCCACTCCCCCTGTTTGTATTCCCTCTCCCACTGTCTCTCTCTGTCAAATAAATAAATAAAATCTTTTTTTAAAAAAAGTGTGCATGGGTAGACAATACTTTCAACCACCTTTGTAAAATAGATATAATACTTAGAATCACTATTATGACCTTTAAGAAAGCCACAAACTGCAACTCATAAAATCAGTTTCAAGTGTGCCCTCTTAATTCAATTTTCTTAAGTATGAAATCATAGTACTTCAGTTCAATAAAAAAAAAACTTTACACAGTAAAACTAAAAAACCTAAAGTTCTAAAAGACACAAAATACACAATATAACCTCATTTTTTTATTTTTTTTCTTGCACAAAATCACATGGAATGTCAAGACCATAAGTTGTCTCTAATAAAATCCTCTAATTGCAGACTAAGGGCTGGTCCTCCTTCCTTTGATTCTTCTGTTTCCAGGCTCCACCATAGAAAAGACAATAACTTTTCAAGTAAAAACATCAGTTATTTCTGACTTCAAATATCCATTTTATCAACACATCCAATTGTCCTCTATTGCCACTTCTCCCAAATCGGTCAACTTCCTTTTTGTTCCTTCAGTTACATCCTTATTCTTGACCCGAGACCTTTCCCTCTAAACTACTGTACCTCATTTTCATGAGACAGCTTCTCCAGATTACCTTTAATTCACTGCCAAAGTTATCTTCTCTCCTTGACATTTTGCCTATGCCACCCACCTATTCCACCTAAGCTTTTCAAGGTCTTTGAGTTACATTTTTATTCTGCTCAAGAGCCTCATCTTCACAAACATTCATTTATAAGGTTGCCACTGACTTTCAACTCCCCTTTAAAATGCCAGTTTCTTCTTATCTTTGGTAAATTAACCAAATTCTCCCTTCAGGTAGTTAGTTATATTTGCTCCTAATGCACTCTGAAATGGAATTCCTTTTACATTTTGCCCCTCAAACACACATGTAATTTATTTAAACAATTGTAGCACAGTAATTACACACATTGTTTCTTTAGTTGTTTGCATATCAATGTTAGCCTTATCGGACTGTGGGGATATAGATAAGGGCTGTATCTTTCTAAGTATTCTATATACGCATCTACTGTGTTACTTGACCCAGGCAAGATGATTCACTAAATAAAACTCTTAGGGAAATCTTAAATGAGCAAAAGAAAATATGATTCTTCTTTAATCTCTGTGGTTTAACTTTAAAACAGCTTTGACCTTTCATTTCCATGGACAGCTGAAATACTTTGATTTCTATAAAGCTTCACTATTACTACTCTATTAATTTTCAAAACCGGCTGGAATTTAAAGTGCAAGTTGAAGGTTGATATAGGCTATACGTTTTTACATCCCACGATTATATTCTTTGAAAATCAGCAATGTCAACTCTAAGAATTCTAATACAACTGAATCTTCACACAAGGCAACAGTTTCAGCACCAAAAGAAGAGAACAGCGTATCATTTGATGTTGGGGGAGGGGGGATTTCCCTTTCCCTGCAACTGGTTTAGACTAGTTTCTCTATCCAGGGGCTTCTGATTAGGAAAATTCAAAATTGACAACTGGAAAGCATACCAGGGCAAAGCAACCCTTTTACTTAGAAGAAGAGGTGCCATGGGTACACCTTTTCATAAAACTCAGCAGCCAAAATTAAGCTTAGCACTCAGTATCTACAGACAGAGATTTTTTTTCTACCTAATAAAAGCAAGTCTCATTCAATTTAGACCCTTCCCGAGCACTGTCTCAACCTGTCAGAATTTGACAACAGAAAAAAAAAATTAAGAAATGACGGGCGGGGGACGGGGGAGACACAAGGATTCCCGTCTACATCTCTTCTTTTTCCGAAATCACATCAGTGTGTCTTGAATTTCCTTCACTCCAAACTAAGCCCTTAGATTCCAAATATAGTTCCTTAACCCCCACCTCGCCACTGAATTACACATAAACCTTGCCAATTACAGAACCACAGCAGAAACCCCTACAAATTGGCTTGCTGTTCATCTCGGAAGTCATGCCCTGCAGCAACTGCCTATCGCCGAACTGAGGGATATTACCCAAATACAACGCAACGGAATCAGACATGCAGAGCACACACAGCTCCTGCGAGGGAGGGAAACGAGACCCAGGAAAAGTGCGCTCCTCACAAGCCTTGGGACCGTCGGGGTGGGGGGTGGGGGGGTTCCAGAAGGGAGAAGAACAGAGTAGCCCAAGTCGGGGAATCCTACCCTCTCAAGTAAAAAGCCCCAGCCGCAGGGTGCAGCCCGTCCCTCTAAGAAAGGAAAGAGGCGGGCAGAGGGCCCTTAGCTCCGAAAGGCGGAACGCATACACTTTCCGAGGTCTGGGTGCAAGCGATCCCCCAACCTCTCGAGAGAGACAAGGGGTGTCCCACGGGTGACTGAGGGGATGCCCCGCTGGCCAGGGGCAGCCTAAGGCAGAGCGGAGTTTCGCCTGATATTCACCCGTGTCGTGTCCGGCGGGTGCCCAGGGCAAGCAAAGCTAAAGCGGCTAGGGGCCGCTGGGATAGGGGGAGGGGAAGGAGGTAGTGGAAATGGGAATCCCCCCTCTCTGAGACGAGCATTAGCGGAGGAAGCGCGCCGGCCAGTCAGAGCGGCGTGCTTCTCTCTGCGGAGCCGGGATCCCGCCGCCTGCACCGGCAGCAAGGAGCCCCGCAGCGCCCGCCGCACCAGCCCCTCAGTCCCCCGGGGCCAGGGACTTCGGCTGCGAAGGCACTGGGGCCTGACATCCCACGGGCCGGCTCCAGCTCCCGGGGAGGGGGCCCGCAGGAACACCCCAACCTCTGTCAGCTCTCCGCGGTTGTAAAACGCCCCCCCCGTCCCCCTCCTCAGCCTTCCCTCCTCCCGAGGCCGCAGAGAAGAGTCACCACAGGCGACATGCCTAAGACTAGTCGGGGACAGCGGCCGCGGCGGTCCCGCACCTCCCTCCCGGGTTACCTGTGAGCACTCCGACACGGATTTGATGGTCGTGGTTAGTGAGGATCATTCCCTCGGTCGCCATGTTTCCCAGCGCAGTCACCGCACTGACAGGAGCCGGGAGAAGCCGGAGCCCGGAGCGCGCGGGCCGGGAGCGCGCTCGCCTCGGAGAGCGCGAGAGCGAGAGCGCCCGGGGAGCTCGCAAAGAGCGGAGAAGGAGGGGGAGGCGGCCAGGCTCTCCGCGGCCTGCGCGGGGTAGAGGCCGGGCCGGGAGTGCGCGAGTCCGAGGAGTGGGGGGGCGGAGTCAGGGCGCGCGACCCCGAGTCCAGATCGGAGGCAGCTAGCTGCGGGCGGGGGCCGCGGTGGCCGCAGAGGGAGAGCGCGCGTAGGCGTCCGAGGGAGGCCGTTGAGACCCAGACCCGCTAGATAGCAGGAGAGTGAAAGGAAAGGAGTGCACACGCTCGGACGGTTCCGGGGGCGGACTCGGGGACAGGGGCGGAGCCACACCGCGAGGCGTGGAACTCGTGGAGAGTGAGGGGAGGTTGTGAGAGCCCGGCTGCGGAGTACTGGGAGCGGGAAGGAGGCAGCCCAGCCCGAAAAGGACAGGGGAACGCTCTTGGGCGCGCGAGTAGCGCCGGATTGGCTGGAGAACGCGGAACGGGTGCGCGCGAGACACGAACGCAGCCTCGACCGAGCCCCAGACAGAAGCAATCCCCTGCCGAGCCAGCGCCTCGTCGTTAGCTCCGCGGGGCAGCTGGAGCGGCTCTCCCAAGGGGACAAGAGAAGGACTCCGCTAGCTGGGCCTCTCCTCCAAGGCCTGGGGCGCGGCCAGCCCGACCCTCTGAAAACACCAGGGCACCTGAAGTGGCTTAGAAAGCTCCATGGTGGCACAACAGTGGCCGCTGAGCCCGCCGTGGATGAAGGAGGAGTTATCCTGTCCCGCCTCACCTTCCCGCTTGCTTCCTTAGTCTGCTCGCCCTGCCGGAGGATATCCGCTTCTCCTGTGCTTTAGGATCCCATCCCCAAGTCGAAACCCACTAGACGATCCTCACAAGCGAAGCAGAGCCTCTTGAATGGGGATACCTGGCTTTTCTCCCTCCCACTGCCCCCTGGTTTCGTGGCCTTACGCTTCATCACCATGGTCTCTGCTTTTAGATGAAAAGCACCAATCTTAGAGAACGAGAAGAACGTGTTCCTTTCCCCTGAACCACGATCGCAAAATTGGAAGTAGAACTCAGGCCGTGACAAATGACAGATTTGAGTATTTGTGGGATGTGAAATTACCATGAAAATAACTTCTGTTGCCACTTATTTTCACGTATCTTTCAAAAATGTGTTCTTAATCACCTGTGGCTGTTTCACATCAGTTCCTTAGTTCCTATCTTCCTAGCCCTTTCAACTTCTGAATTAAAAAATAATGCACATATTTTTTTCACTTATGTTCTCAGTCATGGTAAAAATCTGGGAAGCGTGAGAATGAAAAGCAAAGTGTCAAAAATGTATAATCATTGTTTGTACACAATTAAAATCTCAGTTAATTTGGTGGTTATGTTTTTTGTTGTGCCATTGGAACATGGACCTGTCCTCTAACTGAAAATTCATATTGTTCCATATTTTAAATAATGGGAATACAAAGGAGATGATGGGTGAAATTAAGGTGGGATTTAAAAAGTAGTAAAATTTCTTTTGAGTATGTGTATTGCCAGTATTTTTGACAGTAGATTAAAAATTGAAGCCAGATCATAAAGCCACTTCCTTTAATAATCTATCACCACAGAGCCTGGTGACCAACAGATTCTTAACTAGTTTCATATGAGAGAGATAATGAAATGTGAAAGTATGTCCAAGAAAATGGTTTATCTCAAACTAAAGATGAAGAGCAAATAGTTGGTGACATTGCTACCTTTCCAATCTATCTTATTACCTACAGCACCCTCAAATTTGAAATGATTTTAAAATGTCTTGAATTTTTAGAGAGAAACTCTAAACCTGGCTACTAATAGGTTCTATAACCTTAAACTAAGTTGGGGTTTTTTAAGGTTACGGACTATATAAGCACCGTTTAAGTAAAGTGGTTGTCTCAATAAACATCCTCTCAGAATATTCTATAATTATTCATGGAAAGAAACTGATATTTTTGTTTCACAATAAATAACAGAAAACAAGGGACTTTAGACAAACCATGAGACTCTTAACTATAGGAAACAAATTGAGGGTTGCTTTGGGGGAAGTCGCTGGGAGGATGGGGTAACTGGGTGATGGGCTTTAAGGAGGTCACTTGTAATGAGCACAGGGTGTTAACCTCTGAAACTAATAATACACTATATTAATTAAATTGAGCTTAAATTTTTTAAAAGGTAGAAAAAATGAAATAAAACAAGGGAATTTTTTTTTTAGATTTTATTTATTTGACATACGAGATCACAAGTAGGCAGAGAGGCAGGCAGAGAGAGAGAGGGAAGCAGGCTCCCCGCTGAGCAGAGAGCCGGATGCAATGCAGTGGGATGGGGGGGCTCAATCCCAGGACCCTGGGATCATGACCTGAGCTGAAGGCAGAGGCTTTAACCCACTGAGCCACCCAGGAGCCCCAAGGAAATTTCTATATAAAAGTAATAATGGTGAAATTTACTTGGGAAAGGTGAGAATTAACCTTAAAACATATGGAGGTTTGTTTGCTAAAACTACTAAAATTGCTGAAGAAAGTAATATTAATAGAACTAAGCTGAACAACTACTAATATGTGCTTGTTTTTCAACAATTTTGCTCAAGTATATTCATCTCTGCTGAATTTAGCAATTTGTAATAAAATTTGCACCTTACAGTCTAATGTGACTTTTCTTTTACTGCTGGTTATTGAATATTGCAGTATACACATATTTTTAAACTCCTGTTTTATAGTATGACATTTCTTCAAAATTCATCCTGGAATCAAGCATTATAACAGAAAAATTTTTGAACCAAGGTAAGAAGAGAGTAGCATTCCTGAATATTGACAAATGTCTCAGGACTATACTGAGGGAAAGGGGAAAACAAGAAATGAAAAAGAGTTTGTACATAAAGAATTAGCAGTGCCCAAGGATTCACTTTCTCTAAAGGTTTTAATGAAAACTACAGGAGTTTACATTAACCAAAAATTAACTCAAAAGATAGGTAAACATCTGGCTTTCATAGTGACTTTCATTATGAAGATGAAAGTTTATCAGTAGAAATTAATTATGGTAAAGGCTGAATTTTTTCTAATAAGAGTGTGTTTGCACTTAGCCCTCCTAGTACTTTAGTGTTCCTGTGGCTAATCACAATTTCAGTATCAAGGAAAAACTTACTGGCTTTTCTGGGGTCAGACTCTCCTCGTTAACATTAGACGTGAACAAGAACAAATTTGGCAAAAAATTATTCTTCCTCTAAAGCTTTTTACATTCTTGCCTCTTTCCTGATAAGCTAACAGCCACATTTAAAACTGACTCAATTAAAAATGGGTGCAACACTTTGAATATATTTAATGCTACTGAATGGTTAAAATTGTAAATTTTGTTCTGTGTATTCAGCACAACAAAAATGGGTGCAAGGTGAAATTCTGGTTGATTTTAACCTATTATTTTCCTCAAAGGAAGCTTGATTATAGTCAAGATGAACTTTAGATTGGCTGAGTTAGACAATGTATTAGTCCCTAGGGCTGCCATAACTATCACGAACTGGGTACCTTAAAACAACAGAAATTTATTCTCTCAAAGTTCTGGAGCCCAGAAATCTAAAAAGAAGCTGTCAGCAAAGCTATGCTCTCTCTGAAGGATCTAGGGAAGAATTCTTCTCTGCCTCTTTCTAGCTTCTAGTAGTTGCCAGCAATCCTTAGCATTACATGGGTTGTAGCTGCATGGCTTCAATCTTTGCCTCCCTCATCACATGGCCTTCTTGTCTGTGTGTATTTTCACTTGGACTTCTTGTAAAATATCAGTCATTCGATTTAGGTCCCACTATAATCCAGTATGATCCCTGTTTAACAAATTGTATCTACAAAGACCCTATTTCCAAATAGGTTACATTCTGAGATTCTCGGTGGGTGTGAAATTTGGGGGTGGGGGGACACTATTCAAGCCAGTACAGGCAACGACAAAGGTTCAAAGAACGACAAAATTTCTTTAAAAGCTGGGATTTAGAAATTAGACACATGCTTAGAGGAAAACACAGCTCTACAGTAGAGAATACTGGGGAAATTTTTAACATTTGAACTAACTGGCCTAATGCTTTTCCCCACAAGAGCAGTTTTCTAAATTAGAATTTTTCAAAGTCTAGTGAGATCAATTTATACATTCTTACTAATGAAACTGACATTTTGCTGTTAGTTTTGATGCTTTTGTTGTCTTTTAGTGAAGATGAGCCTCCACAGTCTTCCACGGAATTTGGTGGCACTTATCTGAGAATAATTAGGACAGTGTTTTCCAATGTCTGCCATGTTTATAAAAATAAATTTGAACTTTTCTTGGGCTTTTGATATTATATTTCTGCTGCCCAAATTTCTGCTTGAATAATTTTGTGCCCTGGTCCTTTGTATTTTTCTCACCCTTACTCTCTTCCTCTGAGGTCCCCAGCTGGAAAACCAGATGTATGAGAACATTTTGGTTTCAAGTGACTAATCCTAGCTTAAGCCAAAAGGCTACACAGCTATGAATTCCAGACATGTATATAACTTCAGGGTTGGCTAAATTCAGGATCTAAAACCATGTCATCAAAATCTTTCAGCTATGCTTTCTCCTTTGTTGACATAATTTTCATATTGATTCTCCCTACCTGGTAGCGAAGTTGGTAGTGTCTTCTCTAAGCAATAGTTTAGATCAGTAGTTTTCAAGTTTGTTTGGGAATACCTGGAGACCCCAAGACCCTTTCTTGAGGGTCTTCAAGGTCAGAAATATTTTCATACTAATACTAAGTCATTGTCTGTCCACTCTCATTTTCTCATTAGATACGGTGGAATTTTTCCAGAGGCTAAATTATATATAATGATACCATCACTCTGACAGCTAATAAAATGTGTGTTTATATATTTTTATATTAAAAAAAAGTTTAGGGGTGCCTGGGTGGCTCCGTTGGTTAAGCATCCAACTCTTAATTCAGCTCAGTTGTGATATCAGGGTTGTGAGATCAAGCCCCATGTCAGGCTTTGCATTGAGCATGGAGCCTGCCTAAGATTCTTTTCCTCCCTCTCCCTTTCCCCCCACCCACCACTCTCTTTCTCTCTTGCTTTAAAAAAAAAAAAAAAGGTTTTAATATGCTAAATATTGATAGATAAAACCTACTTAAAAGTTCTTTGGAGTCCTCAATATTTTTTTTTTTTTATAATTTTATTTATTTATTTGACAGAGGAAAGATCACAAGTAGGCAGAGAGGCAGGCAGAGAGAGAGAGAGGAGGAAGCAGGCTCCCTGCTGCGCAGAGAACCCGATGTGGGGCTCGATCCCAGGACCCTGAGATCATGACCTGAGCCGAAGGCAGAGGCTTTAACCCACTGAGCCACCCAGGCGCCCTGAGTCCTCAATATTTTTTAAGGATGTAAAGCTTCTTGAGACCAAAATGTTGAGAACCATAGAACTAGGTCATGTCCCCACTTACTTACTAAGGCAAGTTAACCTGATTGGTTAGGCCTCAGTCATGCACTCGTCCAGAGCATGAGTATCATCTATCATCTGAGCCTTACCAAATGGCTAAGACCAAGGGAGGATGGATCTAGGTAGTGCCTTGATAGATCAGCATATAGAACTTCAACTCTTCTTAAATCTTTTTTTTTTAAAGATTTTATTAATTTATTCGACAGAGAGAGATCACAAGTAGGCAGAGAGGCAGGCAGAGAGAGAGGAGGAAGCAGGCTCCCTGCCAAGCAAAGAGCCTGATGCAGGGCTGGATCTCAGGACCCTGAGATCATGACCTGAGCCAAAAGCAGAGGCTTTAACCCACTGAGCCACTCAGGCACCCCAGTACTTCAACTCTTCTTACAGACTCCTATCTCCACCATTACTACAGATTTTATTCTTTTCCGAGGGCTGTAATTTAGACCTTTAATACCACCGACATTGTCTTCTGTTAATATTCAGACAATAGAGACGTACTCCCCAGTGTGTCGTGACAATTTACACAAGATCCACCACTTACATGTCTGCTTATCTGACAAAAGAGGGAAGCAAGGAGGGAAAAGTTTTGCTTTCTAAAGAAAGCACTTGTTTTCCTCCCTCCTTAATTCAAAGAAAGCGTAGACCATAGGGGAGAAAGACAGTAATTGATAGAAGAGGAAGGAATTATTAGGTAAGAAAAAGGAGAGTAAGATTTATTAAATGGAAAAGTAGGGTTAAGTGCCTAGAAGTTCTTTGATTTTTTAAAGGGCTCTTTCTACAAGGCCTTCAGGTTTTAGGAGTCAATGTACACAAGTCAAGAAAATATAGTCCCGGAGTGCCAGGGTAGCTCAGTCTGTTAAGCATCTTCCTTTGGCTCAGGTCATGTGGTCCTGGGATCAAACTGAGCGGGGGTCTGCTTCCCCCTCTCCCTCTGCCCCTCCCCGCTGCTTGTGTGCACTCCCTTTCTCTCAAATACAATAAAATTAAAGAGATATTCCTGGGTGCCTGGGTGGTTCAGTGGGGTAAGCCTCTGCTTTCAGCTCAGGTCATGATCCCAGGGTCCAGGGATCAAGCCCCACATCGGGCTCTCTGCTCCACAGGGAGTCTGCTTCCTCTCTCTCTCTCTCTCTGCCTGCCTCTCTGCCTACTTGTGATCTCTCTCTGTCAAATAAAAAAATTATTAAAAAGATATTCTCAAGTTTGAAAACTGACATGGACTGAGTTTAAGTTTTGAACTTCTAAAAAAATCAAAAATATCATTTTCCTAAATTATTTTTTTTTCAAGTGAAGAACTAAAACGGAATTTGTTTATTGAGGGCAAGAGGATGAAAGCTATATAAAAGTCAAAAGCTTATCTGACTTTTCTTTCTCTGCTTCTCAAATGAGGGTTGGATTTTATTGTACATTTTCTGAGAGTCCTGATCTGCTCATGGAATCCTTTATACAGGGGGAAGCTGTGGGACAGATTCTTTAAGAGACCCTTCAGGAGAACTCTCATTGGGCGGAAGTGTTGCTCAATGTTGCCTACTTCTTTCCCTTCTGCTTCATGTGTATTACAAAATAGTCATTGCATGCGATGGTGAGCCCTGCAATTAGCAGGAAGCAGCTCTGGAAACCCACTTTGCCATCTAGGCACTGGTCGAGGTCCTTCATTATTTTGTCCACGGCCAGAGGGTCTTTTTGATTTTCCAAAAATCCAGGAGCTCCTTTTCCATGAGTACTCTCGGGTCCTCCTTTGTTACGTAGCCTTTATCCCCAGCAGTTGTGGAACCTGTGAAATGCGTAACAGCATGGTTTCCATGGGGAGTTCCATTTGAGATGGCATTTTGGTGAGGTCTGCTGAACCTTGGCCCAAGGCGTGGCAGGGACAATTGGCGCGCTGGGACGCACTGCCAGTGAGCAGAGAGAGACAGGCTGGGAGCCCTCTGTAGTACAGGGCGGGGGTGGGGGACCTAACATTATTATTATTTGGTTTCCTTGTAATCAAACATAGCTTAAGGCCCAGCTACCCTAGGAAAATATATTTGTCTCCATAAAAGCAATATACGAAAATAAAATTATTTTAAAAAAGGAAAGAAAATTATTTTATTAGCCTAAATAACCTCATTTTGTCCTAGGTTGACCAATAATTGGAAGAGACATGGTTTATAAGAATATTTATACAGTGTTTTAGCTTAAATTGAATCTTAAGTAAAGGCTTGAAATGTTAGGAAGCATAAATGAATATGTGAAGGAAACAAAGGTGATGGATTTTCAGGACCACTCATTTTACCATGGGATAATTACATTTCATGTTTATCTGTCTGTGTATCTCCTGCTGTGGGATTGGTTGGTTGTAGAGCAAGTATCCCTTTCCAACATGACCTTGTTCTCTTCACATTTCCTAATACCTGATGATTAAATACAGAACATATGATGCAATAGGGACTTCGAATTGTGAGCAACGCAGGCTCCTCCTTAGGTGCCAAAGGGGCTGTTAGAAATTTGCCGTGGCATGTGACAGACTGCAGAAGCCTCTGCCGATAGAGAAGACATCATCTAAAATGCCCACAGTTCACATAAGCAACACTGAAGCTAGATTTTCTGCCTGGATCTAAAAGCACAAGGCAATATTCTCGCATATTGTCACCTGTCCCTTTGGTGATTGCAATTTTAGACTAAAGATGAGAGTATCAATCAGGCTGTTGTTGGCCTTATCTCTTTTACGAAAGAAGTATAACAAGCATCACTAATCACTTTGTGGTCATGGCAAAAAGATAACTTTTAGAGGAGAAATGTTGGCAAATATTCCCTGAATAGCTCGGAAGTCAAGGTAAAATAAATAAGAGTAGCTACAAAAATAGTACTACCCAACATTATGGCTTGTAAATGTATTGCTAGTGGGACAAAGTTTTCCTCAGTTGAAGTGAAAACTGAAGAGTATCTCCCAACTACAGTCAAGGATCAGAGGTTTTATTCTCAGAGAAATATAACTGGAATATTATGAGTGTATATAAAACTGTAATAATGTTTCAATTCCACCAATACTTTGTGATTGCTAATTCAGCTTCTCTAATAACTTGATTCTGAAATGGGAATGGCCTACATATAGACATATTCCAACCACCTTGGAAGGAATAGCCATCTGTGTAATTTAAATTAATTTGGTTTATCAGTGAATCTCTTGGGAGTTTGAGGAGATAGAATAAGTTTCTGACCTGTTAGGTAAGTTGACCAAATAAATTCGTACCCACAAAGTTGAGATCCATATCCTGGATTTATCAAAATGCAGATACCCACAACTAACCAGCCAACCCAAATGATAACTTTTCACTGGCGTATAAGTGCAAGTCAGAGTCCAAAGTGAAGTCTTACAGACAAAGTAAGATAAAAGGCTATGATATTTCCATTTTGTGTTTTGAAGAGACTGAAAGATTTGGAGCATTGAAGGGAAAGATGATAAGCCTGACTGATAGTTAACATAGAATTTCAATACTTTGGAGATGGCAAGTGATTCTTTTTCTAAGAAGTTATAAATCTCTCCTAGCAACTAGTTTATTCATGCCTTCCTTAATGAAGAAAATAGGGGGGAAAAGTTCAGATACTCATCTAAACTTATTGAATGTCAAACAACACACATCTGATTTTAAAACATTTGAATGGTGCTCTTTTAATCTAATATTAAAATTGGGAATCTAACGCCCTGAAATTAAATGACTTACTTAAGTAGTCAGTGTACAGTCAGATTTTATTTATATTCTTGACTTTGGTTCTCATTGTTCTGTCTAATCCAAATGACTAGGAAAGTCCCTCAGGACTGTTGAAGTGTACAAGGACTAAATAAGTACAGAGGTGACTTTCTTGAAACAGAACGTGGATTACATACTCAGGTAGCTCAGTTGGGAGAATATGAAACTAATCATGTCAGGGCTGCAGAACCCGTTATTCTTGTGGTCTAGAAAGGAAAGATACAAATTAGATTGAAATATGAACTGGTAGTAAGAATACCCAGGCTCAGTTAACTGTGGGACTTTGGACACCCTTTCAACGTATCTGAACTCCAGTTTCCTCTTCTGTAAAATGAAAAGAAAGTCATACTTAAAGTTCCTTCTAATACCCAAATTCTGTCATTTCATGTAAACCTTTTCAAGTCCAAATTACATTTTAAATGCAATTTTACAGATTTAAATTAACCTCGGGGGAAAGAAAATTTTTAATTGGTTGGCTTAGTTTTCTCCTTACCAGAACATACAAGGAATTCCTACAAACTAGGAAATGTTTTGTAACAAATCAACTTTGCCCATATTGACATGATATAGGAAATTAGTGACAACTTAGAGTAAAGAAAAGATCTGAAGATCTCAGGGACTACAGTATGATTCAAACTGACATAAGACAAGGTATTAAGAGCCCCTGAGACTTTGCAATTAACTGTCTGAGGACTTATGCAATATCTGAGTCTCTATCTAACCCCAGGTACTGCATTAGGTGGTCAAAATGAAAAGATGAACAATACATAGTACTGGGCCTCAAAAAATTCACAGTCTGGTGAAGGAGATAGCTCAGTAAACAATTAAGAAATTGCAGTATAATTCATTAAGTGTTATGATAAAGGCAAGAGAGACTGGAACAGTGATTCTTAAATTTTTTTTTAATTTTTTTTTAAATTTATTCATTTGTTAGAGAGAAAGAGAGCGAGCGAGCACAGGCAGACAGAGTGGTAGGCAGAGGCAGAGGGAGAAGCAGGCTCCCCACCGAGCAAGGAGCCCGATGTGGGACTCGATCCCAGGACACCGGGATCATGACCTGAGCCAAAGGCAGCCGCTCAACCAACTGAGCCACCCAGGCATCCCTGAACAGTGATTCTTAAACCTGGCTGTGCATAAGAATTTCTGAAGGAGCTTTTAAAAAATACAGATGCTCTTACCCTACCTTAAGAGATGATTAAAATGATCTAAGGGAGGGGCCCAGTGAATTGGTATCTTCAAAAGCTCCCAGGGAGATTCTAGTATAAGAGATGGGAAGGAGAATCACTGGGATAGGAGAAGGACTCAAACTCAGCCCTAAGGACAAATGATCATGTGCAAACACACAAGGAGAAGAATCAACTTTGTGTAGAGGCATGGAGATAACAGACCTCATGGTACATCAGGGGAGTTATAAATAGGTCTGTTGAGCTGAATATAGTATACATGAGCAAAGGGAGATACAGTGAAAGAGGAGCCTGGGGATGTAGGCAGGAGGCAGATCATTATACGGTCTGTGAAGGCACTGGACTTTATACTAAAGTCAATGGAAAACCAGGAGGGAAGAAACATGATCTCATTCCTTTTTTGGAAAACACCACTTCAGGTGCCCAGAAGATGGGTTAGAGGGACTGGAAGTGGGAAAACCAATTAAAAGGCTGTGGTAATCTAAGCAGGAAAGAGGGCCTGAACTAAAGCAGTGGTGGGTGGAAGATAGGAAGGTAGAAGTTATTCAAGGAAAAGGTAAGTAGGAGAGAGAATCATCAGGGCAGTTGGACATGGTAGGTGAGAGAGTAAGAGAAATGTAAGGCACATAATTTTCATTATTTTGTACCTATTTTTACTTATATGCTAGTGTTGGATCTGCCCAGAATGAAACATTTCAGAGGTGGAGAGGAACAGCGTTTTATGTACTCGTTAACAATATACAGTATGGTTTGAATCTAGTCATTTCAAAATCAAGAGCTATCAAAATAATCAGAGACTGTTTTACAATCCCCAAACGACTAAATTCCTGACATACTTACGGTCAAGCATCTAACCTGCATTTCCACCCACTTTGGTGAAGACATGGTAAACAACACTAAAGCAAAGGTTTGAGAGATTTTAATTAACACAAGTGGTTGTGCCTAGACTTTAAATCTGCCCAAAGCAAATGGAGTGAAAGCCTTCTAATCCTTCAGAGCTTCATCTGGCAGTGACCTCAGATACAAGAGCCTCCCTCCTACATCATCAGACTGACTTCCTCTAGTTCCTTGTTGTGCTGTGTAGGTCTTTGATCCCAGAATTCTCTATAACATAGAGGAGGGAAAACAAAAAACAAAAAAGCAGCTAAAACATCAAGTGCCCTGGCACTCACTATGCAAATCCCCTAAAAATACTAAATTAGAATGTGCTTTAAAAAATAAATTCCAGAGGCGCCTGGATGGCTCAGTTGGTTAAGCATCTGCCTTTGGCTCAGGTCATGATCCCAGGGTCCTGGGATGAAGTCCTGAATTGGGCTCCTTGCTCAGTGGGAAGCCTGTTTCTCTCTCCCCCCTTGTCTCTCCCCCTGCTCATGCTCTCTCTCTCTCTCTCTCTCTCCCTCTCAAATAAATAAATAAAATCTTTAAATACATAAAATAAAATAAATTCCAGGGGCACCTGGGTGGCTCAGTTGGCTGAGCAGTTGATTCGATTTTGGATCAGGTCATGATCTCAGGTCATGGGATCCAGTCCCATGTAGGGTTCCACACTCAGCAAGGAGTCTGTTTGGCTTTCTCTCTCTCCCTGTCCTTCTGGCCCTCCCCCCTCTCTTTCTCTGAAATAAATGAATACATCTTTAAATAAATAAATAAATTCCAAAAATCTATACCCACTATCTATGTAAGCCTTTAAAATAATTTTGAAAATGAAAGTAATTCTTACCACATTAGATTCATTTTTGCTGGTACTTGTTCTGCCCGTAGTTGTAGTGCTTATAGTACCTGGTGGGAAACATTGGGAAAATGAGAGCTTTCTTTGAGAAAAAACAAAATGAAACAAAACCTGGTTTTATTTTGTGTTGCAAGGCTACTAACATTCATCACACATTACATACCATATCATTGCATTACTGTAGGAATGACTCTGGTATTAGCATTAATGTGGATTTTCTAAATGTTGTTTTAGAAGATAACTTCAGACATTATTTTTAACGTTGGAATGGCAAACCTATTTCAGCTAAGGGCTCATGTCTCTCAGGCAGAAGAAAATCATTTGAGGATTGTATGCAAGTAGAAACAATTTTGTTTGAGAACCTACAAAGCTGTACTTTTAATACAACTTTTAAATAAAAAAAAAGGGATGATAAATCATAGCCATATATACACACCCTCAGATAACCCAGATACATATTCCATAAAAATGGCTCACTGTAGATAGTGGAGAACAACAACAACAACAACAAAAGATAAAGGTGGGCATGGGGACAAAAAAGAGAAGGCAGGGAGAATGACAGGCACAGGCTGAGATAGAGAAGAAGAAGGGAGCCAATAAAAAGAGGAAAAATGAAGAACTGGAGGATGTTAAACAGGCTCTGTAGTGAGTCTGTCCTAAGTTAGGACTGCCAGGATACCAGTTAAGTTTGGTTTCAATTAAAAAACCAAATAATTTCAATAAAAACCATGAAATGTTTGAGAAATACTTAGACTGAAAAGTTAACTATCTGCAATTGAAATTGAACTGGACATCCCCTTTCTGTTTGCTATATATGGCAACCCTATCCTAATAACCCTGTTGAATTTCCTGCATGTAATATAAAAAAGTTTGGAAGCCATTGTCCCTCATTGAAATAATCATAATATTAATAAAGGTACAATTTATTTTTTTCAACCCTCAGAATTTATATTTAAGAAAGAAGAATTTTATTCTCCTCCTGGACATCTGTGGGGTTTTATTTATTTTTTTAAAGATTTTATTTATTTATTTGGCTCAGACAGGGAGAAAGAGTGAGAGAGAACACAAGCAGGGGGAGCTGCAGGCAGAGAGAGAAGCAGGCACCTCACTGAGCAAGGTGCCTGATATGGAACTGGATCCTAGAACCCTGGGGTTATAACCTGAGCAGAAGGCAGATGCTTAACCAACTGAGCCACCCAGGTGTCTCTCTGTGGGGTTTTATAGGACGTAATAAATAAATAAAATAACTGAGTTTAGAAATTAACTTCATAATCTACTATTAGTTACTAAAGTAACTACTACATAGTACTACTATACCATAAACTTAACTTTAACATTCAAAAGGTTCAAGTTGTCTCAAAGCTTTTAAAGCCTGTATTTGAGAATGTTACTATTTATCAAGGACCCAGATTCAAGCTAACCATGGGTTTCCACCCCTGCCTTTCAGCCTTTTAACTTAACACTATTATTTTCCTTTCAGCAGCACCTACTGGAGTATATTTCAGCCATCAGGAAGAGTCATACTCAAGTGAAGTAAAGGTTAAAGCCAGGAAGAATGACTTGCTTTGGGAACGGAGGGAGTTAGAGAATAAATAAGGTCTCAAGAGTATTCATTTCCCACCTCACTGGGATTTCATCTGAATTTATAAGTGTAGCAAAATATTCACATCCAACCTTCAGCTTCTTCTCAAAAGAGCTCAAGAAAATGCCAAGAGTACGAGTTTGGTGGGGGGAGGGGGGAGGAGAAAAAGGAAGTATCAGAATCAAATGTCTTATCATCAGTTACATTATTACCGAAGATAAATTTCTTCTTTAAACTACCAGCAGGCATGATGGGAAATTCAGCTGAATTTAAAGATTACTTCTTGCCTGTGCTCTCTAAGATAGGTGGATGCCAAAGGCCACGAACTGTTCTCTTGACTCTACAGAAGCCAGGGAAAGGCTGTTTCACAGCTTGGGTCAAATTGTAATTTTACACTGCTGGGAAAGTAAATCCCTTCAAATGTGACCTGTCCCCAGAAGGCACTCACTCGGTGTAAAATGTTCTTCTCTTCTACAAGCCTAGGTGAGGCAGTATGCCAAATAGATTGCACTGGAAATGGTAATGCTATAACCAGGGCCTCAAGAGAATTTGCAAGTAGGGATTGTTTAAAGTGTATCAAAGTAATAGTAACACAGAATTCTGTTTTGCCAATCAAATAGCTCACACCACTGCAACACAGCCAACCAGCACACAGGACAGCTGATGCAGGAGGAAGAATTCTTGGCCAAGAGCAGTGGGAGAAAACTTTCCTTTACTTGGAAATGTCCAGAACAGAAGGACCTGTACCCGGATTTGCTGGGAGGTATGTCCCAAACTACATTTTATCCTTTAAGACAGATTTGTGAAATTCAATTCTGTTGAGACTAGAGGAAAATGAACCATATGTAGGAACATTATTAAGTACTTAAACTTTAAAAAATCACCACCTTGTATAATTGCTCAACTCATTTTATAATTCAGTGTCCCGATTACCTGATTTATCTGTGGTTGAAAGAAACAGTATTAGACAGGGATTGTGAAGGAAGCAGACAGTGAATGTTTTTGGAATGGAGGAATGTTTTTGGAATGGAGGAAACTATAGTTCAAGAAGCAGAGTAACAGGTAAGGATTGTAGAGCAGAATACTGAGTTTAGTAAGGCCTAACCAAGGCTGCCAGTAGTACACCTCAGAGCAACAGAGCATGGCAGAAAACATCAATAATTTCTTTTTCATTTGATATATAAATGTAGCACATTTTGTCCTGCGGGTAACAGAAGACCAGTCTCTCCCACAGTGTATCAGGGTTCCTAAATCACCACTATTTGTGGACTAGAAGCCTAGATGTGATTGGTGCCACCTACTGGGATAAATGCAGAATTACAAACTGTCAACCCATGTTGAACTGTTTTATTACTGACGGAATTACCCTTAGGGAGTATGAGTCTTCATTGGGAGGATAATACATTAAACAGTGATAAGTTTGGATTTAAATCATAGCCGATAGAGGTGGAAGAGTCATGAGACATCCCATACTTTAACTAGGAGATGAGCCTGGATACAGAATTAGAAGCCTGCCTTTTCTAGTTTCTTGTTTTATGAGACCTACCCCATAGAGTCATTGTGAACATTACACAAAACCACATGCTTTCAACATGCTCTATAGTATGTTTTGATTATTTTAGACAAAGGAAAAAACTGAAACTAAATGACTTCCCCAGGTTATTTAAATATTTAGCTTCAAAAATAAGACCTGCAACTCATATATCTGACTCTAGATCAAGTGCTTTTACCATTAAAATACTGTTTCCAAAAATTTGATGTCAAGATGATTTTTTTTTGCAAGATGATTTTGAATGGCAACTGAGATAAATTTAGAAGGTGATAGAACACAGCATTAAATACTATGTAAATCACAGTGAGAAAATTACTCTCTTTTCAATTCTTTAAATTTGATGGCCTTGAGGAGAAAGTTTCAGTTTGTTGCTGGTTTTCTTTAAAACTCTCTACATCTTGCTAATCTCACTTCCTAATAAAGATAAAACAGACCTCAGGCTTTAGTGTCTGGTTGGAACATTAAAATTTTGTTTTTCCGTATCTTTACTAAGTTTACTTTCCATTTTGGAAAGCTTTATCAGTTTTTCATTGAAAATAGTAATATTAATTTTATGTTCCAGGAATGCATTTAAGAAATTAAAGAAGTCAGTCTAAACAGAATATATTGAAAACAACAAACCAAGTGACACAGAAGTTGGGAAACATGAGCACAACTAAACCGCCTCCCTATCATATCACTGCTGGCAATGATATCTTAACACAATTAGTTTAAAAATCCCTCTATGAAGAAAACTAATGCTTTTGTTCTCTTTTCAATAGTCAAACAAATAGGTCAACATAACCAAAATCTAAGACTCAGATTTCAGATCCATTGAGGCTCAAATAAACCCAAAGATTTTGTATATGTGTGTGCTAGAAAATGAAACTGGCCTATAATCAGTGTTCAGTGAAGGCACAATCAATAAAGCACAGGAACAATGGGTCACACATGCTTGTGGCGACTTTCATTGGTGGTAACTGGAATTTTAGTGCCCTATCACTTAATTCTCCAGAAGCATAAGAGGAGAGAAGAGAAAAGAGAGTACTGATCTGTAGGCTGTCCTAGTCCAAATTTCAAAGATCCAATGTTCTGCAAACAAGGGAAAAATAGAAATCTTCTAAGGTGATTGAATCGAATGGAACCCTTCACTACTTATTAATCTTGGCTGGATTTGAAAATGGACCTAAAAGATTTTTAACTCCCTACTCTAAGATCCCTTGAGATGACCTTCAGTTAATTTTAAACAAAGTAAAATAAGGATCTGTCATCCTTCTACCCTCTTCTCCTCTAGCTTTTTAATTTATACCTTAATAACTTATTATTGCTTCTGATGGTATTCTAGGTTCTTATTTGAGAAGAAAACCTCGAGCTTCTTACTGTCCAATTCTTAACAAAACAACAGGTAAAAAATATATATATATATATAAATATGATATAAGAGCCTGGCTGGCTCAGTCCATAAAGCATGTGACTCTTGGGGTGGTGAGTTCGAGCCCCATACGGAGTGTAGAGATTACTTAAAAATAAAATCTTTTAAAAAAGAAGAAAAAATATAAGTAGAACACTGGCTAAAGGATGAGTAGTCGATCCAACCTAGATTTTGTAAATTTTATATATGAGTCAAGTCAGACTGACAGTACTATGTACCTGGAACAAATCATCTTGAACTGACCCACTGCTTTTTAAAATTTTCAAATTAATATTTTTTATTAGATTGTGCCAACAAAAAGATAAGAAACGGCCTAGAAAATTTAGATTCTGAATTTATTTTAGAAATATTATTGAGAACATTAGCTACTATAACACATACAGAATGTCTTGTCTCCATGGAGAAGAAATTTGTCTCTGGTCATGGAACTAGTGAAAGCTATATTTCTTGAGCAATTGGTTTATTATTATTTTGTGGACACTGTGAATCCATGTTTCTTTTTCTGGGAAATCCAGAACCAAGTCTGAAGCCTGCTTCTAGTAACTATATAGTACTTTCATTATACATATTCATGTATTTACTTGGGCTCAACTTATTTTCCCTTTTTCTTGATTTACTCATCTATTTATTTAAATCTTACGTGCTATGTGTGATTTTATCAGCTGTTCAAGCCCTTCATGGTATAAGATTGAGTAAAAATTAGAGATACAGAGGGGCACCTGGGTGGCTCAGGTGGTTAAGTGTCTGCCTTTGGCTCAGGTCATGATCCCTTGGTCCTAGGATGGAGACCTCCATTGTGCTCCCTGCTCAGTGGGGAGATTGCTTCCCCCATTCCCCACCCCTCCCTTCAACTCATGCTTTCTCAAGCTTTCACTCTCTCTTTATCAAATGAATAAATTTTAAAAAAAGAAATGCAAGATATACATACTTACACTGTTACTGATAAAATATTGTTATCCCCTAACGATGATTTCTCATTGCATGTGTTTTCTTTAAAACACAGAGTTCAGGGGGGCCTGGGTGGCTCAGTGGGTTAAACCGCTGCCTTCGGCTCGGGTCATGATCTCAGGGTCCTGGGATCGAGCCCCGCGTCGGGCTCTCTGCTCAGCGGGGAGCCTGCTTCCCTCTCTCTCTCTGTCTGCCTCTCTGCCTACTTATGATCTCTGTCAAATAAATAAAATCTTAAAAAATATATTTAAAATACACTGCCACTTGCACTGGAATGTCTTCCAGAAAAGAGAGAAAAAAGGCAGATTAGCCATTCACAAAAAAGCTTACAGCGAAATTCCATTGCTCCCATTTAAAAAAAAAAAAAAACACAGAGTTCAGATTCATAGATCCCTGAAAATTTAAGAAGTCTTTCTTCTGCCCCTCAGAAGCTGTTCCTTTATTTTTTTTTATGGTAAACTATACAATTTCCTCTAATGATGCCATAAATTCTTTGGAGGGAAATATTGAAAATCTCAAAAGAATATTTGCATTAGTGAAACTCACAACCACTGTCAAAAGTCTATCTCTTTGGCTTTCTGTTCTGAAGTAGCAGAGTCTACTCCACCAAGATTCATGAGACCAAACTATAGTAATTCCTAAGAAAAGGGTACAAGTGGGGAGGAGACTAATATATTATCAGGTACCAACTTTGTACTAACTACGTATACTAAGTACATAATATGTAACTTAGTCTTTACAAAAGAAAATTTCATTTCCTCCAGAGGAATCCTTACTTTACAAGAGCTTCTGAGTAATAATGATAGTGATAAAATTTATTAGATCACTACTAACATTTAACTTACGGGGTGCCAGGCATTGTGCTGTTCACTTCACAAATAATAGAATGTTCACTGTAAAATAAAATAAAGGCTCAAACTGTGTGCCTATGATACTCCACCTACCTCGGGACCCAGGAAGATTAAAATATGCTTGCTTTGGTTCCAAATTCTGCTGTAAGTATAGGGATAATTTCAAGTCATTGGCTTTCTGGTAGTTCTTCAAGGCTTCAATTCTCAGCTCAATCACTTTGTCATTGAAGTCATTCTACAAGGCAACATTTTCAAAACTACTCATATAATACCGGCCTCTCTAAAGCACCTGTAACCTGATCCTTTTTACTCAGAAGTTTAAAATCATCCCATCATGTTCAATCTTTAAAGTTGGGCAGAAAGTATTTGTGATTTTCCCCCCATTTCAAATAGAACAAAATCAAGACTATATGGGAAAATGTTATTCAAGGTGAAGTTATTAAGTTATTCAAGGTGAAGCAGGAGACAGGTCTCTGCAGTTACCTGGCCATGAAACGTTTTCTTTCAGCAGGATAATTGGTAATCCGGATGAGAGACTTGGGGTGAATATTATGAAACTAAAAGACCTTATATTGTCTGAATGAAATTGTATCCCATGTCGAACCTAGGAAGATCTTTGTACCTGAAGGATGTTGGCTTGTTCCTGGTACCTGACCCATTCCATTTTCCTCTGTTGCTTTTCCTGGTGGAAGAAAGAGCCTCTGGGTGACAAAGTAAATTGAGATCAGAAATCATTGTTCTCAATATGCTGCAAAGACATTATAGCAAAGTACAACATCATTAAATTCACTAATAAATTGGCTTCAACTTTTTAGTCCTTTTAGTAGGGCCCTAGTGTGTAATCCATGCTCTAAAAGCTAAAAGCTAAATGAATAGAATACTTATCTATGAATAAGTATGTTGTGGGAAGATTAAATACAAGCATAATATTTCTAAATAAGTGTTCAAAAACAAATCAGCTATTACTTTGAGATTACATAGTTATTGTGGAGTTGTCATTGTTCATGTAGTTTCTCCCTTTGCCTTCACTAACATGATTTCCCAGAAACTTGCAGTGTGGCTCTGACTCAAATATAATATCCCAAGGGAATCAGATCTCCTATAAAATTTGTACCAGTTCAAAAGCACCTGCTTCTTCCTCTCCCACTTCCCCTGCCTGTGTTCCCACTCTTGCTGGCTCTCTATCAAATAAATAAATAAATAAAATACTTAAAAAAAAAAAAAAGAAGCACACTGTAGTTTAGACAGATTACTGCTACATTAAAAAATTTAATCCATCAGTTCTAAAAGCTACTACCATTCAGAATGATCACACTACCTTCCTTTTCTCCTTCACTTTCTCTGCACATGATGTCTCCAGTTCATTTTTGGTCTTCCTAGGTGATGAGGGGGTTTTGGGAACCTGGGATAAAAGAAGAGAGCTAAAGGAATAGAAGGTCCCAGAAGAGAAGTGCAATGTCTTAGCAGACAGTAAATCCAACCTAACCTAAAGGCCCAAAATCTTCACTATCTGCCTACCCAAATTAGCCTTCATTGTCAACAGGCTGTTTCCAGCAATGTGGTGTCAACAACCTTGAAATTCTAAGTACTACGTTGTCCACTTGCCTTCCCATCGCGCAAGTCTGCTTTGTTTTTTATCTGCGGTGCTTTTTGTTGACCACCGAGTTCTTCTGTGTCGAATGTCTGTAGAGAGACATTATGGCAAAGCTTTAAATTAGTGGGAATTAGTGAGGGAAGTGGAAAACCAACACAAGTTAAGGCTTTTGGTTTCTGCCAGTCAGCAACCTGTCAGGGTTCGACATGAAAAGTGGCTACGAAATGGGGTTCAGAATGGAATAAGACCTTCCGTTTGATCTCGAGTATACCTTATAATAATAAGATCCATTAACTGTACCCTTATTATATGTCATCACTACTGTAAGCTACTTACACATTACTTATTTACAACACTCCATTATAAACTTTCTCATTTAATCCTCATAGGACTATTTTTATTTCCATTTTATAAATGAGAAAAGAGATTCGGAGAGGCTAAGTCATTTGTTTAGAGGAGTACAGAGCTGGAATTTGAACCAGATCTTGTGGACTCCGAAGCCTATATTTTTAACCACTGGGCTGCTGTTCTTCTCTCTCCATTTCTCACAGTCTAAAATTATGAGTAGGGAACACCAATCACAAGCTAATGTGTGTGGACATCACTTACAAAAAATCTTTTGGGAGCTTTGGAGAAGCTGGATTTTGATAGAGGAATTGTGCTGGCACATTTCCTATCACAAGGACTCAAATCAAGAACCAAAACTGATAATTCATAGAACTGATTCATAGCTGCCTCTGAGAAGTGGGAGCAAATCTCAGGTCAGGATGCAGGGCTTGATGGTATCCTGATTATTTGTGGTAAGGTCAGATGAAAAAAACAGTCAGAGATCACATCACACACTGTTTATATCACAAGACACAATCTGTTTTTCTAGTTTTATAGTCTATGAAAAAGCACACGGATCTCAAGGAGTAGTCCACAAAGGGATTTCCACCCCCATATAGTTTCCCAGCAAAAGGCCCTACTATTGTATTTTAAATAGTGAAGGGACTGTTGCAAAATCATAGGAGAATTAGAATTATATATTCATACATTCATTCATTCAACTTACATTTATTGATTGTCTACTATATTCCAAGCATTGTGCTACATACGAGGGATTCAGAGATGAACAAAGAAATCAAGAAACTGGAGGAAGTTGTATTCCAGAGAGGGCCAGGGAGACAAGAAACAAGTAAAATAACAATTATAAAAATAAAAATAATGAGCTTAATTATAAAGAGTGCTGTGGAAGACATAAACAGAATTCTATAATAGAAAGTAGGGGAGGGGTGCCCCGTTTTACATGGACTAAACAAGGAGGGCCTCCTTGAGGAGGTGACAGTTAAGGAGACCTGAAGGATGAGAGTGAGTCAACCAAAAGAAAATAGTATTACAGGCAGAGCAAAAGCCTTGAGATAAAAAAAGGTCTTGGCATGTTTGAGAATCCACAGGGAGGCCAGTGTGGTGGTTGCATAGAAAGTAAGGAGAGGACTTCTTTGAGAGGATAGAGGTAGGCAACATCCGTATTTTGCCACAATAAGGAGCAGCTTTAAATGGTTTCCCTAAGGAAAGTGAAATGACTTGATTGTTTCAAAATACCACTTTGGCTGCTGTGCAAAGGATGGATTGGAATGAGGTATGGGTGGAAGCAGGGACATGACAAAATGAGAATGGGGACAAGAGAAAAGGGAAGTTCTTTGCTTTAGGGTCTGTAAGACAATACTATCAAGAGATCCGTAGAGGCACACCTTGTTCCATAGCATCTCCATTTCCTTCCGAAGCATCTTGTTTTTCCTTTCCTGTTGGAGGGGGGGAACAAACCAAACAAACAGAAATGTGTTTGTCTAGTCACAAAAGTGAAGTTGGAAGAAATTATTAAGTAATGAGGGGAAAGGGATGGGGATGCAGGTATATAGCAAACCATTGAGGAAGGCAATAAATAGGTCTAGCCCAAAATCCAGGAATGTGAGAGGTGAGTTTGATGAGATGACAGTACAAAAATAATAACAATTTTGAATAATAACTATAATTATGGTATTTGTAATATGTTACCAACATAAATGAGTTCTTCACCCAACACTTAAGATGTTCTGATCATACGGCAATTTTTCTGGGGCATAGACCACTAATTTCTAATTTTTAAGATCATTTACCTTGTTGGTTTTTAAAAAATCTTATGAGTCTCCCAGAGCAAACTATTTCTTTTATTTTACTTTGGTATTTTCTATTCTTTATGAAATATGAAGGATTAATATGCTTGTATTACTAACCTTTAGATGAAAAGTTTTTAAAAGTCAAAGAAATAGAATTTTTGCTACTTAGTTCTGAGTCTTCATCTGACTCCTTTTTAGATCGAGGAGCTATGAGTATCAGAGCCTTAAATGCTAGAGATGAGCTCTCTCTCTTTCCTTCCACATCTGATGATAGCAATTGAATGGAGCCTTGTACAGGAGACCATTCCTTAGAGTGCCTACCAACCTCTTACCAGATTCTGCTTCATCTCCTCTGCTTCCTTAATGAGCTCCATGACTGAGGATTCCTCACTCCCCTTCCCTGCCATGATCTGCCTCATGATCTGCAGACTTGAAGGAAGAGAAAGACATCACAAAACATAATACTTCCTAAAGAGTAATATTAATATTCTGTAAGCAGTCAGAAAATACACTACCATGGGAATGAGATGGGTGCTAAAATCACAGGAGTTAATGGAATTCCTTCTGGACATAGAAGGTCTCTATAGGATGATCTCATCCCCCACAACATTTGCTTCATCTCTGTGCTTTATAATGAGTTCTGTGTTCAGTAATGCTCAAAACTTAGGTCTCCAGCTGCCAGTGAGTCTCTTCTTCATCCCTTCAGAAAAATGTTTTCGTAAATGGCTTTTGAAGTAGAAAGGATGATTTTGCCCCTATGAAGAATGAGGTCAAAGAATCTGTTGTCTTCAGCATAAATTCCAGAATTATGCCTTACCCCATCTCTGTTTGTATTTCTCAGATAAAGACGTTTGAGTTAGTTGGGGAAACCCCTTATATCCTTATGATAGCTCCCAACATACAGTCCAAGCCATCAAGAAATTTCTAACAAAATCTGAATTAATACCATGTAAGTCAAAGACTCTCTATTCTTTTGTTTGTTTTTTTTTTTTAAGATTTTATTGATTTATTTGACAGAGAGAGAGCACAAGCAGAAGGAGCAGCAGGCAGACGGAGAAGCAGGCTCCCCCCTGAGCAGGGAGCCTGATATGGGGCTTGATCCCAGGACCCTGAGATCATGACCTGAGCCGAAGGCAGAGGCTTAACCCACTGAGCCACCCAGGTGCCCCAAAGACTCTCTATTCTTTAAAGAAGTTAATTTATGTTTATGTTCATTATACTTTTTCCTCCTTAATTATAAGCAGAGAAGTGAACCTTTGTGTTCTCTTGCCCTAAGAGAAGTTTGTTTCTGCACTGCAAGCAGCTGGTGCTTGACAACAACGTTCTGCCTGGCCTTTGTTCTCCAAAAGTCTGAGCTCCCTGGGATGCGTACACTATGGGTAGAGAATGAAGGTAGACCCATTAAGGTTAGATTATCTGAGACTAGAAAGGAGAGAGAGTTGGTGGGTCCCAAGAACAGTGAGTGCCCAGATAAGAGTTGAGATTTCATCTGCGTAGTATATTTAAAGAAGCCAGACTCTAAATCCAGAGGACTCCTAGGCCCAGAAGATTTCTCTATTCCACTCCTTGGCATGGGAAGAACAGAGTCATCTATCCTAAAGTGATCCCACAAACATGAATAAAGAGTTATCAGTGTAACCAAGACAGACTGAAATACTAAAGGCTCTTCTCTGTTTCTTGGAAGGGCATCCTAGGAAAGAAGAGTAGTAACTATAACCTCTTGAGATGAGGGTTGAATCATATTTAATTTTACTAACAGAAAACAAAGGATTACTTGCCACTGATTTTGTGGTTACAAATTCTTTATTTACATCGCTAAATATCTAAATCTTTTTTAAAATGCAAATAATCATTGTTAATCCTCTGGATTAAAGTCCTCCAGCCTTTTTCCCTCTAGGAAACCCTGAGTAGAAGGCCTTTACCTTCTTTGTTTTTCCTCCAAGTTAGACATCAACTTCTGGCATAAGAGATTGTTCTTATCTTCAAGAGGTTTTAGCATCTCTAGCAGTTCCTGCTTCCTTAGCTTTAGGTCCTCATTCAGTTCCTTCAAGTAGTTGTCATCTATTTTGGAACATCTGTGGGAAGAATAATATCTGCCTTTAGTCTAAGTTAGTAACAGAGACCCTCCTTTTCCCTCTGGATAGTTACCACTTGGCATCTTCCGTCCATGACTCACCTTGGTTTTGAAGGCAAGTAAGATCCTGAAGGGTTTGAACCACTTGTCATTTTGAAGGGAAATTTATACTCTAAGAATAGAGAGGTCTTCTTGGAAACATGTGCCTTATCGTTCCGTTCAGTTAAGTCATCATCTTTCTGCTGCTGCTCTTGAATCTCCTGTTGCATTGGACTGATTTTAGTTACAGCTTGAGTCACAATGGCACTAAGACCACAGAATCACCTGGACTTTAAAGTGTCTCCAACATCATTGACAGCTTGTTGAATGAAAATACTATTAGATACATCTGACCAATTCTTGCCTTAGCTTTAACCAATGCCCAATATTTTATTCTGAAGTCTCTGAAGGGGATAGAATCAGAACATATCTATATTTTGGAATTCCTAGAAACTTGTGGCCAGTCAAAATTAACTCATGAACACCATCTTCCACGGCAGTTAACCTGCATGAAATGTCTACTACCTGTAGGTCACAGTGCCAGATTCTGAGAGTAAGGAAAAGATAAATACAAAGCATCTACCTTCTGAGGGTCTTAGAAGAAGGAGAGAAAATCTCTAAGAGACATTTTTGAAAAATAGAGGCCAAACTGGAAATTTAAGGTATGGGTATAATGTTGAGTAATATGTGAGTCAATTGTCATTATATTCCTATCTTTAAAACTTGATGTATTACAGTGACAAGGAAGAATAATATTGGACACATAGCAAGAGGATATAATTTGAGAAAAATCCATACTGCCAAGTATGTCCTTCCACAGCCAGGGTTTTTTCCTGAGAATCTGTGATTCTACACTTACCTTCAGATTCTGATTCTGCCCCCATTTTTCTCTCCTTGCCAGAACTACATTTCTCCTAGACCCCAAGATCTTCTGTCTTCATCTATATAATTTAGTGAGCAGAAAAGAGCTCAAAGAGTTACATATTTGTTTCTTCATGCCCTTTAAAGACAGGTTTAGGGCAATATTTTTAGTGAAGTTCTCAATATGAATTAAGTCATGTCAACTTCAAGTATTAACTGAGCATTTCTGGGCATCTTCTAGAAACATCCTCCAAAGAACCTAGCCTCGTCATGTTTTGGGAAACCTTAAAGGCCGACTATTGTAGTGGAAATAACACAAGATTTAGCTTGTCAGGTCTTGGTTTGAATCTTGGCTTCCATGTGAGAAGTGAACTGACTGCGAGCAAGTTACCAAATTCTCTGAGGCTTAAGTGCCACTTATGCAAAAATTAGAATGGTAAATAAAAATATCTGAATGAAAATTAAATGTAATATTATATGAAGATCCTGTCTCATGTTAGGTGTTCACTTTTTAGTGTGGTTTTGTTGGTTTGGTTTTGGGTATTGTATGATGCCTTAAGTAATACAAAATATAAAAGAGCTGATTTATATGAGGCTAATGAAGCTTAAACTTCAGAGCCCTTTATCTTTATAGGCCTCTCTCAAAGGCCTGAAAAATACCTTATTTTGTATCCATAATTTTGTATTTTTATTTAGAAAGACAGAATTCCCCAAATTATATACATCTCATGGTCCCCCCCAAAACTGGATCTGCCCCTGGTTGGATCTGGTAACATATTTCCCGTAAGTATCTCCTATAGGAAAACTTCTCTTTAGGCAGTCTCAACAAATACTTTTTCTAAAGCAAATATGTGTCACTTGTAAGTTATGTATGATAGCTCGTGTAACATGACATTGAATTAGAACAGTCACATCAGCTGGAGCACAATGTAATTAACAATGATTGTCCTAGGAGTTCCTATGAAGTTTGGATTGAACAAGGGTGAGCAAACTCCACACAGTTAGAAGAAGGAACTAAGTAGACTAATTATTATTAGTTTTTTAGACTGTAGAGATGGGTGGTAGCAAATAGTAGAGAACAAAAATGGCAGTGATACTAAAGCATGGCCTCTTTAAATTTCAGTCTTGACATTTGGTTGGCAGAATGATGTTAGAATTTTAAAACAGTGAACACACAGCATCCTAACTCACCTTCCTTTGTGTCCTTGCCTGCAAATGATCCTACAGGGAAGAACATTTGCTATTCTGATGTGCTCATCTCTGTAGCCAATCAGCACCCTTCATTCCCTAACATTCCAATGCCTGCTTCTTCAACTTGGATATGATTTTCAAGAAGAGCATTTGTCTTGTAATAATGTATATAGGCTTTATAATAAAGAACTTAAAAGCAAAAACTAGTATTAAATAGGGATAATTGATAGACTACATTATCTCTGGGACACAGGTAGGGAGGGTGAAGGTGTAGGTGACCATTAGAAGTGGAAAGGAGGGGGGCACCTGGGTGACTCAGTCGGTCAAACGTCTACCTTAAGCTCAGGTCATGATCCCAGGGTCCTGGGATTGAGTTCCACATCGGGCTTGCCACTCTGCCTATTTGTGCACACAATCTCTCTGTCAAATAAATAAATCTTTATTTAAAAAAAAAAAGTGGAAAGGAGGGAAGTTAAACACTGATTTTTCCTGCAGTAGAAAGTTAGGTCGTATGTTGATTTGAGGAAGCATGGTGGAAAACTTGAGAAGAGCAATGACTTGAGGTTTGGAACAGCACCTGAGCAGTGAAAAAGGAAGCGAACCAGGCAAGAGTAAAAGGCTCGCCAAGTAGTGCTAAAGGTCAAGGTGAGTTTGGGAGTTGCAGATTTGTCATGGCATGAATCAGCAATTATACAATTTCTCCAGCAGCACTTGGCAAGCCAGAAGCAATAGTAGGGAGAACAGATGGTTGTTTGACTCTGAGCTGTGACTTGGCAGAATGGAGAAGCAGAAGTTCAAGGAGTAAGGGGGCTGAGCATGCTGGTCAGAGGATCCATCAAGGAGAGGGTGGATCATGGTGCTCCAGCTATGCAGGGAGGAAAATGAAGAGCTGGTGGCTAAGAGGGGAAACCAGGAAGGGGTTGAATTTAAGGAGTCTAAGGTATAAGAACAGGAGGTTATGGTCAGTGAACATACTTCTTATGAAATAACTTGTGGAAACTCACCAATGTTTAGATAAATTGTAGTAGCAAATCTTAAGTTTTCTTCTGAAGTAAACATTGTTTCTTTGTCACTGCATAATATCCACTGAAGTTCATATGGTACCTCAAAATAGCCCTTATAACAAGCTATTCGCAATGACCTCATCCAACATTGTAGCATTTGATTTTAGTATCTGTTAAGAAAAAGTGAGATTGCTCTATAATTAGAGAACTCAGAGCAGTAACATTTTAGTGTTGTTTTACCAGTAAAAAATCAGATTAATCTAATTAAGCCAGGTCTCCAAGAGTGGAGGCAATTATTTTCATATTAAGAGAAAAAAAGGGAGGGAGAAAGAGAAGCTTTCCTATCCTCCCCTCCCTCAGTTTTGGTTGTGGCAACAAAATTACAGAATTCCTCAGGGAGAAAACAGGAGGACCTGCTGGTCCTTTCTGACCCAGAGCCAGCTGAACCCTTGAAGGTATTATAAGAATTCCATTAACTAAAATAAGGAGAGAAATGTTAGCAAAATTATAAGCAAAATTTGTAGGCTTTTAAAGATCACCCACATCTCCCTGTGTTGGCTGTTATTGTCTGTTTTACTTCTCTATAGCTGTCCCAAGCTAGGATGCTCTACATTTGGAGTGAGTCCTGGTAGTTAGGAAGATTGAGATACATTTCAGGTCTCTTGAAATCCTTGTGTTGTTGAGATCTTCTTGAAAGTAGTGCATTCTCTTAGTGGGTCCAGATACTTAGTACAATGGTCTTCAAACAGAGGTATGTGAAATTTCACAAAGTCATTTCAAGAAATGAGGAAAGGAGGGTGGTTTTCAGTGAGTCTTTTGCTGGATCCTCAATTTCCACAAGTACTCTTTACCGAAATGGATCTGCCTACAGATGCCCCTTGGCCACTTTCCCCATCTCCTTTTGCTTAATCACATTTTTCCCTCTTGTTAAAATGGAATACCTTTCAACCATCTGAAATCTTACTTGGGTAACTTGAAGTAAGAGAAACAATCTTACTTCGGTGATTTGCTCTGGGGATGTGTTTTTAAAACCTCTAGGTTTTTGAACTAATCACATTAAACTAGGGCGTTAAACTAACCACAATTCCAAAATGCTGGTGTTGGGTTAAAGGGAGAGAATGATTGTTAATGACTGGACTGCAAATTATTTTGCAGGTCAGGTGGTTTCCAATTCTTTGCTTTCAACAAAATTGAAGGATGCCCTAATCAAATTGTCAGCTTAAATTTATTACAAATGAGATTTGATGATAAATTACTATATGGGTTTGGCTTATAATTCAGAAAGAGTTCAAAAATTTCAGTGACACTACTGTAACAGAACACTTTCCATTCCTATCTCTTTTTTGTGTAAACAGATTTTCTCAGTGAATATTGAATGTAAAGCAAATAATATAAATAAAATTGATTCTGAAACCTGTATTATTCTAGTGGTAAGTAATAGTCACCTATAAATATGTGAATTAAATGGGGGGGAGGGGACAGTCTACCCATCAATTAATATGAGCATTTCCAAAATAACTTGTTATACTTAAAATTATTAATGAAAAAAATTTTTTTCTTAGTTGTGTACTAATAATTATAATCCCAATGCAATGAAAAAGTCTTAAGGTTACAGGAAGTAAAAAATAAAATTTCAATGTTACATATTTTGCAGAGAGGTATGATAAGGTGATAAAAAAAGAAGTCTTTAGGGGCACCTGGGTGGCTCAGTTGGTTGAGCCCCCAGCCTTCAGCTCAGGTTATGATCCCAGGGTCCTGGGATGGAGCCCCACTCTCGCTATCACTCTCTCTCTCAAATAAATAAATAAAATCCTAAAAAAAAGAAGTCTTCCAAGCATAAAATACATTACATTTGAATAAAATTCTGTGGGGGAAGTGTGGTGGAGACATGCATTGAAGGAAAAAAAATATAAAAATTTTGACTGTTAAAGAAGGGCTTAGTTATGGTTTTAGATATTATTGGATATGAGTTTTTAAGATTAGTTGCATACATTTTCAAGTGATATAAAAGATTTATTTGAAAATTTCAATATTACAATATCCAGAAATTACATTTTATTGTAACTGCCTAAACTTACAATAGCAAATTTTAGATGTCAACCTAAAACACACGAAATGATACAAAATACGTAAAAATTCTTTAATAACCTACAAGCAAAAAAAAAAAAAAAAAACAAAAACAAAAGTCTAAAGACCAGTGCTCTAGGGCAGAGGTTTTAGGGTCTGATGTATTTAAGAATCCTGGAAAACTTGTAAAATCTACAGATTTCCAGACTCATCCCCAGAAACCGCTACTCTGTAGATCTGCAGGACATGTGGTTTTGATAAGCATTCCCTGGTTTTGCTGATGTGTGGTCTGTGGCTTGGCCTTTGAGAAATATCACTTCAAGATTTCTTCTCTGATCACAGTGCATCAGCAGAAAGCTGCTTACTTGAGTCGGTTTTTTTCTGGGCCATCTGTAGAACTGTCTCCTCTGAGTCATATTTTGTGTCACACCTTCACCTTTCACTTGGAATGCCCGGAGAAAATGTTATGAAGGATTCCTGCATTTGTAAAGAGTATTATCCAAGACATCATTCCATCACCGACTCTCCCCGGCCACCACCCCTGCCCACAGGTTACCACAAATCATAAATTTCTTTCAGAATTCAGTACTAAAGAAAGTGTTGCTTCTGTGGGAAAATACTGGCATGTATTTTTCTCAGAGCTATATCAGTAAACTAGTTTTGTTTTTCTTTTCTTCTGGTTTGCTAAGAATCTCAGAGATAATTTTGTGACTTTGGACATGGGTTCTAATCTTTGCTTATGACCTTTTAACCTAATTAATATTTTTCTTGGCCCTGATTTTTTAAATAAGTTTTTTTGTTATGTTTTAATAAATCCCTCCCGATCCTTCCTAGAGAAGTCTAAATAAGTAAACAAATGAGCAAAATTATTCTGTTTGTATATATGTTTTAAATATATGGATAAAATAGATTGGAACCAGAAATGTTCTCTAACTTTATTTATCTTTGTATGTATTTGCGTGTGTGGATTTGTCTGAAAGGATGTTTGCTTGTGGATACAGAGAATGGATTGATGGAATTTACTGTTACATTTTGGGTGTACTCAGTTGTAACGCATATTGGGATTTCAGGGGCACAGCTGGGTAAATGGAAGGTAGGACAGACTAGATGGACTTGAGGGGCTGGTAGGGGGCCCAGGCTTCAGTTCCATGAGGGTACTATAGTACATTGCAAATAGGAAAAGTAGAATCTCTTGAAATGGAACAACCTAACCAGTCAATATGGAGATACAAGGTCCACAGACTTCTCCTCAAAGAGGTCCAGACCCTATGGGTTGGTGATTCTAAAGATGTCAGTAGTCTTCCAAAAACACCTTAAATTTTTTGACAGTCCTTACAAATAATGTTTTGTAGATGGCAGAAATTAGAAATATGTATTCAAGAATCATTTATTTGTCTTATATTTTAAAAATCCTATTATATGTCCGGCCTCAGAGTTATAGAGTCAAAGGAGACAAGATAACGTCCTTGCTCTTTGGACTTTCCAGGTATAGAGCAGAATCTTGTAAGGGCTGCTATGAGTTCTCTTCTATAAATGAGAAAAAATGTCCATCTTGGCAATAAGACGCCTCAGATGCAAGTCTTGGCAGGGGACTGGGATGAAAGTCCTTATCAGGGTATACCTGCACAACTACATGCAGAGTAGATGCCTTAAATGAAAGAAGCTGGCAGGGTATGGGTGTTGAGAGTAAATATGGAGTTCATTGCATGGTAAGGATTATGCAGGGATAAAGGGGACCAGAGACCTAGTCTATAGTGATATGGGGATGGAGGCTCACTCAGCTCCAGCTGAAAATTCAAAAACCCATTCCTGCCAGTTCTTTTCTTTCATTTTCTTTTTTTTTTCTTTTCTTTTATTATTTGAGGCAGAGAGAGCATGAGCTGAGGGAGAGGCAGAAGCCAACCGCACAGAGCAGGGAGCCCGATGTGGGCCTCGATCCGGGGCTGGATCCCAGGACCCTGGGATCATGACCTGAGCCGAAGACAGAGACTTTAACCCACTGAGTCACCCAGATGCCCCCATTCCTGCCAATTCTTAATGACTTTCAAGAGAAAGTAGAAATCTGGGGTTTTATGTGACCTCTTGACTTTTAAATGCTGTACAGATGAAGTGATACATTCGTGAACTTCATTTGACTTGCAGACTACCATTCTGGAATCTGAATTCAAGATAAATCAATCCATTTTTTTCTGGACTAAGATTTTTTTTTCCTGCATTTAAACAATCATTTTTAAAGAGGCATTTAAATATAGCTAATTCAAGCAGTGCTTTGCTTAAATGATATGAAATGTCAATTTGACCTAATTTCTTAATTCGATAGATTTAGATTCAGTATGTCAGAGTCAAGGACAGAGGTAACACTTTTCAAAATAATATGAAATCCAAAAACCCCCAAACAGCAGATAGTTTTTGACATCTATTGTTTAGCATTATGGGAGATATAAAAAAGCATCACAAAGATAAAATGTAAAATTCATAAAGGGTTAGGAAGCATATAATGCATCTCAAATTAGACAGTCTAGTCATATTGCATAGCCAGAATCAGAAGGAGGCTGAGTAGTCTAAAATGAGTAGAGAAAGTTCTAATCCTGGTTTAGCTATTCATATAGGCTCATTTGCTACCTCAGCTAAAAAACCTGAACAACTTAAGGTGTTCCTCTATTGTATTATTTAAAATTTAATAGTAATTATGTATAATTTTAGGCACTACAAAATAAAAATAAATACCAAATTAGGTACCCCTGTCAGCTATGATGCTTCTATGATCAAATACTAAAAATAAAAAATGACATTTGTCATATTATTAAGCTTTACTTCTGCATAGCAGCATTTTTCTGCTTTTTAAAAATTTGTATTTGCCAATAAATAATGAGAGGAGTATAAGTGATAATTAGGATAATATTAAATAAGTAAAATTTGTGCAAGAATTGTATTTTTTAAAGACTATGTGCTCCTGGGTGACAAAGTTGGAAATATTCTGGCTTTATAAGCTGCTCTTTTCCACACATAAAAAATTTCTTTCAGAGACTTGTTTAATATACCACATCAGACTCTCTTTCCAGTTACTTCGATACATGTATTATAAACTTAATCCATAAACCAAGCAGCATTTATTAATAAATAAATGAAGCATATTACGTAGTAACATATCATGACAATCAAAGCCCTGAATTAGATGTTGATTCTAAACTTTTTAATATATTAAGGACTGCTTACTACTGTGTCCAAATGATCACAAAGCTTGATTTAAGAGGTCACGTTAATTAAAATTTCCTTGGACGTTAAGTTATGATATAAGGGCCTATTTAGCCAGAGGGATTCCATCTTGGGTTAAACAGTGATTTTGTTGTTTATGCAGTAAAACTTAAACTGACCCTGGCCCCCCTTTCCCCCAGGGGACTTACTTAAAAACAAGTCCCAGAAACCAGTCCCAGGTAACAAAGCCCAAATAAAAGGGTGGGTCAGGCCAGGTGGAGACATCCATTCAGTTGGGGGGCCACATACTGTCTCCCTAGCTACCAAGGAGTATGGGCCCCGCCCTTTGGACACCTTTTGGGTGCCAATTCTGACCAAGGTGATAGGCTAGTTCAAATATCTACTAGGGTAAATTGTAATTCAATTGGTCACTTATGTGTGACCTAGCGTGACTGTGCAGCTTTCTCTGTGTGTTACAATTTCATTGGCCACCTGTGCATGGCCAGGCCCAACCACATGGTCTTTGCCCTTAAAAGCTAGTCTGTAAAGCAGGGAGAGGTCGCCCTCTCTGTAAGAGGTGTGGCCCCGAAAGTTCGGTTTGATTCTCCATGCTTGGCACGAAATAAAGCTTTGCTTGACCTTCGCTTTGTATCAGTCTCGCTCCTTTAATCACGGACCCGTTATTGGGGGACCTTTCAATGATATGGATTGACATTTAAAAATTATGCTGTCCCAGGAACACAAGTTTCAAAAGGTTAAACATATTAATGGACTTAAGTGTATAGAGGATGTCTGAGAAATCATCTGTAAAGCCACTCTCAGGTATGTGACCATGGGGAAAGAGGGACAGACAGATATGTTCTTTTCTCTTGCCATTGAACAGATTCAATACTTAGCAAATCGAAATGAAATTGATAGTTGAAAGCATCAGCATTTTTCAGCTTGACACCTTTTCATATGTAGCAGACCCTGTTGTCGTTTGCCTTTATCAGTGCTATTTTCTCTTTCTGCTGTATGTCCAGTCCCAGGGTTGGGATCACAATTGCTCTGAACCAGTCCTGAGGATTCAGATCCTCTTTGCCAGTGAGAGGTCTGAGTTCCGACGTGTGACTCAGTTCCGGCTAGTGAAACTGCTGGGGTTTCTGTGCAGAATGTTCCTTCTCTAATTAGAGACACCTGCCGCCCACCCCAAACACACACATACAAAAAGAGTATTTACACTCTACCTTTTCCTTCCTACTTAGGACACTGTCTTTTTAGGACAGAAAACTTGGAGGTCCTGCAGCCATTTTACAATGAGGAGGAAAGCCAAGAGAATAATAAAGAAAGGAGCCCAGGCCTCTGATGGGGTAGAACTGCTGAGATGACTTTTGAACCACTTATATCTAGACTTTCTGTCTTGTGAAAAAGTTAAATGCCCTTATGGTTTAAACCATGGACAGCTAGATTTTCTGTTACTTGCAGTGTAAAGGATTCTACCTGGGATAGTGTAAAAAGGCAGGGCCAATGGTGTTCTAGTCTAGCTCACACAAGCTTGTGAGGCCATTGTGCCTGTCTCTCCCCAGCCCTACTCTCAGTGATTTGGAGTTGGTGGCTTTAAATTACCCACAGTGGGGGGCACCTGGGTGGCTCAATGGGTTAAAGCCTCTGCCTTCGGCTAGGGTCATGATCCCAGGGTTCTGGGATCAAGCCTCGCATTGGGCTCTCTGCTCAGGAGGGAGCCTGCTCCCCCCCGCCCCTTCTCTGCCTGTCTCTCTGCCTATCAAATAAATAAAATCTTTACAAAAAAAAAAAAATACCCATGGTGTTTATACTATGGAACTAGGCCAATTATATTTATCAGGGCTTTTTCCATAGAGAGCCGGTTGTTAAATGTTCACCAGCAGCACAACACTGGGTGACTTACTTGAATCCTACAGATAATATAGTAACAACTACCATGCGATTTATCATTGTTCTTTTTATATTTTTAATTTTTTAAATAAGACTTTATTTTCAAGCCATCTCTACACCCAAGGTGGGGCTCGAATATACAACCCTCAGATCAAGAGCGGCACGCTCCCTCAACTGAGCCAGCCAGGTGCCTTACTTATCATCTTTTAAAGTGCATTTTTAATAGCAAATGAGTAATAGGTTATATCAAGATATTTCTAAGTTGTGGAATTTTAGAGCAGGAAAGGATTTTAACAAGTTTAAGAAGAGTAAAATTAAATCTCAAGTGATTTTAAAACTAACCTAACATTACATAACTGATTAATAACAGAGTCAAGCCCACGCTTTGACTCTTTATTCCCATCTTAGTAATCTTTCCAGTACACCGTAGAGACATTATATTATTTATACTATAATAATAATAATAATAATTCTTTGCCTATAAACATCTAGCATCAAATAAAAATATTAAGCTAGTGAGATATTCAATTTCTCTATAAATAGACCAACCCAGTTTTGATAATGCATATAAAAAGCCATGTTTAACTATATATTCTAAATTTCAGTCTATTCGGCAAAGATGCAGACCTTGAAGAAGCTGACATATGGAAGCTGTTAGCATGAGATTAAAAGCTGCCAACAACCCTCAATCATTACTCCCAGTAAGTCCTGACAAGTAACGGGGATGATTAGCTGGGTTGGGCTTCCCCGGGCACAACCAGGTACACTCTCAGAGAGGGAGCTGCTGCCACATGCATTCTCCAGAGGCCGAAGAGGACTGTCAGCTGAAGCCTGAGCTCCTCTGCTGGACTGAAGATAGGTGGACAATCTTGAAAGATAGAAACGACATTGTGGAATGAAGTGAATTCACAGAAGATCTGGAATGGACAATGGGGCAATGGAATGCCAGATTCTGACAACTTCTGTTTGAAATAGCTGACCAAATTAGCCAGCAGAGATTAGATATTGAAAATACTCACTACTGGTTAGAGTACTTGTGGGAGCTTCACAGCACTGGTATGCGTGAAAGCTGGTACATTTTTGAAAAGCAATTAGGCAATATGCTGCATCTCAATAACTGCAAAGATAAAGATTTTGCATGATTTTGATAAATGTTGATTATGTGCTGATACATATGGGGAATTCATTATATTAATCTATTTTGGAATATAGTTGGAACTTTTCATAAAATCTCAGGAAATGTTTAAAGGATTTGGCTCAGGAATTCTAATTTTAAATGATCTATTTTAGGGAAATATCATAAATAAAAGATTAATGACCATTTTTTACAAAGTATTGAAAAATTGGAAACAATCTAGTTTCCAAAAACAGGGGAATGGGTGAATAAATTATGATATATCTATCTACACAGTAAAATGCAAAGGAGCCATTAAAATCATGTTTTGAAATATATTTAACAAAAAGAGAAAATACTCAACATACAATATCAAATAAAACAATAGAGAGCAGAACAGTTTGTGTGTATGTGTGTGTGTTGAGAAGACTAAAGAAGATGTACTAAAATCAAGGTGTTCTTAGTGATTATATTTTTCCTCTATTTTTCTGGATTTTCTAAAATTTCTCTAATAAGCATATAGAAACTTTCAAAATTCAAGACTTTTTTCTTATAAAAATCAACACATGTTAACTTAATAGAAAGTATGGAGAAAAATACTGAAACATCTATCTTTAGAAGAAAATACTATAAAAATGGAAAACAGAACAAACAAAAATCCTTCAAGTCACTTGGAGATAATTCTGACAACAAAGGGTATCTGCCTGAATCAGCAGTGAGGTCAAGAAGGGAAAACTGCCCCCAGACCATACATGTTCTGAGTAAGCACAATGACTGCTAATGCCATCAGGGAGGTGGGGTAGAAGAGATTGAGGCCTCAGGCTGGATGTTGGAGATTTGGAGAAGTTGGTCGGGTTGTTATGAATGAGTTTTTTCAGGAGCTGCTACATCTGTGTGAGGCTGGGAGAGACAGTAAGAGGAAAAGGATTTAAAAGATTCTTGCTCTGCATTTAGAGGGCACTCTTTACTTGGGGGTGCATATTTCTCATGCAAGAAGTGAAGAGAGTATTGTGCTAATAATTACTTTGCATTGTGATTTCCCAGTTGTGTGTTTCCTAATAGGAAAACAAGTTGAGAAGGAGCCAACTGAGGCCCAACACAATTTATTTCAGTTATACCATCACCCTCAAGTTTAAGACCTTGGTTGTCCCAGATATACAACCACATGGCTCTAGAAATCTGACCTGAAAACCCTAGCTGAAACCAGTGTTTGGCAACTTATTTTCTTCCTGCAACACAGGGGCAAGTTGACATTCTCCTCTAATTCTTTCTCTCCAAGTTAAAAAAAAGCAATGCTAGTGAGTATAATGTTATCATAAAGAAATCCTCAACTGTATTGTGATCTGTATTTGAAAATACTGATTAATTCACAAACGATGGCTTTAACAGGGTCTCCCCAGGGCAAGGAGGGTAGCCACAAGGCCTCATACTTGGTGGCAGGGCTGTGTACATATTGCACCTATTTTATTTACAGAATGTAATTAAAATCACTTTCAGAATTTCTGCCTTTAATGATATCCCAAGAAGCTTATAAAACTTGCTGACCGTGCAGCCTCCTTTCAAGTGAGATTAGCTTGGGCAGGCTGGACAGGTTGGGTTGCAGAGGTCCTACACCCATCTGGGAGAGGACTTGTTCTCTGACCTTTCTCAGACTCAAATTACTAATAATCTCACTTGCAAAAAGCCTACACTGTCTTTCATCTTAAATAAGCCCTTTTTCATTAAAACTGTGGGTCAGAGGAAACGAAGAAGGATAGCTGGTAATATTTAGTCATTAATCAATTATTCATTTAAACATATACTGTATACAGGCGCTGTTCTAGGCTCTAGAGATTCAGCAGTGAATGAAGACAAACAAGATTGATCCCTACTTTCATGAGGCTGTCATTCTAGTGGGTGGAGACACCAGACGGGAAACAAAATTGGAAGCATTGCTAGCTCATTTGGGCCCTCATTCAATTCATTTATTTAGCTAACATGTACCAAAAATACCAAACATGCACCAGGCATTCTAGATGGTTTCATATAAATCTCTCATTTAATTTTTGCATTAACTCTGCACAAAAGTATATTACTACCTCCTTTTTTCAGATGCATAAATAACATAGCTCATTGTAATAGTAAAAGAGAGGAAGCAATCAATATGTGCAGTATAGGAGACTTGCTAAGTAAATTATAGCAAGCTGTGCAATGAAATTCTATATTATATAGCTGTTTTTTTTTTAAATGCAGCTATTATAAAGATCTCCATGTGCTGATATGGAAAGCTGCCCAAAATAAGTACCAACTTAAAAAAAAGAAGAAGCAGCAAAATGCAGAACAAGATTTAAAATCAGCTCTTGTTTATGTTTCCTTTTAAAAAAAGATATTCATACCCCTATGTTTGTATATGAAAAGTATATGAGAGACTACATAAATAATTCAATAGTGATTCTAGGGAAGGGAACTGGTGATTTAAGATGAAAGGAATACTTACTTCTAATTGTATATCCATCCTTCTCAAAGTCTGAAGTATTAGCCAGATACATTAATTATTTTTTTCAGTTAAAACTGTTGATGTTTCTCAGAAGAATGTTGATTGACCTTCTGAAAGCTTCAGGAATATGATTGGCTTGTTTAAGGTCCTGGGAATTTAGTTTCTAGGTCTTTAATTTAGGAAAGAAGATAGGTAAATGTCATGTAAAGGGAAAATATATTAACTTGTATGCTTTCAGGTAAATGTGTGTGGTTGTGCCTGTGCATGCTGAAAGGCTAGTGAGGTCCTCAACAGAAATGGAGCGGCCCAAGGTAACAATTAGAAAAGATTTAAGAAAAAAAGAAAAAGTGGTTTAAAAAAGGCACTAATGTTTCAGTCTTTGTATTCATAGTACCAGGTATAGTGCTTGGCACTGTGAGATAATGTTTATTAAAGCACGTGAGATTACTTGAGGATATTAGGAGTGAGAATAAAATGCAGGTGATTTGAAATTAAAGCAGTTTCTAGGGCTTATGGTTTGATCATCTCGGCTAGATGAAGATGCAAGGGAAAATGTGGTTCAGAATATAAATTACTTAGTTCCTTCTTATCCCCAGTAGAAGGCATATCCCCCAAGTTTGCTGATTTGGAAAATCCTTATTTTTTGCAAGGACTGAATTCCCTTGCTTGTTATTTATCAGCATTCTGCTGACAAGTCTTGTTCCTTCTCTGTCCTTAGTTCCTTTTTTGTTTTCTTGTTAAAAGATCTATTAAAAAAAAACAAAACAAAACAAAACAAAAACAAAAAAAACAGTTCAGTAGCCCTACTGTTTCAAAATCTCATTTCATCTCATTTGTCATTTATTAATGGGCCTATTTTCTCTCCAGTGTTTCTTATCCCCTAGATATATTTGAGGAAATTCTTTTTTAAATCCCTGGGGCTATTATTACATCACTAGTTCTTTTTACTGCCTTTTTAAAAATCAGACTCAGACTTTAATCACTATATATATTACTCCCCTCTTTCCACTTTCATGTTTCAATGTACTTTTTTTTTCTCTTCTAAATCTAGTACTCTGAAAAATTCCCTAGTGAGTCCAAGCTGGATGTATTTTTGTTTTGAGAAATTTATCAGATGAATTATAACTTATTACTGCTTGCCTCTAGCTTATTTAAGGATAGCTTAGTCTTTTTTTAGCTAACAATTTTCCTATATCTTCTATGATTAGGATACACAAAGATGCAGCTCATTTCGTGGTTATTTAATATTTTCCCCTAATTTTGACTTGCTATTGGTTTCTTAACTTTTAAAAATAGTTTTATTAAGAACCCATTTTTAACAAACCCTGCCTTCCTAAACTGCCTTTTCACTGAATCCAGTTCTAAGGGCCATTTTAATGTTCTTTTGCATTTCATTATTCACTTGATGACATTGAATAGCAGACTCAAGGAAAGGAAAAACCCTTTGCTATCAGAAGGACAGGTGGAAAGAACAAACATTGGGTTCCGAGTTAGGAATCCATGGTCAGGATTTTTCTCTTTCAATCTTTTCTTTCTTTCCTTCCTTCTTTCTTTTTTTCTTTGGTCCAGACTTTGCCTATTTCACTTTCCCCATCTAGAATCAATCATCTCCCCTCTCTTCTTATCGAATATTGAAAAAGTTGCATAAGAAATTTTGCAAAACACTATGAATGCCTGTGAAAAAGGGCATTATGTAAATGTCCAATATTATTATGCTGGAATTTTGCCATTATGCTGTTTGCAAAAGAATAAGATTTAGAATAATATTATCTCCTTTCAACCTCTAGTCGAGGGAGGTTCAGTTACCAAAATACCAGAAGAATGGTTCCTATATGGTAGGCTTGTAGCAAAGATCCAGAGCACTAGATTTATGCCTTTTTCTTTTTCTTTTTTTTTTTTTAAGATTTATTTTATTTATTTATTTGACAGAGAGATCACAAGTAGACAGAGAGGCAGGCAGAGAGAGAGGGGGAAGCAGGCTCCCCGCAGAGCAGAGAGCCCGATGTGGGGCTCGATCCCAGGACCCTGGGATCATGACCTGAGCCAAAGGCAGAGGCTTTAACCCACTGAGCCACCCAGGCGCCCCTATACCTTTTTCTTAATGATGACTACTGTCATTATGTTCACTGTCTTGGGACAGTTATAGAAATGGAGACTTGAGGGCAGGAGATGCTGGCTTTGCTTATTGTGCTTAGAGGAGGGAAAAGGCAACAAAGGAGTGAGTCCTGGCTGCGGTCCAAATGATCCAAACAGCTCAGTTTACATGTGAGGGGGGAAAGAAAAGATGTTGCATAATGTGAATGAAATTTGTATAAATATTGACACTGTGTATACAGGGTCTAAGGGTAAGTACTGCCTTAAGAGACACTAAAAGGTACTAGGCTGTACTAGACATTCCTCCTCCAAGATGTAAAGGAGGTAACATCCTACACTGAGCAACTGAGGGGCACACACACACACACACACACAAGCTCCTCAACCTCTAAAGAGCGCTTGCTTCCTGGATGCCATGTTTGAAATCTCTGCCATGAGACCTACTCCATTTGCAGTCAACTATTCTATTCGGAGCCCCTGTATGTAAGACTAGGTGCTTGTTAGAGCCACTAGCAGCTAACTTGCCATAAGTATGCAAAAGATTGATTTTCAAATCTTCATAGAAAAGATGACTTTTGGATGGGACGTCTTACAGAATGAGTAGGGGCTCCCAAACTCAAGTGCCTTGGGCAGCTGACGTAAGTATGTGAAGGAGGCTAGGGAAGTGCTAAGCTGCTTGCGTTGCTGGCTAAGAAGAATATGTGCTTAGTATCTATGATAGGCCCAATGAAATAACCTAACAAAACATATCCAGGGCCCCAGAGAAATCCTAGGCTACCAACTTGAGACCCCAATTTATCTAGGTGGAGGAAAAATAGTGAAAGAGTAATATGAAAAAAAAAATCACCAAGACATGCATGTTTTCTAAGAACTCTACTAGCATTGATTAATTTACCGCAGGAATGGATAATATTTCAGAAATGAATGTATAAGAAATGACCTCTCTTCCTTAGAAAAGGTAAAACTGGTGGAGCAAGCTCTGGTAGCCTACAGTGAGCAAAGGACATTTTAATAGTTCAACGGTTCAGAGACAGTTCCCATAAATATTTCACTATGTATGCTAGCACATTCTTCTTTAAAATGCAGGTGTCAATCAGAACATTTTAGATCAGATTACCTCATAGAACCTAGCTGAGATGAACCCCCAAAACAGAATAGGAAATTACATAGAGGGAGAGAGGGGGAAATTTAGAATTTGAGGCTTGGGTAGAAGTCAAAATAGTAGGTGGCGGTGGGGAGGTGCTCCAGCAGGCTGAAGGCAGTTGAGGAACCCTGCAGGTACCGGGGGTGGGGACTTCGGGAGAGGGAGGAGGAAAGCTTTGCCTACTGTGCAATTTTGCCTAGGGCAGCTAATTGCTTGTGCCCAGAAAATTGCCTCTGGAAGCCTTGGGCAATATGCAGTAGGTTTTCCCTGATGCCTAGTTTATCAGGTTAAGTTGAAATTTGGTAGAGAGGAGAGGAGGGGAATGATGAGCTGAGGGAAACCTCAGAGGTCACCAACTTTAAAAAAAAAAGTATCTATAATGACAAAAGAGGCAACTCAAACTCCAGAAATAGTGCCTTCACTGAAAGTAACCCACCACAAGTGGCAATAGTTTGGGGTACTAAAAGGGAAAGTGGGAAGGGGACTTCACTTTATAATTTTTTCTAGGATTGACTCCAGTATGAAGAATATAGAAAGTTAGGCAAGGGATCTAACGTTCACTAAGTCTCCATTATGTGCCCATGCTTTGTACCGGACTCATTATACTTATAACATCGCTTAATTTTCATTGCAACTGTGGAACAAGTTATCACCATTGTATCATACGGGATCAACAAATTCTGAGATTGACAAATATTCCCATGGCTGCTCAACTGGTAAAAGGTAGAGTTAGAATTTGAATTCAGGTGTATCTACCTAGGCCATACTACCTCTTCCCCGCAGACATCTATTACATGTGGGCTGTATGCCCAGTACCAGGCAAGAGGCTCTAGGGATGTAAATAAGGAACAGATTAGGGATCTATACCCAGAGCTGCTCTTCTTCTTGTCTGTCAGAGGTGATATTCTAAGGAAGACACCCCTGAATTAATTGATTGGTCACTCTAGCTTTCTATTTCATGTCCCAATCTATAAAGAAGTAGAGATCACTCACAGCCACATAGACTGGAGGATATTCTCAGTGTTCATGAAACTTAAAAAAAAAAAAATAAGGTGAGGTGCCACACATGGCCAAAATCCTTTTTATTAATCTTTATAGCTTTGCATGGCATACAGAACAATGTTCCCAAACTGTCTTGAGATATTAATAGGTTCAGCAAAAACAAAACAAAACCCCAAAACTTGGTGTTAGCAATATTTCTTCAAAAATGCATTTAAAAATATATGTAAGAAAAATACTCAGCAGGTTTCTGCTATTCTTATTGTGCAAAATATATCTATAAGAAACGGTGGGCAAGGGGCACCTGGGTGGCTCGGTTGGTTAAGCATCTGTCTTTGGCTCAGGTCATGATCCCAGGGTCCTGGAACCAAGTCCTGCATCTGGCTCCTTGCTCAGCTGGGGGTGGGGGTGGGGCTGCTTCTCTCTCTCTCTCTCTCTCTCTCCCCCTCCGCCCCTCCCCCCACTTGTGCACACACTCTCTTTCTCTTTTCAAATAAATAATTACAATCTTAAAAAAAAGAAAAGAAAAAAAATGGTGGCAATCCTAAAAGCAAAGGAGGTTGCCTATGTCACCCGAAGGGTAACAGACTACTACTCAATTCGTTTGTTAATGCAGAATCAGATTTGACCATTGTACCAATGTAATCTAAACATTTAAGCATGTTGAGTCTTCCATGATCTTCCGCCTGTATTATGCATATTTGTGGTATGGATAAAATTTTGCTTCCGTCCAACAGCACTTACATTTTCTTTGAGACCATGTTTTACTGCCTACTTTAATCCAGATGCCTGTTATATTTGTGAGTTTGTGGTGACTTTTCATCATCACATTATAATGAGATCAATCATGTTTGGGAAATACTGATTGGGTACTTGCTGCCAGGTTGGTACCATGTTCTGATTCCCAGGTTTCCTGAAGAGTACACTGGTCTTCTTGATTCGGTTTCCTACTTTTTGAATTTTACTACTTCCTTAGATAGATTTACAATGTCCAATGTGCATTGATCTACAGCATTAAATGCACATAGATTTAATACTTTCCTTACACATATGATGACAAAAAGCCATATTACCAGAATGGTTAAAATAGCAAATTTTATGTTTTATGTATTTCACTACAATTGAAAACAAAATATAACAGAAGTGACAATGGTATACAAGTAAGAACATAAACTCAGCATTGCAAATAATAATATTTCTGGTGTCGTAATTTTATGTAAAATAATAAATAATAATATTTTACTTGTGTGAGAAAAATACATACATAGGAGTTAAATGTCCCCTAAAATCTAAAAAAGAAATATATTCAGGAGAATATTTACATAGAATTAAGTAAAAAGCTGGACCACAATTTCCAAATTGTTCATTGGTGTGTTCTCAGGACTTGGGATAGTGCCTAGCACTTAGTATGTTTTTGTTGAATGGATAAAAAGATCATTTCCACTCTGGACCACTTTCCATAGTTGTCCATTTAACCTGTTTACTTTCTAGAGCAAGTTACATAATTTATACTTAATGTTTTTGTGTTCCCAGTTCCCTTAGAACATAAACTGAACCAGTCTGATTATAAAACTTGGTAAATTGCAGATTAAAAACAAAACAACAACATATAAAAACCTGTTGTTGTAGCAAATAAATCTGGGTAAAAATAATTGTTTAAAAAAAGTTTTAGGAGTTTTTATTTAAAAAATAATTTATAGGGGTGCCTGGATGCCTTGGTCTGTTAAGCATCTGCCTTTGGCTCAGGTCATGATCCCAGGGTCCTGGGATTGAACCCCGCATCAGGTTCCCTGCTCTGCTGGAAGCCTGCCTTTCCCTCTCCCACTTTCCCTGCTTTTGTTCCCTCTCTCACTATGTCTCTCTCTGCCAAGTAAATATATAAGATCTTAAAAAAAATAAAAATAAATTAAAATAAAAATGTATATACCTTTATTACCATATGAAATGGTTATTTTTTCATGGTCAACATTGGCAATTCCATATAGTTTGATCTTAGTTTTATAAACTTGATCTTAGTAATTTACAAATTACTGGCTGGTTTATGCCCGCCATTTCAAGTGATAGAAACATTGAGGGTTGGAGAAAATGTACTTTAATATTCATTGAAAGGGCTCTTCTTTCCTTCCAAATGCCAGGTACTGAAAAGTGATCTCAAAGTAGAACAAATATTATAGCATTTTCATTAAGATATGTGAAACTGACACTTTTACTACTTACTTTTATGGTTAATCACAAATCTCCAACCAGAGACTGTGGAATGACCATCTGAATGTATTCTAAAAAGATTTAATGACCTTAAATATTGATTACTTTAACACATAGCAGTCTCTTCACATTTCCAAAGTTGAAATAAGCACTCTTGATTATTATGGTTAAAAAAGGCTGGGAAAGTCATGTATTTCATAATAAAGAATATCATAATAAAGTGGACATATAATTTGTTTTCAAAAATACTGCCAATAAAAAAAAACTGCCAATAATGATAAAAGGCAGGGAAATTAATTTTGTTTATTATTTAAACAATTTTAAATCTCTCAGTGATCATAATGATTTGAATGGCCTAGGTCAGGTCTAGGACTACGGCCCCAGAGCCACAGTGGTGACCATGGGCAAAGTCCTACACAGGAAATATAACAATTCTTTGCTTCTGTCATCATCCCCGGGACAGACCCCAGGGTTAAAACCTTTTAAACTGAGAAGTATAAAGGAGAGAATGAGACAGATGCAGATTGGTATTACCACCTTCCAGTTGTAAATCAATGTGTCTCCTTTCTTCTCCTACTCTCCAGGTAGCCAGAGAAGGGTTAGGCTAAGTTTACATGAGAATGGCTGGTTATCTAGACTAGCTTGTAGACCATCCCAGTGCTAGGGGGAGGAGTGAGTGTGTGATGAGTTCCAATTTTGATGACAGCAAACCTTTCCAGACATTGTCCCTGCTTATATTTATTTATACATTAGAAACAATGGTACCAGATAGCACATGCTGCCTTGTATCCTGCTTTTAAAAAATTAAAAGGGACATATATTATGAACTCCATTCCTATCATTCATTATTTTTATACAACATTCTTTTTAGAGTTGCTTAAAATTCTATTGTGTGTGTGTGATGTTGCACAATTTATCCAAACAACCCTCTGCTTTTGTTTACTGAGTTTTTCTGAATCCATTTCTTCACTATTACGAACAGTGTAGCAGCTAAATCTGAGCATCCAGTCTTAATTCTTTGTTAGGGAAAACTGACTAAATTTTAGAAGCAGGATTTCCTGGTGACAATAAGGATTTTGAATAATTTCCCGGAGGCAACATTTAGCTCTCCAGAGCAGAGACAAAGGAAGAGAGAAGAGTCAGGCTGTAGGGTGAACCCTCTTCATACTGGGGGAGCTTCTGAACAGAGTCTATCAAGTTGAGCTAGTTCAGAAATACAGAACCCAGATTTGCCACCTAACCCTGAGACAATTCTTTCAAACTCAGGGCAGAAAGACAGGGTGAGGAAATCGAAAATGGCCGACACTTTTTGAGTATTTATTCTGTGCCGGGCAGTGCTATAATCATTTTCTGTGTATTATCTCGCTCTAGTCCTACCATAACTCAGAGAGGTAGGTAAAGAACGAAGACAAGAGAAGTTAAATAACTTTCCCAGGGTCTTATATCTAATACGTGGCAGAGCACAGAGCCATGTGTGCTTTTAACAACTGTGCATGTTGCCTCCTGTCCCAATAACCTGGCTGCTTAGGCAGGTAAGCTAGGAACGTCCCCACATGAAAGTCCACAGTGCACACTATGTCCTTCTAAAATCTCCTACTTTTCCCTTTTTTAGAAGCATGAATTCTCCATCAATGCCATATTGTCTCTTGGTAGTAAATACAATGACTATAACTTTAAATATTTTAGTATTTGTCACTAGTCATGGGAAAGTCATTAAAAAATTGATCTATTAATTATAAGATACTGCATCAATTATTGCTGGAGTTTAATTACTAAATTCTGATAGTTGGTATAAATAAGCAATTCTTTTTATATGGTTGTACTCGATCAAGACATTGCAGAATTCTCATTGGATCTATTCTTTTTTTTTTTTTTTTGGAAGAAGAGCAAGAGAAGGGACTGAGGGAGAGGGAGAGAGAATCTTAAGCTGGATTCACACCTAGTGCAGAGTCCAAGCTGGGGCTCGATCTCACAACCCCGAGATCATGAACTGAACTGAAATCAAGAGTCAGACCCATCCAGGCACCCTGGATATATATTCTTTATATTCCAGTTACGTTGAAAGTCAATCAGGGATACACAGACACAACAAAGCAGACTACAGTCATGTCCTTTCCAGGAAGTAATGCCACTTTTGATTTCCACATAGTACATATTTTATTCTAAACAAATACCTGACAATGTCTAAGTCAACATGTTCTGCATAAAACATGGACTCCCATAGCACTGTCAACTCCTTTAAAATGGCTGAAGGTATGTACACATTGATATTAAAGAGTTACTCAACACACACAAGTGATTAATGGGAGATCATGTTTATATTCAGATACAATTATCAACTGGAACAGAAGTTCCCCTTCCCCCCATTGTTGCTGCTTCCTCCCTCCTTCTTCAGTTCTCAGGTCCTTTTAAACGCTATTGAGCAGTATAGCACAGTGGTTAAATATAGGGAATCTGGAGTCAGAATACCCAGTTTCCAATCCTAACTTTGCTGTTTACTAGCTGTGTGACCTGGGAAAACTTCCTTAACTTCTCTGTGCCTTAGTTACTTCACCTGAGTCTTCAAACCTACATCTCCAGATTGAGGGCTCCTCAGAACTGCAGTTTCACATGTGTAATTGCCCAGCTGCTCTCTCAGCACAGCTGTCTAAAAATTATCTCAAACTTAACATCACCAGAGAGAACCTGCTTCATTCCTACTCTGCCCTGGCATGTAAATGGAAACACCCTTTGCTCTTGGCTCAAAACTCAAATCTAAGAGTTTCCTTGATTCTTCTTTCCCCCTCATTTCCATACTTAATGAATCAACTCCATCCCCTTTACCTCCAAGACATATCTCAATACTTCCCACTTCTTCTATTTCCACCAGCACTGCCTTATCTAGGCTCCTCTTATCTTACATCTGAACTCCTGTAATTGTTTCTTGACTGGTGTCTATTCTTCTACTCTTACTTCTCTAAAATCCAATGTCCTTATAGCCAGAATGATTTTTTTAAAGTCATAAATCAGTCTTTCCCTTGCTCCAAATCCCCCAGCAGCATCTCATCACATTTAGAATAAAAGCCTAACTCCTTAATTCAGCTTTCAAAGTCTTAACAAAATCAGTACTGTAATGGGTTAAAGAGTGTCCTCCCCAAAATTCATGTGTACCTGAAACTTCAGAATGTGACCTTATTTGGAAATAGGGTTTTGCAAATGAAATTCACTTAAGATGAGTTCATATTGGATTAGGATATGCCCTAAATCTAAAGGCTGGTGTCTTTACAAGAAGAAGAGAAGACACAGAGAGACTGAGGAGATGAGGAGAAGAAGGCCATGTGAGGACGAAAGCAGAGATTGGAGCAATACTCTGCAAGACAAGGAACACTGAGAATTGCTGAGAGGCATCAGAAGCTAGGAAGAGGCAAGGAAAGATTCTCCTCTAGAGCCTGGAGTCTTTGGAGGAAGAAGGTCCTGCTAACACCTTGATTTCAGACTTCTGGCCTCTGGAACTGTGTGAGAATATAATTTACATTATTTTAAGCCATCAAGTTTGCGGTGTTTTGTTATGGCGGTTTTAGGAAACCAATACAGGTACATTTATAACACTCTGGCTCCAACTCCATTGCCCTCCCCTAACTCTCTCCCCTCCAGTCACACTGGCCTCCCTCTGAACATCAAGGGTGTTCCCACCTCAGGGCTTTTCACTAGCTGTTCCCTTTACGTGAGAATGCTGATCCTTGATCTTTGCTTGGATCCTTCTCATCATTCAGACCTCAGCTAGAATGTTACCCTGTTAGAGATTTCCACCTCAACCATCTGTTCTAAAGTAGCCTCCCAAACTCTCTGTATCACATCACCCTATTTTAATTTTCTTTTTTGTTATTAATACAATTTGATGTTTCTTAATCATGTATGTATTTATGGCACATGCACACACACATTCACACATCCCACACTTGAATTCCCTAAACTGCACTGTCTAGCAGGGTAGCCACTAGCTACACGTGACTATTTAAGTATAAGTTTAAACTAATTAAAATTAAATAAAATATAAAATATAGTTTCTAAATGAAGATAGTTACATGTCAAGCTCTCAAAAACCTCTGGTAGCTAATGGCTACCATATTGGACAGCATAGATTTAGAATATTTCCATCACTGCAGATAGTTCTACTATGCAGTACTGCCCTAGAATATAATAAGCTCAAAGAGAAGAGGAATCTTATATCCCCAATAATTTGAATTTGCATGGGACATAATAGATAACAAATAAATATTTCTTGAATGAATAATGAATGAACTTTCAAGACAAAAGCATTGCTGAGGTTTGACATGAATGAGCTTTGTAAAAGTGAAGGACAGCATCTCTGTCAGTGGGAACCAATATGGCTTTCAAGGGAAAGATTACTTCTGTTCTCTTTGCCTTTCCACTTGGGCAGTTTCTACAAACACAGCTGCCATTGATTATTCTTTTTGTTTGTTTTGTTTGTTTACTCAAAAACAGATCTGCTTGTAAAGAAGAGTTCAGCAAATTCTCTCCTCTTGACCAGTGGCTTATTAGGTTTACAAATAAAACCTCCTAGTAGGGGTCTGTTGAGAAGTAGAGGGAAGACAGAGGGGTATGGACTGGATATTATCTTCTGTGCAGTATCGTATTTGCTCTGGATGTCTAAAAAGACAGTGTTATCAATCCCACATCTTTAGTAATCATTTCTCAATGCTTTGATTAATGTGGGTGTAAAATGTGTCTGATGTAGCGGCATGTGTCTGAAACATTCTGAGACAAGAAGAATCAAAAAGTATTTTAATTCTAAAATGAATTTTAAATAGGCTAAAGGAATGAGATTATTTAATGTAACAGGTGAGATACTATATTTCTGCATTAGAAGAAAAAGCACGGAAATATATCTTTGTCAGACTTGTGGGACAAACAGAACGAGTATGTTTTCAAACCATTAAATCCTTAGCTATAAGTGTCCTGCTCTATTTTCAGCTCATCACAATGAGGTTAAAATTAAAATTTGTGAGTGTCAGATACTGTGCCAAACATATAAAAAAAATCGGGGCACCTGGGTGGATCAGTTAGTTATGTGTCTGACTCTTGATTTCAGCTCAGACTATGATCTCAGGGTTGTGGGACTGAGACCCACATCAGGCTCTGTGCTCAGTGCAGAGTCTGCATGAGATTCTCTCTCTCTGCCTCTACCCCTACCCCTGCTCATGCTCTCTCTCCCCCCATCTCTAAAAATTAAATAAGTAAATAAATAAGTGCAAGCTTTAAAAAAAAAATCAGTGTCAGTATTTCTACTCCATTTCATTTCTCTATTTAGTACTCAAATAAATGTCACAGCTCCTATAAGGAAGCTCACTGATTAGCTAATGGAGAATTATTATTTCAGGTCACTTGTGATTGAAAAGCTAGGGACTGACACATCATCTGGAGACCAGTTCAGGATGGGTGAACTTGAATAATATTTATTAAAACGTAGGCAATTCCTATTACAAAATTGACCACAGAGTGGGGTTAGGGCACTGCGGAAATGAAGGAATCATAACTTGGTCTGAAACAGTGTACAGATACTCCTTGCACTATTACCTAATTGGAATGTACTCTTTCCAAATCATAAACTTTATGGCTTTAGAATCATTGCAGATGTTTTTACATGCAATTGAAATGGAGGAAAACACAGGAAACTAGATAGGACTTCTTTGCTGTAAAACAGAATAAAGAGTGTGTGTGTGTGTGTGTGTGTGTGTGTGTGTGTGTAAGAGAGAGGGCAGGGAGAAGGAAGGAGGAGAATGATTAGAAATGATGAGTATGTCTGATTTCAGAATTCAAGAATATAGAATCATGAAAGGGTTCAGAAAGCTCCATCCAAATTCTAGACAAGACAATCTTCTCTAATTCTCCAACACAGAGCTATTTCCCTGCACCCCTCCCTCGTGTTGGCAGGCTGGAACCCAGGCCTGAGACTGATAAAGCACTTCTGGTAGAGGGGCAGTCATTTCCTTCCTACTGGGGCTCTGGGGAGAGGTGAGAACAGAGTGTGAGAGCCGCAGCACAACCGTTGCTGGAACCTTGATGGATAGAGCCCTGGTTAAAGTGACCCAATCTCACATCCGCCAGTGTAGGAAAGAAGGAAGTCTTCAGGCTGTGGGCAAAAACGGAGAAAAAAGTGGTGCTGTTTGGGGCTTTCCCCTGCAGTCCACCTTCTAGAAAGTCTCCTCTATTAGAGATGATATTTCTTCAGGGAAGTCCCATATTTTCCCTTGTTTTGTGTGTTTGTCTGCCATGAGTGGGAAGAGAGGAGAAGATAGCCAGGAGAGAAGGAAGGGGTGGGGATTAAAAGGGCAGGCCGAAATATGGCAGTTAGGGACATTTGTGAGGATTCCAGAGAGACTTGGAAATCAAGACCCCCATGGCCCTACTTATAAAAAGGTATCTAGTTAATATATATTTAGATAGCTGATGTAGATATATATAGAGAGAGACAGACAGATAGACATGTACATACACACATACATGCACACACAGGCCTGAAGCATAACTTATATAAATATACTCTCTGTAGAAATGAAATGTCAGGGGCACCTGGGTGGCTCAGTAGGTTGAGCATCTGACTTTTGATTTCAGCTCAGGTGGTGATCTCAGGGTGGTTAGCCTGTGTCGGGCTCTAGGGGTTGGGGGAGGGGTTGAGGAGTCTGCTTGGGATTCTCTCTCTCCCTCTGCCCCTCCCCCCCCAAAAAAGAGAAGGAAAGGAAAGGGGAAATAAAAAGGAAAAAAAAATGAGATGTCAGCCCTTCCTGTGTGAAGCCGAAAGAACTCTCCTCTTTTTGCCTTTGAACAGTTGCCATGGGTCTAGATAAAAGAGGACAGGTTTCTGGCAGAGGAATGGGGTTGTGGGATGGAGAAATAGAGAGAAGGGAAACAGAGGAGGAAAGAGAGAGGCAAAAGCTTCTGCCAGGGTGCTACCCGGGGTCTACTTCGGTGCACAGTGAATGGCAGAACCAAGTGTGTGTCTTTTACTGGCCTCACGGCTCTTCTCCTAGACTTGAAAATAGGTTTAGTTCTGAGTTGAGACCACGGCCCCATAGCACCCCCTTATCTCTACTTTTCTTCTTTCCATTTACTGCCTCTTCCTTCTTTCCCAGCTCTCTCCAGCTGGTATGAAGAGAAGGAAGTTGTTACGGCAGCTCTCATTTTGATTCTTTCTGTCTTTGGTCTCCAACTTCTAATCCCAGGCAAAGCTTTGAGGACCCCGCAGGACTCGTGGCCTTATTTCACCTCTGCCAGGCACTCACTGTGCCCAGAAATTGAAGGAAGGAAAAGGATTAATGGCATTATTTTGCTGACTTTGTTTTAACTCAACCCTGAACCAAAAGGTAGATTGGAAGACAGTGGAGAAATAAAGGTTGGGCAAATAAACAACTGTTCCCTTTTTGAGAAAATCTCTGCATGACAAATCTCAAATTGGACAAAGTAGGATTAACGCTTTATATTTCATAAGCCATCTGTCACTGAAGGTTCACTAAATCAAATGGCAGATCTAAAATCTCTAAGGGATGTGTTATTGTACAAATGATAAGAGAAAAATCTGTGATCTGGGTGTTGCAGAAATCAGAAATATGGGGTCAGAAGGAGCCAATCACCTGATGGTCTAGTTGCTGCACCCCAAAATCTAAAATCAAATCGATATGCCGCCCTCAGAACAATCTCTCTTAAACCTCTTTTACCAAGTGAGTTCCCTGCTCTAAAAATTTCATCCTTTCCCTATTTCAAATATTTTCTTTCTTCTTATACACTTTCTTCTAAATTGACATTCCTGCAAATTTTTTTTTTTTTTTAAGATTTTATTTATTTATTTGACAGATAGAGAGATCACAAGTAGGCAGAGAGGCAGGCAGAGAGAGAAGGGGAAGCAGGCTCCCCGCTGAGCAGAGAGCCCGATGCGGGGCTCGATCCCAGGACCCTGAGATCATGACCTGAGCCGAAGGCAGCGGCTTAATCCACTGAGCCACCCAGGCGCCCCTCCTGCAAATTTTTAAATGAGGCTTTTAAAGTCTGACCCTAGCTTCCCATTGTCCGTCTATCAGCCCTCTGTTTTGGTAAAAGCATATGTCCATAAACGCACCATGATCAGCTTGTTCTGCCCCTTGCATCCTTTGGGCTTGATACTTTCCCCCAGAATGTCTGTTTCCTCCAAAACAGTTCAACACCTTGGCTCAGTTCAAATCCTCTAACTTCAATGAAGTTATCCCTGAATATAGCCTAACTGATATCTCTCTAATCCAACATTCTATAGCTTTTAAAAGACTGCACAGTCTAGCTTTTAATTAAAAAGATTTGCTCACTTTTAAATAACATAGCATGCAAAAGAACCTTGCAGTCTAAAGAACATAACAGTGTCTGGCAGATAGTAGTCACCCAATAAATATTAATGAATTAATTTCCTTCCTCATTGCTATTGCATATTAATTGTTTTCTACCCAACAGAGCTGACAGCTAATAAAGAAAATAATAATTTTATTCCCTCTTCCATGTGTCCCCCATAGGGCCTGGCACCCTAGAGAGCACTCAGGAGATAATCAATAGATACTTACTGACTGAATGATTGATCGACTAATGCACTTTGCATTTGGATTCCAAGTACAGAAACCCTTGAGGACATCTTGGTTTTCCTCCAAATGATCTGAAATTGACCTCTACTACTACATTACCTCTACTGCTCCTCTTTTGTAAATGAGAAGTTTTAAATACAGAGAGAATTTAAGTACTCCCAAAGTCAAACAGGGCATTAGTGATAGCTACAAGCTAGATATAGAGGGTAATCATCCTGAATGCCAGTCCCCTGAATTTAGAGTCATTGAATTGTGTTTTTTTTTTTCTGACACAGGTAGCTTTTGTTCAACTATTAATCTCTGTTGTATAAACTATAGCATGTTGCTGTATGACTCTGCTTCTCTTTCTTTATTATTTGTTTATTTTTGAGTGACTCTAACTGGTAAAAATGTATCTAATTATCTACCATGATAGTTGCTTAAAATTTTTATTTTACTGAGGTACAATTGACATATAACATGATCTTTGTTTCAGGTACAGAACATAATGATCTGATATTTGTATATATTGCAAAATGATTACCACAATAAATCTAGCTAACATCCATCACCATACATGGTGATAATTTTTTTTCATGTGATAAGAACTTTTAAGATCTACACTGGTGATTGCTTTTTGTTTCTTTTTGGACTTTTAAGTCAGAAATTGTGTCTTATATGCCCTTACTTACTTTTTTTTTCTTTTTTTTTTTTTTGGTGCTTAGCACAGTACTGGACACTTAATAGATGTTTAGTAACTATCTGTTGAATGGATGAATATTATTAGTTAAAATGATCTTTTTAGAATACCACACAATTAACATACATAAATCTTCTTTATAGCATTGAGGGGAGTTAAATTTAAAAACAGCCTTATTTTATTCATAGCGATCTATTCTTAATTATAATTCCTTTGCCTAGTTATTGACCGTTAGGGATTATGTAAGAAATTGAACCCACCATAGCATGGTCCTTGGCTTGATTCCTAAACTGTAAACTAATCTTGGCTTTAATCTTCAATCTACACATAAGAGGATAACACTTACACATTTAAGGAAAGAAAATAACTTCTTCCAACAGAAATAAGAGGTAATTTAAGGAGACAGAATTATTGGCCCCAAGTTAGCAAAAAGCATTTTATCCCTGACTCATCTGTGCCGTATGGATTTCATAACTGATGATTAGCTTCTCTTAATCAGTTGAACATCCATTTAAGGGACAAATTGATTAGCTTCTTGCATAATTAACAGAACACTAAGTACCATCACTTTGAGTTGAAAAAATTATTTTGATTAACAGTAAATATGCAGTTTAACATTAAGACATTAAATGGTGTTATCTCAAATCATTAATCTGTTATTTTCAAAATTAAGGAGGTGTTTGCAGCTAACTCAGTGACTAATGTTTGCAAGTCCCAAAGCATTTTCACTTTTCTGGCTGGCGTTGAATTTAATATATCTTTTCCACAGAGAATTAGAGTATAAAATAATGTATAAATAATATTAGTTCCTGCTCAAACTCTCAATCTGTACTCTCTACTTAGTGAAATGCCAAACACAGTCCTGAGGCATAGAACAAGGAAAATAATTAAATATTAAAATTTTACAAATCATTTCAAAAAGAATCAGTGAAGAATTAAGAAAGGGTTGGCAAAGAATGTTAAAATGGAAAGAAAGGTTATTAAAAGTGTCAGGATCCATACAGGACAAGATTCACGAGCTGCTAGAAATAACAGAGCTCAACACCGTGGAAATATGAAAGAGTGTAAACGAATAAAACAGTAGAGAAATGAAAGATGAGAAAGGCTCTGCCTGCTGAAGTCAGGTCAGAGGAGATAATTCAAGTGGGGAAGAGCAACCGAGAAATGAATTTTACAATCCACAGGGGGTCAGCAAAGTTGTTTAAAGATGTGCTATGTCAGTAGTCCACAGAAAGCTGTGTTAAATTACACAAACACATAATTAAAGCTAACATTCAGCATGTTAAGGCTGCACCACCCTGAGCCAGATGGTAGTTGATTCTGACTACACCTTGGGCGCTGAGGACCTAATTAGTCTTTTCAAGAAAGTGTGCAGGTGTCAGTCAGCTCTGGAGTTAGTGCTGAGCAGGACAGGCTAATGGAGATGCTGGGATATTTGAAATTGATGAGGCCTGAGGTAAGTTTCAAATACTATTTGCAGAAGTTTAGGAATTCAGTGGACATGCAAGGATTGGTTAGGGCTTTTCTCAATGTTTACATGTACTAAATGTTCATCTTTTTTTCTTTATTTTTTAAAAAGATTTTATTTATTTGAGAAACAGAGAGCAGGGGCAGAGGGAGAGGGAGAAGCAGATTCCCTACTGAGCAGGGAGCACAATGCAGTGCTGATCCCAGTCCTGGGGTCAAGATCTGAGCCAAAGGCAGATGCTTAACCAACTGAGCCACCCATAAATGTTCAACTTTTAAATTCATCTCAAATCACTAGGCACTGTAAGGATTAGTTTAAAAGAGGACTGTTTTGTAGACTTGAATCAATAGGATACTCAAAAACTAATCAAAAGTCATCGTTTATTTTAATATTACTGTTCTATCAATTCAATAAGGAATGTTTGTCTGTGACAATGTGTTACCTGAATGGAAGCAGAGACCACATAATTGCTGAGAAACAGTCAAATAACACAAATTCCATTAGATCAACTTCTAACATTAGTGTTCATAAATGCTTGGTTAGCAAGTTGAAAATACAGATTTCCAGGATTGTCCTTGGTGATTCTGATTCAGTAAGTTTGGGGGTGTGACCTGAGATTCTGCAATTTTAACAAATACTGAAAGAAGGTCCATGGACTATCCATTGAGAATCACACACAAGCCAAGAGTTCCTTGAAGGTAAGAATGACTCTTTATTTTTTATAATTGCTTTAGGACCTAATGTGATCATGCTTGACAATTGTTAATGATCATTTGTTGAGTGAATAAATTCCTTGTTGTACTTTTACATCTCATGATTATGTCTCATGCCAATTTATTCTCCCTTAATATCATAGTATTTTCAGGATCTACAGTGTTTGCCTAGAAGTTCTACATTTAAACTCTTCATCTTAAACAACAGAATCATGTTTCATAGTTGGGATTAATGTGCATTCATTTATCCTATATTCAAAAAATATTCCCTGAGCTCACACTATATGACAGGGACTATTCTAAACAATTGAGGCCTATCCGTGAAATGGACAAAGATCTCTCCCTCATGGAGCTTATATTCCAGAAGTACACATGTAACCTACTTCTAACCCTGAGGTTTTAAAATTATTTTCTGGGAATATAATTATGTGTTGTAAGTTCTTCACACCAAAGAGTTTCTTATATAGAGTCTTGAATTAAGTAAAAAATTCATTTTGGCAACTTCCAAAGCTCACTGAGGAGAAGAAAGATTGGTTTAAAGCACCAGGGAGTTTTATTTTTGCACATAAATATTTATGTGTGTAAAGGGGCGTGTGGTTAATTATAAGTGACAGGAGGAGAATGACAGATGCTTAGATCCTCTGTCCCCATGGAGAGACAGACCTTGCTTGTTGGAGTGTAGTGGCACATCGTGTGGTCTGTGTACTGAATCACTGATTTAAATATTGCAGCAGCTGGAGTGCAAAGTATATCAGCAAATACTACAGGAGGAGGAGCATGTGTGTCCTGAATACAAAGTAAGAATGGACTAGGTTTGCACAGTCACATTGAGCAAGGCTGGAGAGGGCCTTTTTCTTTTTATATTTTAGTTTCAAAGGAGAGCTGGAGAAGGGTAACTGGACAGTCCAGGGGACATGGGCAGGTAAAGAAGTAGAGGGCTTGGTGTTCCTTCCTAAATCTAAATTTCTATTCCTGAGAGAGAGAGAGAGAGAGATTCTCATTCTGCCAGGGAAAATCTATTCAGAGAATTCATCTCCATAATGAAAGCACTAAACCCAACAAGTATAGTCCCTATTTCAGTGCTCATGTGGAAAATGAGAAGGAGGAACTAGTTTTCCTGCAACTTTCATTTTTGTGCCTCTACTTTGGGTCTAATATGAAGTTCAACATCCATTTCTCAATTTTCCTTTAATAAATAATATTTATAAATATAGGCCACACCCTACCTTAACTGGTATTTTTCTAATTTACAGATTAGAATTTGAGGTGTAGAGAGTTTAAATGATGTTACACAAGATCACTCATTTAGTGAGTAGCAGAATGATGACTCAATCCAGGTCTCTGATTATGAAATCTGTGTCTACCATCATGCTGCTTCTTATTACTCTTATTTGTGGTGATTGTTGTCTCTCTCTTCCCTTTTAAAATTCCCCAAGTTAGAACTGACAGGAAAGCTGGGGGAGTGAGGTGTTGTGGGTGGGAGGTGAAGAAAACGGTTAACACTGATGGATAGAACTTCTCTACTTACAGATAATGTGTTGAAAAGAAGTAGGAAAAAAATAAAGAGCAGCTTTAGAAGTATGAATTCAAACAGTAAATGAGCAGATACATTTCATACTTGAAACAATGAAATAGCTAAAAATGTTAACTCCTTTTCTCAATATTCTAAATATCTATGCTATTGTCTATACTGGTTTCACATCATCTGGCAAACTTGGGAAAGACCACTTGCCTCAAAGTATCCCCCCAAAATTCTGATCATCGCAAAAACAGCCACCTCAATCTCAACCCGAAAATGTCAATGACGGTCATCAGAAATTATGGCCATGGTTATTTAATATGCCAATTCCTTGTGAGTCTGAGTCACAGCCCACCATCCATGTTGACGCCAGTGAGCTTTGTAGTGTTCGTGTGGAAACAGCAGGGAACAGTGAGCTGGAATCCATTCTGCCTCATGCCTCATCAACCAGATGGTTGGCTGTATCAAAGCCAGTAATGCTGATGTCAGAGGCGAGAGAACACAGCTGGATTTTCAGGTTCAAGGGGAAAGAGGGAATCTATAATGCTAAAAGTTTGGGAGGAAATTGCCTTTGGACTAGTGGATAGAGCCAACTTGAAGTGATGGAGAGTTTTTAATGTTAAGGCCTGCAGCAACATTTCTGTGTAATTGCTTTTTGGGCCATGGTAGGATTTGAATCCTTTTTATCTCACACCTGCTAACAGACCTAGTGGTGCCAGTCAGCTAGTTATTGTGCACTAGATCCAGAAGAGATTTTAGCACTGACACAGACTCCTACCAACTCCTATACCTTATTATTCCTGGGATGTCTGGTGACTAGCTTGAAACCAAAAAGTGCAAGGATGGAAAATAGCTCAGAAGACCAGCTCCTGGGAATTTGTTGATAAAGACTTAACTTTTACAAATAAATCAGTATAATTTTGTGCCTTGTCTAGGGTGTGAAAAAGGTGACACATGCTTTGTTTTCTGGCATGGTAATACAAGAGTTGGCAGGAAACCTAACTGCAGGCTCATGGGGCAAAGGAGGAGAGACAGGTCTCTTGCCCTACCAGGCCTTACACAAAATAGGAAACTTGGAGAAAGGGCCTCAGTCTTTATTTTATTATATTGCTGCTAAGATGTTCATTCTCCAGGCCAATCTGGTCCATTTGAATATGAATATTCCCTTGCACCAAACTTGGTCATGGTTCCAAAGGCCATGGTACTGGCATCCTCATGTTGTCACATCATGGGCCATCCATGTTGACCACTGATGGGCCACTGTATGGCAGTGAGGTCCAAGTCTTCTATCTAAACCTGAAACACACAATGTTTCCCTTTCTTTTCCCCAAATTCCCCCTCTACAGTAATCCTTCTCTTTCACCAGAGTTCAGGCCATTAATCCCTATTTTCCAAGCACTGGCTTCCTCCTAAACAAAAATATGGGCTTGAGGTTAGAGGTATGAGTGGGGAGTTACTTTCAGGGTCTCTTCTGAAACACAAGGAAGCTACTAAAATAATTCACACAGAACAAGGGAGGTTGATCACAGGGACATAGTTATTCTTCTTGGAAGGGAGATAGGATGAGGAAAATTTCACTTGTATTCTATGTATTTTCCTACTTCAGCAAGAACAAGGTAACATTAATGTCTCAATGAATCATCCTGCCACAGACAAGTAGGTGACTTGTAGGTTACTGAGGTTCAGTGAAGACTTGTGGGATATGAACACACTATCTATGATTGAATCAAGTTTGGGAGTGTGGGACCAGAGAATGACTGAGCAATGATTTGCAGATGAATGCCTGATCCAGGAAGATTCATGTAATTCTTCACTGGGACAATAAACATGGCATTTGGTGTCAGGAGAGCAACATATCCAGGGAAAGAGTTAGTCTTAAATGCACAGGAACAATAAATAATATTTCTGTTGTCAGGAGTGCCCACATATGTGTGCATAAAATGCTTAACCAGTAACCTTTCTGTGATGCTGGAAAAAAACAAAACAAAACAAAACAAAAAAAACCCAGTTTCTCTCACAGTTGCTACAGCATGGAGGTGCTGTGGATTTTAAACTCCAGGAATTAACCTATGTAAATGACTTCTGGGTAGCAGGAAAGATTTTTTTTCAAAAAGCACTCAGCCCAGAAGTTGCTCTTTTCTTGCCAACATTCTGGGTGATTTATACAACTCTTCTCACTGAAGAGTGCAGAGAGAAGGAATTTTGCACCAGAACGTAATTGTGGGATTGGAGACAAGAGATGTCCCCTGAAGTTGTAATGATTGCACAGAAGCAGAGTGACAAGATCAGTTGAGCTAAGACAAGTATATTTTTTAAAGCTGTAACAGTATACTGATGAGATAGAGTTAGTTAACACCTCAGCTACCTAGTTCTTATTACTGTCTATTATTTATAAATAACAATCACTATATGCCTGTTGAGTTTATGTTAAAATAAAATTTAAAAAATAGTGCGCACGTACTAAACAGTTACAGTTTTGCTCAGTGCCTAAGCTAGATTGCAAAATTGTCCATGAGTTGGTCTCTTCTCTGTATCCACACCTCTGATGATGCCTTCCTACACTGACTCTGGATTAGGCCCTATGGTTTATATTAGTAAATGGGAAAAATAGGAAATGTGACCAAAGGAGAGACTTGGAAAGTGCTGGAGTGATGAAACGTGCAGGGTTGCTACTCTTAGAACCCTGAACAGTCATGTGAACAAGGCCTGGCTACCATTTCGGAAGAGAAGGGACATGTGGTCCACTGACCCCCATCATTGGAGCCAACAATGAGCTGAACCCCAGAGGAGCCCAGACAAAATTGTTACCTACCAAATTGTGAGCTAAATAAATTGTTTTCTTGTTTTAAGCCATGAAATTTTAGAGTATTTTGTTATACAAGTTTGATATATAACAATAGATAATGTCTACAGTGACTTTCACACATAAGGCTCACTTAATGTTCACCAAAACCCCATGAAATAAGGTAATATTATCACTTTCCTATCACAGACAGGGAAGCAGAGGCAAAGAGGGGAATGAGTACAGAAACCAGTCTCCTACGGCTTGTAGATGACAGCGCAGAGATTGAAGCAAACTGCTTCCATTGTCCATACACTCAACTGTAATGCATGATTAAACATTAGCTTATGTCTTAGCTAATCGTTTATTAAACTAACAAAATAAAACATCTGTTTTCAAAAAGCAGTTTGATTATTTTTAATTAATCTTTTCATTTGTCTCTAAAATGTCTCACATTAAGAAGAACCCCTCAGGGAACTTGTGACTATGATGGAATAACAAGGACCATATTCACCCACCTTCTTAAATCAACTATAAAACTGGGCAGAATAGACAAATCAATGGGATTCAGACAATGGACAACAGTCAGCGCAGGACAATGATCCCTGAGATGCGGGAAACCAATGAGGTGAGCCCTACAGTCATAATGGCTTATTATCTAGAGAGTTTCCAGATGGCAGTATAGGAAAAGGGACCCCCGGACAGAGACTGGCGATCATGCTGAGTTGAGGAGCGTTTGAAATTTAAGCAGACCGAGGTGGATAGAATTTTCAGAGAAATTTAAGGGCCAGGTATGAGTTTCAAAGATAGAGATCTTTGTATATCTGTAGTCTTCAGTCTTTGGCTAAGTAATTATGTCTGCTTATGCATGTGAGAAAATTGCCTGAGGTCACGGAAAGAAACCTGGAAAGTAGGTAGATTTCACAGGGCTGGGAATTGTTGGTGTTTAACACAATTAAACAGTGCCCTGAATCTACACTAACAAAGCTTAAGAGCAAGCTTTGAGGTGATTAAACTTACTATAAGCAATTTAACTGTCCCAGAACAAAGTTTAGCAATAGTTAAAGGAATTTTACAAAATCTAGTATCTGATAACACACAGCTCAAAATGTCTCACATCCAACAAAAATTAGCAAGCATCCAAAGAAACAAGAAAATATCATCCATAATTAGGAGAAAAAGCAATATAAACTTATCTAGAAATGACAGACATGATGGAATTATCTGAGAATGACCTTAAGAAACCCATCTTAATATGTTTGAGAAAGGGGAAGAAAGCATAAAAATGATGAAGAGAGAAAGGAAAGATATAACATCCTTGTTGAATTTCTAAAAATAAAAAAAATACAGTATCAGAAAACTACATTGAATGGAATTAATGGTTAATTACAACTCTGCAGAAAAGAAAAAAAGATCAATGAATTTAACACCACAGTACAAACTTCTAAAATGAAACAGAGAGAGAAAAAAGGAATGAGTAAATCATTGCTTTGTAGGACACTATCAAATAGTCTAATGTACATGTAACAGGAGTCCCAAAAGGAAAAAACAAGGAGAGACAATAAAAAAAAATTTCCAAATGTGATGAACACTATAAGCCCACAGATCTAGAAAGTTCAATGTACCTCAAATAGAAGAAACAGAAGAAAACCCACACAAGACGTAGTGCAATTAAATTGCTGAAATGCAGGGATGAAGACAAAAATCTTTTAGCAGCTAGAGATAAAAGACATAGTACATAAAGAGAGAGAAAGAGAGAAAGGATGACAGACATCTTGTTAAAAACCATGAAAGTCAGAAGACAATGGACTAATGTCTTTTTGGTATGGAAAAGAAAAAAAAATCTAACTAAGGATTTCATAACCAGCAAAAATATTTTTCAAAAGAAAAGATATATTCATAAAACAGAAAAACAAAAACAGAACAAAGTTATCACCAGCAGCCTATACTGCAAGAAACGTAAAAGGAAACTCTTGAAACAGAAGGAAAATGAAACTAGATGGGAATTTGGATCTACAGAGAGGGATGAAAAGAACTAGAAATGGCAAATATAGAAGCAGATATAAAAAACTTGTCATTAAAAATAAAAAGATTATTTAAAAATAATAATATTTTGAGGTTAATAACATATGCAGAAATAAGCTATAGCAGCATAGCACAATGGGAAGAAATTGAAGCATTACTGTGGTAAGATTCTCACAATATACATGAAGTGGTATAATATATGAAACTAGATTATGGTAAGTTGCATATACATGTTTTAAATCTGAGAATAAAATGTTCAGGCTTCAGCCATGGTGAAAAGTAGCCACCAGAACTGCCTTTAAAAATCTGTGATTGGGGCTCCTGGATGGCTCAGTGGGTTGGGTCTCTGCCTTTGGATCAGGTCGTGATCTCAGGG